>NW_017100141.1:800920-815079 GCF_001263275.1 Habropoda laboriosa
TCGGGTACCCAGACATTTTTAAACATCGATCTTTCGACCTCATCTAGGCACATGTATAACCTCTGAAATGTCCCATAACCCATTAAACGCTAACACTCTCCATCCTCGCCGTCAATCTCACCGAACGAGAGAGATCGCAGACCGTCTAAGCCTTCGTCATAAAATTAGCCGTGTGCCACTTGAGCTTCCAGTTATCGTTGACCTTGACACTTTCCGCCGGATCGCGATGAAATTACGTCGCAGGATGAAAGCTGTAGACTGTGGGAAATAAAGTTCCTCCGGTTCCACTCCCTGTGTCTAATCGGTTTCCACGGATAGACGAGAGGGAGGAGGCGGAGGAGGGCAAGAAAACCAGTGGAACCCAAGTGAAATTTCATCGAGATGAATTATTCACAGTTCGTTTCCGGCCGAGGAAAGAAAAGGCGAACGAGAGTGGACAAGCGAGCCATGAATGATTTCAACAGCGCTCGTCGTCACCTCTCCCAGAGAGAAATTCAGATCTTGAAGGATCGTTTATGGACCGGTATATCCGCTGCGAAATTCTCCTTTTCCCTGCAATTTTCGCCGAGGTTCGGTCCAACGAGCATCGGGAATCGGTTCGAAATTATATTTCGTCGTAATTCTGCCGCGAGCCCACGTTTTTCCTTTCCTTTCTCCGCTATTCCCACGCTTTTTGTGTAACAGATACGAATTGTACTATTTCTTCCCCTGTCCCGATACATTTCTATATCGCGTCGCTATTTCCGTCGCCCATCCATCGATCAATATTAATCGCGAAAGGCCATCTGGGTCGTTGGAAACTATTTCTCAGCAAAGTGAAGAATTGCAATGATAAAATCGTAAACGAGACAAACCGTACCCTCGCTTTTTTAGCACTCTTCTATATCAATTTTTTAATACACAGTTTTAACAGGTCGTCCGATGTGTTTGTGTGCTACTCTTTACGCGTGTTTACTCCCGTCTTCATACCCACAAAAATAGAGAGAGTGAGATGGAGGAACGCGCGTGTACACGAGCTTTTACTACCTGTTCCTGTTTCTTCGTTTTATGGCTTAGCCTGGGATAAAAACTGCTGCCGGAAGATTTAGTTTCGAATAATTGTTTTCCTTTTTTCTTTTTTTTTTTTCAGATAGACTCTCTGTGTCACGCGACACGGCGAACGTGTTCGAAAATGAACGATAAAGAGATCGACGTTAATTATTGAAAAAGAGCCCGTCGAGAGGTGCGCTTGGGACAATTAGCCGTGGATAGCAGATCATAAATTTCATAATTAATATCCGAGGTTAATTATGCGTAAGCAAATTAATTGAAATTTCGTTATAATTAACCGTTCCTCGGTAGACACTATCGATCAACCATCTGTTAAATTCAATCGAGCAATTAATTAATTCGATACTCCTCCAAGTGCAAAAAGTCACGGAGAAAAATTTATTCAACTTCCCTGACGTACGATCGTAAAACATTAACCAATTCGTCTAGAAATCTCGTGCAAGTGAAATCACGTCCTCGAGATCAACGTTTGTTGCTCCGTCTCACAGTCCACAAGTAGTCAAGGTACGTACATGGTCGGCCATGTCGAGACGACGCGAGAAACGGGTCAAAAGCGCAAAGGAAATCCGGCGATTCTCGGCAAAGTGGATCGTCGATATTTGCGGATGTCGTCTCTTGCTCTGGACCACGCGAGAAAACAAGTTCCCTTCGATTTCGACCATTCTACGTATCATCTTCACCGGAGAATCTTTCCTACCGATACCTACGAATTTCCCTCTTCCCTCTTACCCAGGCAAACCGATTGCAAGATAAACAAAACGAAAGCTCCACACCTTCTCGACGAGTAAAAAACACGGCCAAAAAAAAAAAAAGAAAAGAAAAAACAACACGTAGATCTGGCGCGGAAAGAGTACATTTGCTCGAGCAACAGTTTCGAAAACAAACAGAAGGGATGCGCGCTGGCATAACTGGCGCTGTGCAAAAGTAACGGGGCAGCGCGGCGTACGACGTAAAATTGGAAAACTTTCGACGAGCTGGCGAAATTGAATGACCACCGTGGCGTCGTTCGGTTCTCGACGCGTTGCATCCGCCCGGATACCGTCGAGTAACTTCAATCTCATCGAAGTTCCGCGCACAAACATTGACCCCATCTCAGGTGCATCGGTATACCAGCCCAGGTCTGTAGGTGTAGAGATAGCGATAACTACTTTACCCAGAGTGAATATGACCAACACCTAGGTACACCTCTGCTCTCTAAGCTTACGATTCTTTAATCCACCGGCAAGAAATTTCCCTTTTTCTTTTTCCAAAGATTAAGAGAGCTGTGTGTGGTGCATGTGTGTGGGATGAATGGAGAGGATTATTCCGCGAAAATGATCGTTAGAGCGTAATGGTGCTCTGCTCGAGAAGAGGATGGACACGTTTCTGGTTGGACGAAGTTTGATTAGTTTGTCTACGTAAATGGAGTGGCTGGCTGCGTGAAACTTGCTTCGCCACGAAACACGGGCTGAATTCGATTCTGACCCTGTCTCGCGTCGAGTATCGTGTTCCCGGTGATGATCGAACGCAAAAATCCGCCACACGGTATCGATAACATCCTGAATACATTATTTCAAGAGGGAGTTGACGAGTGTACGGAGGGTGTAGCGTAGCCTAGATCAGTTCCTCGGGGTTGAGAATGTTCGCGAGGAAAGCGAGGAGGAGGTCGATACCCACGTCTTCTTTATCGAGCCTCCCGGTGGAAACGATACGCTTATCTGCAACGGAACGACGATAATAGTCCCTTCTCTAGAGACGAACGTTCATCTAAATTCGAGGCAACCATCGCTCAAGTCTTTGATACTCGGGCAAAGATTTCTTTGGAAACGCGATTCAAATCATTGAAATATGTATATCTTTACGGGGAAGAAATTGTGCAACCTCTCTGAGCAGTAGGATTTCGCAGAAAACATTCCGGATGAAAGTGTGCGCGAGGCTAGAGGTTGAAAATGTAGAATGGAAAACCAAGACGTGATATTAAAACCAACATTGTAATATTATTATAGCTAGTTAACGTTCTCTTAAACGAGCACAAAGGGACGAAAAAACGTTCGTTATAACAATACACCACGGGACAGAAGATGTAGGAAAAACATAAATTAAGTAACCCAAGAATCTCATAAAAATGATCCGTACTCTCTGAGATAAAGTTTGCCCCAACCCTTGCAACGATGCATTAAAGGGGGCTTACCCTAACGTATCAATTATGCATCCGAAAACACAGTTTTCACCCTAGATTCGCAAATCAGCCTCGTCCCAACGGTACAATCTCCGCCAAACAACTGATGCAACAACCATAAGCACAATCACCGTAAGTTTCCAGTAAATATGCCCGAAATATCTGATAAACAGGGGTAATTATCCAACCCGCCTGGTTGGGTCATCAACGGCTGCGAATATCCACATCCTGGTGTCCTCGCCAAGACGCGAGCAATTAGAAGCATTGACCCCACTCCGCGTCAGGTGCAGCATCAGGTGCTCTCAGGTGCTATCGTGGCTGCAGTCTAAAATACGCCGGGCATTCGGTGCGGGTGTGCAGGTGGAAGAGAAGGTCGGAAGGTTACAAGAGCGCAGACGCCGACTGAAAGCATCGAGGATAGCACCCGGCACGGTACCCAAGTACCGGACAGAGCTAGCTCGTCCGCAACGCTGTGTTCGTCTAGCAGCGAGTCAGCCCACCCAGGGCAAACGCCACGTTCCTCTACCTGACGCACGCACGCACGCACACAGATACACTCTCTATAGTCGAGCGCAACGCAAATCCAACGCACCGCCCATTCAGAGCTCTCTCCTTGAACTCGTCGCGAACAGGCCAGCCAGCCGCCAGTCGAGAGACCACCACGAATCGTCGAATCGCGAGTTTCCGCCGGATCGCAACCAGGGCCCGCTTCGATCTTTCCCGCGCTCTGCGAACTCGCTGTTTTACACCTGTTAACCGACCGTCCGACCGACCTTAGTGCTCAGGTAAGTGATTTCTTTCCGTGAATTGTGACTCCAGAGAGATCTGGCCGTGTAGTGATTGTGTTTAGAAAAAACTGGGCTACAGTGAGAAAGTACGCACGCTTCTCGTGAAATTTCAAATGTTAATCGTACAGAGTTGATGCAAGAGATTACACTTGGAAAACTCTCACAGACTATATTTTATTCGTTACATCGGCAAACAAAGTGTACCAACGTACCCGCATATAACGCGCCAGTGAAAACACACCGGTGTCTTTGACCGGGCTGCTGAAAACTTTCTCAAACTCCTCTGGGCGGTACACGTGAATTATCCCAACGGAACCGTGTTCCTTCCTAACCCCCGTAATAATAGTGAAATAAGTTTTTCGGAGAAAACCTATTCATCTCCTGTGGAAACACAGTTTTGGTTCCATTATTTTCGCACGGTACAGTTCGTCAGGCCACGCGTCTTTCAGGGGATATTAACGCTTATGTATCCGACAATGTGCACGATGCATCCTCTCGCTGCATTAACCCCCGCAGCGTAAGCTATAATCTTCCCATGCAGATTTTCACGGGTGCACACCTGCATACAATAGCAATGTGTACATCTCTATCTAAGTTTCAATTACACACCGACGAACGTTCTCTCCCTGTAACATCGCGTCTTCCCAGACAACCGTCTCGAGACAAACTTCCTCGTCATCTCATCAACGGTCCAATTTCGCAACACAATTTCTTCTCGCTGCACCAAACTCCTTCCCAATTTATTCCCCCGAAATAGCGCGACGGGAACGATAAAGCAGGATGTACCGTCGCTCTTATGTATCCAGGGATGAAATTAATGGTAAGACGAGGCAAGTCGGTAAACATCCACTGGCCTCTCACTCTCCCGCTCTCGTAAACTTTGTTTACAGGTGTTTCACAGCTTCCGCTGCAGCATAGAGTAGGGTGGTGTACTCCGAGGATATCGTGTTTTGTGGTTATTTTAATTGCTCAACTTTCGTTTATCGTCTACCACGAGAATATTTCACAGTCGTTAAACCAACCAATAGTATTACCTAGCTACGAAGAAGAAGAACCTGTTACGTTTGTCTTTTACATCCGGCAAACTTTTCTACAACGTAGCGCAGTATAAAGAACAAACTATTTGCTTCGTTTCAATTTCATCTTTTCCAAGATCATTTATCAGCTTGTACTTCCGCCTATGGAGGACACAGAGAGAACTCTGCGTGGTTCTCGATACAGCATTTCGGCACGTTCCCCAGTGCACGTCGATGCTTCCTCATTTCCCTACGGTCTTATCTAAGCAACTGTTCCGTCAGGTGTCGGAAATGGCGCGGTAGATTGCGCCATTTACCAAAGTCCTTTGAAACCGCGGCTTTGGTCCCCGCGCGCCTGCCACTTTTAACGCACCGTATCTCGGCCATCGTTGTTCGATTTCATTCGTTGGATTCACGAGCATCCTCGTCCCCTTTCCAAACTACAGACATGCGAGCTACATGGACAATCTATGGACGGATACGCGTTTTGGGTCACGTTTTGTTTCCATGTAAATCCTCCAAGGAGAAACGTTCCAATTTTTATCTCGTCCCCCCTCGAGAGCGATATTTTACAGAAATTCTGTTTACGTTCGCATTTCCTCCTTCCTCCGGTAGTGTGATTAAAAACTTGATTACTTAGTTTTCGCGGGGAAAGTTGCAAAGTAGAATGACGTGACGTTCGAGGGTGTCGTCCCCTCCCCCGGGGGGAGAGAGAGAGAGAAAGAATGACGAGCCCGGAGATGATGCTAGTTTGCTAAAAGGTGGAACATGCGGGAAGCGCGCCACGTGATGCGGTAAACTTTCACGAGAGGCTGTGCGATGGAAATAAACCTGCCTTCGTTAAACTCGTCGTTTATTTCTACCAGTGATTCAGTAACCTTTCGTGGCCAACCCATCTCTCAATCACCATATGCGAGTTACCATTCTTGCCGATCAACATTCTTCGGATACCTGGAATATTTTTAAATTTCTACCTGTCCTTCCTTGTCCAAGTAATTTCGGTCGTTCGTAAATTTCCGGTAGAGACAAAGCTACGAACGAAATTTCACTTCAACGATCCACGTCACGAGAAACTTCGAAATCGTTAACGTCGCGTTTTCGGTCGAGTTTGTCACGAGCGACACGTAATGATAATTAACCGGGCAGGAAATTTCGCGACATTTCAGAACAGAAAGCAACCAATTCTCCGACTCCCCGTGTTGAAAGCGCGGCCGAAACTTTTCGTACGATCACCATGGTGGCTATTATCGTCGAACCGGAACTCGAAACAAGTTTCTGCAGCTGAGTAGGAAGTAGATAATACGTTTTACCGGTTTCTTATTCTAATTAGATTCACCGTACACGACGAACCTTTCCCCCTATTAACCCAAGGACAGCGATAGAAATTTATCGTTTCGAAATGAAATCCAGAGCAGCTACAATTCGATTCTTCTCCATTCTCTCATCGACTGTATCATCCCTTTCTCTACCGTTCCTTGTAACTAGAGACCGACGCGACGTTTCGTTCTCCGTTGCATCGTTGTTCATTTTTCCTCACCTCAAATTAATTAGTTTCCGGTTTAACATTCGCCTACGCCCTAGCGTGTATTTCCACTTGTGCTCGTCGCGTCGCTCAACTTTCACCACCTCCGACCCCGCTCTCTCCGTCAGCCCTGTGGTGGAAACGTGTTTCTCTTTGTTCGCGCTCGCTCGCAGCGGTTTCTACGCCGAGTGATTTCACCCCGTTCTCTCCTGGTTCTCGTAACGACGCCCGTCACTGAATAACTCTAGGCACTGGCTAGGGGCGAGGGATCTCTCGTGTCACGAGCCGCACGCTCCGCACGAGCACGCGCGAGAACGTGTCGAACACGCTTTCAACTCTGCGAGACAGCGTGCTTCGCGATTATAATTCGCTGTTTCTGTGGAAACGTGTCGGCAATTGACCTCCATACTTTTCTCGTAAAAAAGACGGAAAAAAAGAGAGAGAGAGAAAGAAACAAGGGAAACGTGCAACGTTCGTGGAGCGAAATCGAGTATATTTGTCTAGTAGATTATATTCCATTTATTCCTGCTTTTCCAACACTTTTTTCACCCATTTTCATTCGACATTTTTGCGGGGGAGGGGGATTTCTTTTTAATAAATCCCAAACACGCTAGGAAATATTTACCTCGAACGAGCAAACGTGCATATCTGATAGAGATTTCGAGATAGAATCTCCTCCGGTGGTGGAAATGGATTGTAAGGTGAATATTAAATTTAATTCGAATAACCAGATTTGAGGTCTAACCACGAGGCCGCTATTGTGAGACTCTCTCGGAGGATTGGCCTATTCCACAGGGATAATTGTAACGCGTAATCTTTTAGAGTAGAGACATTAAAATGTACTCTGGGAGAAGGTAATCGGATCTCTCTCTGTATTCACCGGGTTTTCCATCAGACATCTGTTGCATCGGTGTGCAGCTATAATGATCGCGGTAAATTACAACGAGGTTTAGGGTCGGGTTCGGGTAATGTCAGCTGCATAGCTCATTTCAGCCGATATTACGCGATCATCGTTTCGGCAAATTGCGTTTGCAACGCGGCGTTACGATAAATCAACCAGGTTACGGTGTTTGTCAACAACCGTAATTGTACAAAACCAAAAACCACGAACATCTCCTTCCAGTTTATCATCACGCTGTTAAAACTAGGAACAAAAAAAAAAAAAAAAAAGAAATCTTCCGAGTGATTCTCCATTTTGCATGTTGAATCGCTATTAAGAACACTCCGCTCTATTAATACCCGTGTGTCTTTATTTAACCACAGTTCTATATCTCTCATCAGAGAAACCCGGATAAGGATTGTACACATCTGACGGGCATTTTTCACTCGGCAGCGGGTAGTTAGCTTGTTCAATTATTTATCGCAGATACCAGTTTCTAAACGACCTGGCAGTAGGGAAGAAAGAAAAAGAAAGGAAAGAAGAGAAACACCGCGGTGGATTTAAATCAGAAGAGACTTGCAAGGCCTGGGAACGTCTACGAGCGAAGAAACAGAACTTCGCCTAACTAACTTACGACTTGTGGCATTCAAGTACCGCTACTTCTAACACCCAGTGCACTCGTTATTCTCGAAAGTGCCGTGAAAAGAGCCTGAACCAGTTTCGAATCACGGCTAACCACGTTTCGCTATACACAACCGGGGTTGAAACCCTTGGTTCAACGATAACAACACAGTGCACATTGTGAATTGGGGCAACATTGTCCGGGACGGTAACGATTAATTGAGATTCGGTCTCGGTTGCACCGAGAGAGAGAGAGAGAGAGAGAAAGCTAGGAACAATAAAGTCCCTGAAACGCTTTGGGTAACGCTGTCACCGGGAAACAATCGTGGTAGCGTTTCTACGAGGACGACAAGCGGACGCCTTTCCAGCCATAAACCCACAGGATGTACGTGCACGACCAATTAACGTTGCACGCTCCACGCAACCAAACGACGGGGATGAGGGGGTCCACTATCGATAATAATGTTTGACTTCGTGCGCGCGGACACTCGTGTATCGATTGACGAGAGCAACCTGCCGACGAAAAGATACCATTTGGACCACATCTCTGAAATTTCCTTCCCGAGAATCGTCTCTATTTTGAAAAGAACGTCGCACATCTTTCGACAGAATTACAATCGAGTGGACAAATACTTGTGAGCAATAAGCGTATTTACTTGGGAAGAATCGCGACGGTGAACCGAGAGAGAGAGAGGATTGAAGTTCGAGAGATGAAATCTTAGGTGGAGGGAATTAAATCCTCGAGGAATTGTGGATGAAATTTTCCTCCGAGTCGAAAACCGAGGAAATTCATTTCAGATCAACGTGGTATAAGTGTGTCAATCAGTTTCTTATGTATTTTATTCGAATGAGAGAAGAGATAGAAGTTGGTAGCGGAGGAAGTTCAAGTCGAAGCTCTAACTCGAGTGAACTGTACTTTTAATCAGAACTGGGAAAATGTACCGAGAAATATAACAGGGATCAGAGCGGTAGTCTATTTACTCTGTGCAATCGCGATAACGAAAAGGGGATCTTCGGAACTCTAATTCGAAAGATCGAATCTTCAGGAATTAAATCCTTCTCCCGGAGAAAATGGCTGAATGAAATTTCTCTGCTTCGAATCTAGACAGGTTATCGCCTGGAAAAATTTACTTAGGATCGAACGCCTTCAATTTTCTTCCATCGATCCACTGTACGCGCACATGTGTGCGTGTGTGTACTTTTGACAAAAGTTCGCCAAAGAACAAAAAAGCTTCGGCCCAGTCGAGAAATCAGATTTCATCCAACGTAACACTCCAGGAAATTTACTTAGGACCGCGTCTACGGACCGCAGAATGTATAAAATATACACAGACCAGGGGGCAAAGAAGTTCTCGCGCCGAATAATTCCTTCTCCCGTTTTACTTCGTCGCGGCTGTTGCGACGATATGCTCGTTATATTTATAGAACGATGATTAAAGCAGATATCTGATTTTGCCTGCGGTTAGCCGCAAGCTCAGCTGGAACTCCTGCAAACTGCGCGAGCACACATTGCTGGATTTATCAACATCTGTCGCATTTAACGCGACCAATTTCCATCTCCAATATTTTCCGTCCAACACACAACGGTCGTTTATTCTTTTTTTTCTTTCTCCTCCCTCCCCAAGGAGTAAAAAATCGAATTTCCTGATTACCAAGGATCGTGCTTTATCCAAGTACAGATAGATTTTCGGTGGATTCGTGACGGTAATATCCTGTCGGACGGAACAGTGGTCGGAATGAAACCGCGAGAAAGGAAGAGAAGGTCTTTGCGGGACAAATTCGTCCTCGTGCTTTTCATTTTTCATGCCCTCTCTTCTCGCCCTCGTTACTTTCGAGCCGCTTTCAGGGAGATTGATCTGTCCCGTGAGCCCCGTCGCCTTCCAACATTGATTCGTACCGAGCTTTTCCGTTTTCTCCCACAGTTCAAAAGGATCCTGGATTCCGTGCCTTGAATATCCCACATTTTCGGTATTTCCGAGGTTTTACAGACTTTTGTCGCGAGGACGTGGATATTATCTTTCATTCAGCACTGATCAGGATCGAGTCGAGTCTATTCGTTCCGATCAGCCTCAAGTCACGTCTACCCGATTCTAAATGAATTCTAACCAAAGCCTTCTCGACCACCCTGATTTTCCCTCGCAATTTCCACCGTAATTAAGTATTTTCCAGAAGACGAGATTTAGAAGTAGGAAGAAAGAAATGTGGTAAAAAGCTCCGCTCCTAGACCGGGTCGTCACTTTAAACCAAGCGATTCGATCGAAAAAAAAAAAACTGTGGATAAAAACATCCTCGATGAGACACTCTCTCTCCCTCCCGTTGTTCTCGTCGCGACGGAAAATCAGCAGCAGCTTCTTGCGTCGCGATAATAATTACTCGATAATCGCGTGGTCACTTTTTCCACCGTTCTATCATTCAGTTTAATTATAGAAGCGCGCGAACGCGACATTAATTTCGCGCCGCGTATTCTCTATTATTATCGCCGGAATCTCGCGATTTTTCTCCCTTTTTATCACCCGATAAAACAACCGATGCCTCTTCGATAAAGATTCGCCGGTATATATAATACATTCGTATACACGCTTTATAATTTACGACGCGACACTCGACACCCCTCTTCCATCCCGACCTCCTACTTTCGTACACAACGCTCGTTTTCTCTCGAGTTCATAAATATTGCTGCAGGCAATTAAGAAACTACCTGCTTCTGAATAGGGACGAAGATGAAAGAGATCCTCCTCTATCATTTTTTTATTCTCTGAATTTTCGAGTCACCCTAAAAAAAGAAATATCCCATTAAACGCAGTGCAGTTAATCATTTTTCGCCGTGGTGATTAATCTAATACGCCTAACTGTGCGAGAAGTTACGCTTGATTAACACGAATCTCGGTAATTATTCGCGAGCATGAGCCTGGAAAGATAAAAAAACGAGCGGGAGATAAAACGAGGTAGAAAAATGGTCGAGCCAGCCACCATCGCCACCACGATGGAACAACAGATTTTATTTCCACGGCCAGAGAGGGAGAGAGGATATAGCGTAAAATATCCGGGGCTGCTTTCATCGGGCGTTTTGTCGTGACGTTTCATAACGCGCGAGATCCTCCAGCGAAATTCAAGCCGGAAATTTCGCGCAATGAGAAATCGCTTCTGAATCAACGCGACAGCGGACAATTTGTCGCGCGGCAGCTGTTCAAAGTTTGTCAGTGAAAAATGATCGCGTTCCACTCGCCCACGCGACTCTTTTCGTTCCTTTCTGCTTGATCCTCTCGCGTGTTGCATCGCGTTTACGCGCCTCGATGCAGAGAGACATGCAGAGAGAGAGAGAGAGAGAGAGAGAGAGAGAGAGCGATAAGACACACATCGTAGGCGAAATTTTCAAAGTTTCTGAATTACAGTTAACAGTTCGGCGAAACTAGTTTAACGAATCGAATCGAAAAGCGTTCAGAGATTGCACACGTACGTAATTTCACGAGTTTCCGCGAGTATGGCGGCGAAACGTCGACCGATCAACGAGTAATTAACCCAGAAACCTTTCCCTTCCGTGGCTTTTCAATCGCCGAAAGCTTGATCGAGCTGCAAAAACACACCGTAGAGAAAGTTCTCCCCCATCTCGCCAACTTTTCCAACCGAGTTACACGCGGCTAAGAGTTTATACTCCGGGTTGGAAGCTCTTACTTCGATTGCCCGGCAAGAAAACTTCCCCTCGCGAACGGATGCGCCGATTCTTGAATTTACGACACGTTTGTGGTGCTTTTCTTCCTTCCCCGGACCGACGTAATGGCGGAAAACGTTAAGAGGAACCGAGGGAGAGAGACGGTAGTTTTAGCGTTAAAGCAGGAAATTCTTCTGATGCACCTTTCATGCGCCAAACTGCATGGAACTTTTCAATTACTCCTTGCTGCGAGTGCAGATGTTAAGAGGGAGGGAGAGAAACATTGTAGGAATTTTCATCGCTGTCTGGAGACCGATTATGTTACTCTGGTGAAGCGGAATGGAGGGCTGTTTAGCTTCATTTCAGAATAGAAGACGTTCGCTCAGAGTGAGAGAGTGAGAGAGAATTCTTAAACAGTTTCCCTGCAGTTAGAATTCTACGCGAGGAGCGTTAGAAATCATACGAGTGCAAAACAGGCTATTTTTAAATAAAAGTACAAATAAAGAAAGAAAAGAGCTCCTCAATGTTCATATCAACAAACCGAATGGCGACAGTAAAGAAAAAAGAAAAAAAAAGAAGCAAACTACGTGACACAGAAGGGATGAGAAAAATCCCTATTGCAATTGGCGCGCGAAATATTTCATGGTACGCTGTGTAAGGATTAAGTGTTTCCTGATACCGTGAAATCACCGGCTGGATGTTTGAAGGGTACACGTCTTTTTCCCCGCATCTGGGGCTTAACTGTTTCGCGCGTTGAATGGCGGTATCCCGATAAACCAGCAACCACGTCTATATGCGGGGATTAAAAACTCGCCGATGACACGGTTGCCGATAAGTAAGGAAAATTCGATTTGGTCGCAATCACCAAAGACGACCACGTTCCATGCAAAATGCAGGCAAATAAACTTTCTGGTTCACTTGAAAATTTCATTTCCCTACGTAAGAGAGAGGAAAAAGGGTCAATAGGATGCATCAGATATATAAGAATCGATCGCGCACGTGTGTCCTGATAAACAACGTTGTTCTCGTTTATACTCTTGGTCGCATATATTCATTCAGAGAGAGCGTATAGTGCAGAGTACAATTTCGGGGTATTATCACGGCAAAATTTGAATAGATGCGATATCCTCTCCTGAAATTAAATCATGGTTATTCCCTCGAGCTTTTGTACTTGGTGAATCACATCGAGTATTCTCGATCGAATATTTCGAAAAGTAAAAGTTCCAATTATATATTTCCCGTTTAATCTCATCCAACGATCCAACAAGTTCCGATTAATTCGCACAGATTCGATGAACGCTGATTAATTCGAAAATGTAGATCAAAATCTACAACTGGAGAGAATAGAATGTTTTCCCGATATCTAGATCTTTAAGCATCGCGAGGGCCGACAATGACGGATCTTTCGAATTTTCTTCCAACAAGCTTAATATACAGAGGGGACACGCCGTACCACAGTTCATAAAGATGATAAAATCAGATTAAACGGGCACGATCTTAATGTGAAAATTTGATCCACGACGCCACCGAGCGAACTGCTAAAATGAAACTCGGTAAATTTCCCGTCGGTCCCACGTGCCGAACTTTGAATTACTTACGTACCCGGGCAATTTATTACCGAGTAATTTGCAAATTACCGCGACACAGATTTAATGCCGCGTTAATCACGTTTGCTTTATTTTCACAGGGCGTGAATATTATGTCAACGAGATAAATAATTACTCGATTAAACTCTCGTTCATCAGCGCGGTCACACAAACGTACTCTTCTTTTTCTTTTTTGACGAATTTCTCCGATTCTTGCCAAATTACTATTCTCCCTGTTCGTTCCGTCGAATGATCATTGTTACGTTAATCAAACGGAAATTCAACCGACTCGTCGTAATTTAGACGCGTGAACGAAATTACGCGAGGTGGTTTTAACGCTGAATCGATCAGCGTTCCCTGTAAAAGGGTGATCAATTAAACTATACAATACGCGGTTCACCGCGATCCCAATGAACACGATCGTGAAAACCCGCTGAAAAATTTTTAATCCACTGCACGTTCGCGATACCGTAACATTTCCGCCGTCGTCGTCGTCGTCGTGAAAAAATGACGACTTTTTTCATAATTAATCCCTTACGAAACGACACCTTTAAACGTATCAAATTTACATTGAACCTATAAAAATTCTCCCGCTTGCTCGTCGCTAGAGCTCGGGGAAGCAAACGTGAACACGCCAACCATAAATCTCTCCATGTCACGCAGAGAAAGACGTCCCATGAGCTGGTGAGTTTACACGAGTCGCGCGAAGAAAGCGACGTTCGACGATTTCTCTCGCGGAATGGATTTCGCGTGTCGCGAAAAATTGCGCGATTTGTCTCTGTCCGCGGCTTGTTTCCACTCTAGCGAACGCACCCGTCGCGTCCAGTCGATCTTCATTCGACGCTAAGAAGATATTCCCGTAGCTCTCAGCGTTTCATTTATACTTGTA
>NW_017100141.1:815211-821782 GCF_001263275.1 Habropoda laboriosa
CTTTATTCCCTCTCTTTCTCTCTCTGTCCGCAGTGTTGTTTCACGATCAAATCCTACCGATAACTCGACCATTTTTCTCCAACCACACCGCCACTCAATCCTGTTTTCGAAGCTTCTTTGCCGCTTTCCTCGCAGCCAATATCGACAAACGCAGCTCGAGACGCCGGGAAAGCAATATCCCGAGCTCCTGAAAACTGATTCCATCGCCGGCAATCCTTCCTAAATCGTTAAAGGTAACAGGCGATGTTTAAACTGCCAGCGATACTTTCGCCAGATTGTCCTACCAAATTCCGCCGTTTTTCTTACCCCGAAGGAAAATGTCCAAGGTTCGGAGAGGCGGAATTTCCAAGGAGGCGCTAGATTTGCTATTCACCTCGTGATCGCTTCATTGTTTACCCTCACGAGCGGATTTCGTCGCGAGACAGTCGTTTGTCCTCCAGGACTACTCTATTGCTGTTTCTCCTCACGATTCCGTTTGCATTTCCTCCATCCCGATTTCTCGTATTCGTCCTACGGTGGCTTCTTCTTTGCATCGCCTGTTGGCCGACTTGGCGAAACGAGTGCGGAAATTGAAATCGAACGGATTGCGTGAAGAGGAGGATTTAACGCAAAGAAGAAGAAAAAAGACGAGGAGAGAGAGGAGAAATGATCTAGAGTGTACGTCGCGGAAAAATGGATTATGGAAAGTGGACATTAAGATTCATGTACCCCTTGGAAAACTTTAATTCGTTCCTCCGGCTCTCGTTAAAGTTTGCTTCGTTCGTTAATCGAGAATGAATGGTATTATAGCTAACGGGGGAAAATTCAAGAGAGCTTTCAGACCTGTGTGTACTTAATACGTAGTTGAGAAGAAAGTATAGACCGCTGTATCGTAAATAGGGGAAAATGGGATTGCAGCTGGTTTCGTGGCGTTAAAGTCACCCGAATGTAGGAGGGTGGGTTGCAGAGGTACGTTAAGGGTGAAGGTGAGGCGACGCTAAGCGAGAAAATCATTTTGTAATCTGCACCGTGGTCGGCTGGTAAAAAACTGCAATTAAAGTCTTATTCAGCGGCGTTACGTACCGTACGTTTTATCAGAGCCGTCGTTAACTTTCACGCGACGAGATTTGCAGGTGAAAAAGTACGTATCGAAAATGCCGTGTAAAAATGTAGCTGTTGAATTGACAAGATTTATAAAACAAATCTACTCAAAAAGTATCGAAAAAAGGCTGGTTTACTTTCGAATCGCCCACTATCCAAAAGGTTAACAACAATTCACCTCATTTCAAGCGCAAAAGTTTTACAAATTAACGTCAAATATTGACTCTTTTTCAAAACAAATATTCCAACGCGAATTTTTCTAAAACACACAATGAAATGGGCGAAATATCGAGAGAATATGCACAACAGACGCCTGACCGCTCATCGTCCTTTTTAATTGCGCGAGACGGACATCGCGATACTATTTCGAAGCTTCACGGGTCGGCGTCCTTAACGAGCGGCTGGCGCCGCCCCTTTCACCCGGTGAAATACGATTTTTCTTTTTTTCTCCACCATAGCGTATCACAGGGTAGAATAGGTCGTCGCTAAGCCGAGGGGAATAAAGGGGCGCTCGACCGACCCGTTAATGATATCTGAAATTTATGCGTCGTTGCGAGCTGCTTGCCACTTATCGAGTGTCGCGTCGGCTGCGTTATCGTGGCTTAACCCAAATACGCGGTAACAAGTGTCACGTGCGTTCCCTTGTGTGCCAATGGAACACAGGTGTGGCACACATTGTCCAATAGACGTTTGTCTTTCCCATCAACTGTGTGTTTGTACTACGAGAACCAATTCCAATAGTTGATACATCGACGAAGACTTCATGATTTTGGAAACAGAGGAGGAGGAGGAGCTCAACAAATCAAACAAGAACGAACGAAATTTTAAGAGAAAAATAACTAACTTCATCGTACAATTAATCGATCCCTTACGCCTCGCTTCAACAAAGTCACACGAAAAATACTGCTCTTCAAAGCTTTTCAGTTTCGCTTAACACGCTTCTATTACGTAGAACTTCCCCCAAATTCCTCGAGATACGGTACAAGCTTTGCCAAAATTATTGGAGCAAGAGGAACAGCTTGCGTGGAACAGAATCAGACGGGGCAAGTGATCTAGCCACGCGAATAGACCGACACAGAGCATTAAGAGGATCACCGTGTTTAATATGGCCGCGAGTGACCTCTTTGAAATTCTCGAAGATCAGGATTACTCTCCGTGTCCAACGCTGTAAATCCTCTTCTTATCCCCGCGTCAATGCACTTCTGGGGTTTTATGGCATTAGCCGAGACTTCAGGAGCTAATATACCTTCTACATCTCTCTTGTTTCTCCAATCCTCGCTTAATTATGACGTTTCTCGCGTCAAACTCCTTTACCAATCTCACACGCAAGTCCCTGTATATCGATACCAAGAGTCAACACTGTGCGAGAACCCATCAGGATCTCGTTCTCAGGGGTTTGCTAGGGAGAACGAGTAGCCTCCTTTCGTCTATCAATAGTTCGTTCCTTTGGAACTCCCTCACACATCCTACCTTTTCAGGCCAGTTACAGAGAAACACGTCGAATCACCGGAGAAAGAACCTTTTCTACAGGGTGTCAAGAGGGAGGAACGGTATTTACCATCGCGTCGAATCATGCTACCAGATCTACATCCACCGTGAAATCGGGAAAATATATCAGTCCAGCTATCTGTCAATGTCGAAAGAAACCCACCAGGTCAATTCGACCGCTCTATTGCATCAAAGTTTATAAATTGACGGGCCTTGAAAGGAACGATTCCTCGACAGAGGAGAGAACAGAGGTTCAGATGATCGTGATAACTCCTCGATCGAACAGATCGAACCTGACGGAGTATGAAAATGGACGACCCATTTCACGTTGAAAAGGCCAACGGGGATAAAGAAGTTACCTTCGAAAGGAATAATAGAAAGAGTAGAAAAACCGATTCATTCGTCGGACAGGATGATGAACACGTTTATTAACTGGGATAATGGAGCCAAGGGATTTTCGATCACGGTACCTCACAGATTGAAACGTCCAAGGTTGACGTGTTTGCAGCAAGAGTAGCCGGTAGAAGAGAAGTTACAAACTGGAGAAGAAGAAAACACATGGATTTGCATGGTCGAAAAATCCGCTGGAACATCTTAGAGGTGTGCACACCGTCCACGTCATTAGCATCGAGCGGGAAAAGGGGGGTTGTGCTCGAAACAGGCCAACGAAACTGGAGCAATGGCTTTCCATCTCATTAGAATACTTCCAGGGTACGCAAGAAACAACCCGCAGACCTGGAGGCGATCCTCAAGTCTCGTCCAGCCCACAACTCGGAGCAACTCGGTGTCATAAATTCACGTCGCCAGCTCGTAGTAAACGCAACGATTACCAATAGATGCAACTGACGCTGACGCTACGTCCGAAAAAGCCTCGTAATTCATAGCCCAGCTCCTCCTCCTCCTCCTTCGAGGGCGAACAAGAAGCATTAACGTTCCGATCAACGACGCGGGGAGCACGCCCAGCTCCTCCTCCTCCTTCGAGGGCGAACAAGAAGCATTAACGTTCCGATCAACGACGCGGGGAGCAACGAGCAACGACTGCGACACCAAAACACATCGAGAACTGGAGTAATGCCCTCAACGTCCCAGTTGGACCGGGACTCGACTCGGTCGAAGGTAATACTAAATTTCTTGCGTGTCAAGATTCTGCAGGAGTGTGGGCGGAGTGTGTTTCATTGCTCCCAAAATGTCTCTACCATTGGATAAAATATAGTACGTGTCGGACTGCTAGTCAGCGGTGGAAAGGATTGTGAAAGTATACGGTATACGTAAAATATGAGAGTTACCATCTTATACGACGAAGAATCAAGCGAGAGATTGTCAAGCAATAACTAGTAACGGCGTGGATTAAATTCTCGCGATAAACGAGCGCGTAATAATATTTTTATACCTACATTAAGAGAATTTAACCATAGTCGTATAATCTCCAACGATAGATCCTCTAATCATATTCCACTAGGCGATCCGACAGTAACGTTCACCGCCTGCTTCCTAATTAAATTTCCTCGCTGTACCTCCGATCGCAAAACCACGTGAAATCGGAACCTTGGAGAAGATCGTGGAGCTTAGACCAAGTGACGACCACGGGTCCATAAGAGGGAACGATAACCGGAATTACTTTCCTCAACGACGAATCCTGAAAGACGCCAGCGACCAAAATACACCATTCCACGGACAACCCCATTTCCTCCGCGAAAAATGCCCCATTAATATTGTCCGGTACATCGGGGTCAACGAAAGCAGACACACGTCGCGGCTTTCGGAAGCTGGCCAAGGGATCCGTTGGCAGGGATCTCGCATAACTCATACATCCACCGTCTACGTGTATACGCACACACCGGAGAAATCGAACCCAACCATCGGCCCTCCTTTAGCTGGAGTAACACGCGAGCCTCGCGTGAACAAGCCTTTGGCCAAGTTGTAGGAGAAGCTCAAGCGAGCGAACAAATTTCCATGCGTCGTTGCATGTAAATACGGTCATCGCACTTACTATACCGTGCATAGAGTAGGAGTAGGAGGAAGAGAATGTGTGCACACGCGGTCGACAGTCCGGTATTGGACGATAATCAGTCGACTGGATGTCTTTGTGTCTCTACGTGTGTATAGAGGGGTGGTGAATGCGTGTGCTAGCAAAGTGGAGCAACGACCGGGAAGTCAGTCGGAACTGGCCGGCTCCATGCTGTCGGGTTTCGTCGTATTGCACCCGATCCAGTTCAGACAAGACTGGAGTAAGGGCGGCTAGTACGCCACGACGCCGACGTCCACGTCCCCGAGCTCCTACTAGGGGTGACACGACGCGATTCCCTCTCGGTTCAGCTCTCGTTTCTTCCCACAGACACGACTCTGGCATCCCGTCGAGCCAGATGCCCACGACACACGCCCCGATCTATCCGTCTTTTTCTCTCTCCCTCGCTTTCTTATTTCGCTCCAGCTGCTACACACAAACTGCCCTCTCTTTTTATCTCTCTGTCTATTTCTTGGACGCGTTACCAATATAAGGGAGAGATGTCACCGTGGGGATCGTGCCGCTTTCTCTCCACGCGTTACTTTCCAGCAGACGGGACCCGGAATAAGCTGGCCGAGTCAGCACACCGTGGAAAATGTCGTCCTGGGACGAACGGCTCGATACCTTCACGGATCTTGTTATTCTTCGACCCCACCTGGCTGGACTTGTAATTTCCCTCTTTCTTCTCTCCTTCCGTCCCACACGCTGTGATTAATTGAGTGGTTCTTTTCACGTGAATATTTGCTTTCAAACGTGGAATACTTTTCCCCAGGGAATTTCCTACTCTCTCCTGGCAATATTGCCAATGATACTCTTTTGAAGCTTGAAGATTGAAAAATCCATTTTTCGATTATTGCATTCTTCCGACGGTTTTATGCTCAAGAAAGACCTTAACGCGTACCAATCTTTGTTCTCTTTAGACGTTTCTTATTTTTCCTTCATCGTTCTTCGTACGAAATTCGGAAATAGAATTTACTTTTCACCCGAGGGCCGAGGCAAAAGCTCTTGCAAGTTTAAGACGATCGATCACACAGGGTCACGAGTAGGCTTCTCTCGGCCTTGCAGAGGGGGATATTGTCGCGAACTTGTTGCCTCTGTATCGTGAATGCGTAATTTACGAGGTCGAACGAGATTCGTAAAGGCATTTTCCGCCAGGGTTCCAGGGCCATTTATACCGTGTGTACGTGTGTTTGCCACCGGTAAACACCTTTATGACGGCAAATAGCGCGCAGGATTTTCAGACGGTCCTACGGGCCTTTTCACCGTACATAAAAACAATTCGAGCGGAACAACACCTTAAACGAGGGATTTCACGACCGTACACCCTTTATACACCACCTCTTTTCCGAGTAAAACCCGTTCGATTCGCGGTTTACATTCTCTCCCACCTCGTTAATATTCATTCGATAAAATCGTCATTACCGTGAAATCGTTTTAAATCACCGAATCAACGCTACTCTATCTATACATTCCAGAGGATTTGCGAACGAACCGTTCGTGGAAGGGAGCCATCGATGATATCGTTACGTCACAATGCTTATTCTCGTACGAATATTCCATGAATATGCATGTCGCGTCTCGCAATTTCCTTAATTAAAAAGACGTTCGCTTCGAGAAGAGGTAGAGGAGGGACGAAATGCTTGATGAAACGGTTCGAGATAATAGGCCGCGGCCATTTTCATTTTTCCTCGCAGAGAGAGCTGTTAATGAGGCTGCAGGCCGTTTCTTCGCGAAATCTCAAATTATCAGCAATTCCTTAAATGCTTTGTTGCCGCGACGAGAATGTTAAGGGTTCGTAATTAGAGTCATTGTCGAATGAAAGAGGTCTCTTCGCTTTGAGACGGCACGAGGGAGAAAACAAACGACATCCAGGCACATTAATTAAAGCAGACTCTTCTTCTCTGTATATTTGTATCGTTGAAGCTCGATAAAGAAGTGCAAGGATGAAACACCAGACACGCCAACGTGGAAATTTTCACCAAGATTACTTCTCTCCTC
>NW_017100141.1:821807-827028 GCF_001263275.1 Habropoda laboriosa
CACGCTCCAGCCGGAAGTCCGTCCCTTCGTGGAAAATTGAACAGGTCCAAGAGTTTGCTTCCTTTCGAGACATGTGCCGAATAAAAAAATAAATCGATCCTGGGAATTAACCTGCAGAACTGGCCGATAATCCTTGAAACGCGATCGAAATTACTCCTACGAAAGCCCTCGTGCCTCACCACGAGCGTGGAATAAAACGTGGAAATAAAATCTCGGGTAAAAAGAATCGCTCTTATTCCAGGGACGTTCCACCGAATCAGCTTAGAACTTCTCTTTCTTAAAACAAACGAACACTCGTTGGTGAAATATCGAATCCCTTTCCCCTGCAATTCTGAGAATTTGTACGAAGCGGTGAAAAATCGAATCCTCGATCCTCTCTACGTGTGAAAATGAGATTTTTTCGTACGTCGAAAGTAATTTCGCCGCGACACCGTGGAAAATCCGTTCTCCGTTCGCAAGCCAGGATCAATCTTTCATAGAGAGATACACGTGTAAATGGAACGGGTGGCTCAGGCGATGCGATTCGACGTAGAATCAACGTTAAATCGACGCGACATCCTCTATCGGAAAACAGTCAAGCGACTTTTTCACCGACCCGTTAACGCTGGCATTAACGCAGTCATTGAATTTAATTAATGTCACAGCGACGACGCGTCCAGCCACGACATACAGAAAGGGTTGCACACGTCAGATTGATCGTTACAACACGAACACGAAATTCCTCCGCTAAAACGTACCGAGCTAAAAAAATATCCACGTGCAAACGTAACAACGCGTGTCAGAGTACACACATTTTCTTTTTGCCCCACTCCTTCCTTATCCGTCGTCATCTAATCATTAAACCAAATTATTCACAGCTACGTGCTCTCACGAAGGGAGGGAGAAAGAAAAAACACGAAGTTGAAGTATCTGATATAAAATGTTGGAAACGCGCTCCTCAAATTGGCAATAAATCGTGGAGGAGCTTATCGCGTCGCTCGATAAATCCGACACGCCTACTCGCATCATTTTTTCGGATAATCTAAATATCGATACAGTTCCGTATAATTTTAACCTCCCGCTCGAAACACGCTGTCTCTCTGATCATGACGAACGGCGCGGCGTCTGGATTGATAGATTAATCAAGTCTCACGGTAGCTATACAGTACGTCTAAGTCTGAAGGCACCTTCCGCTGGCTCTTTGCCCCAACAACGACCAGGGATTTGCCGGAAAATGGAAGAAAACCTGGGGGAGAAGGTCTTGAATGTACTTAACTCGGATTATTTCGAGAGAGCCGGGATTTCGAGGTGCATCTGATTACCGCGAACAAAGCCGTAACACTGTCAGCCCTGGGGCTACGTAGTTTTCGCTCGTGGGACTTACCTCCCATTTTCTATTCGTTCAATTCGAAAGCTGCAAGAGGAGCGAGAGAGCTTCGTGAAGTTTCGTGAAAGCAACAACAAGTGAAAGAAGAAAACTGAGATACGATCGAAATAACCGGGAATAGGACGGTTATCGTGCACGTTTCTAATAATACTCGCCATTCTCGTTATTGGAAATGCTTTTCGAAGACTAGTAGTAATTGCCAGGCCTCCCAGGAGAGAAATACCGTTTCCCTACGGTTAATTACAAATCCCAACGCATATATTAGCGGGGTCGATCGCCGCGTTTCCTAATTACCGCAATTTATATCAAGCGACAGGCCCGCCGGAATACGAATTACAGCGGGACGATTAAGGGAATTAGTTTTAACACGAATGTAGGCTTATCTTGATCGACCGACGATCGTCCGGTGAAAAACAAGAGCAGAGAAATCGTCAATTGGAACGGTACGAAACAAATTCTCGAGGAAATAGATTAAAAGCTGAGCTAAACGGGTCGATGGTATATGTACCGGGAGTAATATCGGTGGAAAATGTTGATCAATACGCCGCGTCGATACCGGTTTCTCCAAGCTTTATGAAGCAATAAACGCGGGGATTAAAACGCGCTAGCGCTGCCCGCTTCGACGTGAAGTCGTACGAAACTTTATTTTATTACTCCTGAAACGATCGATGTAACGAAAACAAAAAAAAAAAGAAAAAAGAGAGAAAAAACAGATAGACGGTTGTCCTTAAAAATACGCCGACAATGTCTCGATTACATTTCCTACGATTGTTCCAGTTTCTTTATTATCGTAGGAAATAGCAGGGTTCGTTAGGTAGTGTATTTGGAACCGTCAGAAATTAACACGAGGAAGAGACTTTAACAAGCGGCCGGTTTAAGGGGGGTAATTTATAATGGCCGCAGGGAAACAAGGCACGCAGTAGCGTAGCACGTCGCGAGGTGCTTTAATCCTGGTCGAGGCAACGTGAAAACTCCTCCTCGCTCGTTTTTCTCCAGGCTTGACTTTTCTTTAAAGCACGTCGTGTCCATTACTCATCTTTATCTATAGCCGCAACGCGGCCACGGCGCATCAAATTTTCACGCGAGAACCGACGATGCTTGTTGCGCGAAACAGAGCTGCACACCTTAGCGTGGGATTAAAATATCCTCCCTTCTATCTTTTTTTTCCCCAATGAAACAATCTTCCTCGCGTTACCCAAAATTCTCGAGACATTCCTATCCTCTATAATCAAGTCAAATAAAATTTCGCAATCCACGGTCCTCCTGTTCAAAAATAAACTAGACAAAGCTACTAAAAAGAAACGTCGCAGGTAAAGTACATAACTCCAAGGCAATTTCACGGTGCGAGAGCGTGTTTCGAGGAAAGCAGCAGCGTTGCACCGAACTCGAAAAGTACAATCAAAACACATTCGAAGTGGCAATATCAGCGAGGTTTTCACACGGTTGCCTAGCAATTATCATCGGTCGTCTATCGATCTTCGTAGTCTTGTTCCTCGGGCAAATACGTACGTACACGCCGGGTGCTCGTTCCGTCGTTCGAACACGCGTGTATCGTTTATCTCGATGGGAAATTGCGTTACGCGCCGTATCGATCGTTCGCTGCAAACGTTTACAGGAGAGAGTTTACGTGTTTATCCACGGGGAATCGGGAACCGACCGGACAAGATTAGAAAACCTCACCTACGGCGAGGAACAAAGGGACGCTTATGGAGCTCCGTTTCCAGCCACTTCGTGTATACGTTTCCGGGCTGTAACGGCGATATTGCACGCGAATCAGATCTAGGAAATTATACGATTCAGAAGAGACACACAGAGACCGATCTATTTCGAGGTCAGGCCATTTGTACGAATTTCAAAAGACTTCAATTCAATTTTCATTCATTTCTACCCTAAATATATCTATATCTATTCAAACACGTTCAACGAGGGACTAGTTACGAGTCAAATGAGAAATTTCCCTCCAAGAGAGAGAGATCTCGAAATCAAACCACTTAACAGAGATTCCAGAAAAATGAACATCTTTCGACACCCACCTGGGGTCCATTCCTATTCATCACTCTCCACAATATCTACCCTCTACTTGCCACGTCAATTTACATGCTTCGTTAAATACGAGGGTAGCGACGCATCAAACGAGAAACTTTCCCGAAGGACTTCAAATTGCTGATTACTTCCTTAATCAGGCCGGGGCCATTACTGTAGCAAGAATAAAGAAGGGAGAAGAAAAAAAAAAGAAAAAAACAGAGACTTGCGAGAAACTTGTTAAAGGAAGTAGCGTCAAGGCTGTGGGAGAAGAAACGAGGAACTTAAGACGACAATCCTTGGATGTGAATTACGCGTACGGCTAATTCCTCCCTTGGAAAGCTACGCCAAAGTATTAGATTCGTTTCGTCTAAGCTTAGCTTAGAAGGATTCACCTCTGAATAATTCTCTCCTTTTGCAAATTCATAAGAATGTTTCAAAAGCGTCCAACTCTCGAACGGTCTGACGTTAATCCTGTGTTATAACAACGTACTCCCCCGAAAATATTCATTATACGTAAAATTAACATGCTACATCAAACGCAGTTACAACCAACGTTTACCCGTTTCATTTAATTCCACCTCCAGTTCTTGAGCCGCCAACTTTCTCATTAAACTCCGCGATATTCCTTATTATTCCGCGAGATTGCAATCTCTGCCTCCACGTTACTTTCATCCAAATTTCGATTACGAAACGAAAGCATTCTTTTAAAAGACGCGAGGTGTGAAACGATTCGTTTTCTAGAATCGACGTTATTGTATCACGATTAAACAGGCCGAGTCGATCGATACGACGCGTGTACCCCGTTGTTCCGCTTTATCAGCGAAAACACCGATACCTATCTGCGTATCGTAGGTGGTTCAATCGGTCCTATTGGTCACGGAATCGCCTCGTGTGCCAGCTGTTCGGAAACCTTCGACGATATGCACACGTGAAACGTTACTTGCTACAGTTTCACATTAATTATCCCAGACGTCGCCCCGGTGAATTATGCAAACTAATTTCCAAAGTCAAGCGCGAAAGATAAGGGGGGGGGGGGGATAAAAAAAATTAGTTTAACACCGGCGTATCTACGCGCTGGGGAACATTTAACGCTACGCGACTCTTAGAAAATCGAACTTTGCTGATGGAAACAGACGTGTAAACTTTTTCGATGCACCAAGATGTCCCAGAAAGAAACAAAATATGTACACGACAAATAAGAAAAATGAGGCAGATAAATGTAGAAAGAAGTATAATAATATCGCGTTCACTAATAGCCAGATAGCTGACCTTTCCGCTATTATCAATTAGAAGCAGAATGATTCCTCAGTTTCTTTTAAATCCTATCCGAAACAAAACTCTCCCTTTCATCCCTCCTCTCCCCTAACACCTGGACCATAGACGCAACTCTAACTTTACATAGACGGCGCAAAGGTTGTCTTTGGTCCTCTCTGGCCCTGTCTCACCTCGGTATCGATCGTCGCGAGATTTTGTCCGCGATTCCAGGAAATCGCGAGGAACACGGCATATTCTAACCACGAACATGAGCCAACGCACACACACACCGTCGAGGCAGAAGCTTTTCATTAATTTTTCATTTGTCCCCCGAGTTTCTCCGAGTGTGTTTTTATGAATTTTCTGTTACAGGAACGCAGCAGCACAAATGATGAAAGGTCGGCAACAATTTCGTCGGCGTTTCAGTTTACAGCCGGCGTCGTTGAAGGAGGGCCAGGAGGATGGGACGACGAAAAACGTTCGGTAAGGATATCAAAGAGAGAGAGAGAGGAAAAAAGCGTTTCCTGTCTCTAGCGTGTTCTATTCCCTCCTTTATACCCTTTTTACACATTACTT
>NW_017100141.1:827048-829315 GCF_001263275.1 Habropoda laboriosa
GAGTGGGTGTAAATCCAATTCCAACCTATTTTCCTGTGTTATTACTTTGGCTAATTTAGTAGGCAAGAAAAATGTCGAGTACAGTGGAAGAATAAAACTTCTTCTCAGGCGAAAGTGCGTCTTTCGTCGTTTCGTGGTACACCCGTACCGAGCTTCAACCACTTTCTCCTTCCCCTTTCTTCTTTCCTCGTTTCCCTACTCTTCAACCCCTTGGCCGCCTCTTGACTCGCTCTTAGGCCAGGGCGGGCTTTAATTTTGCGGCAAGTCCTCGCAAAAAGGGAAGCCCTCGCTCTCCGCCTTTGTGCGCTTCGGTAATAACCGCGTCTGACTCCTTCGCGTAATAAGCGTGGATGATTACGAAGACGAAGATACTTAGGAACAGTTGTTATCTGGTGCATGCAAAAGCACCGTCACGCTCTACACTACACTACGAACACATACACACGGGCTAGAATATTCTAGGGGAGGTAATAGTGGCTCCAATTGAGGGCAGCCATTATACAAAACGCATATTCAATAAGCCGTGGAGCCGATGAAAGGGATCTTTACCGTTGATTACCGCTATTCTCTTCGCAGAGACCTGTGCTGTCCACTTAAATACCACATACTTTCCTCCCTTATTTACACCCTGGTGACTTGTTCCAACTAACGATTAACCAAAATTATACCACTCGAGATATCTCAAAGTATCCTACTATCTCTCATTTTCTCTCCTCTAACACGCCTCTCCGTAATTCTCCGAAACTCGCATAATTCTACACTTTCACTGGATTTTATGCACGCCTCTACTCAACTACTTACTTCTCTATGCGACATAAATTTCAGAAATGGAAGACTGTCCGAGTCGGACAGCGGCGGTGGAAAACCAGGTGAAGGTTCGATGCAACACATGATCGTGGTAATGGGCGCGGCGAAAGTAGGCAAATCAGCGATAATCAACCAGTTTCTCTACAACACATTCACCCCCAAGTACAAGCGAACGGTGGAGGAGATGCACCACGGGGACTTCAACCTATCCGGCAAGCATTTAACCTTAGACATCCTCGACACCTCAGGCTCCTACGAATTCCCAGCAATGAGAGACCTCTACTTCAAATCTGCGGACGCGTTCATCCTGGTGTACGACGTCCACGACGCTAACACGTTCCTCGAGGTGAAGACCCTCAGGGCACAGATCGTCAACACAAAGGGAGCGGTGCCAATCGTCGTCGTCGGCAATAAAGTCGACGTGTTGGACTCGGAGCAAGAGGTAAATTTTCATCGTGATGGAACCGGAGGGAAGACTTATTCTTTCCAATTCATACGATCTGTTTAACCCCCCCCTTCTGAATCTTTCACAATCTCTCCTTCGCTCTATCTTTCGTCGAATATCCTCTAGGCTATCTCGGGTAATAAAAACCAAGTTCAAACACACGCTGTTCAATAGGAACACGGTTTTCACTCTAATCTACAAAGGTTTCGTTCTTACTTCGCTCCTACCATTCATATCCCCCTACACACATATTCCTACACAATTCTACCTCTCGTGCATTCTCACTCGTCCCAAAACTCAGCCTTCGCTCACAACCCCCGATACATTTCAGGTGGACACGGAGAGCACGAGAGAACTGGTGACGATCAAATGGAAGAACGGTTTCGTCGAGGTCTCGGCGAAAGAGAACTTAAACGTTTCCCAGGTGTTCAAGGAACTTCTAATTCAAGCAAAGCTCAAGTGCAATCTCAGCCCGGCATTGCGACAGCGTCGAAAATCGTTGCCACCGCCACAGCATTCGAATTCCCGCAGCAGCAGCGCTCACGTGCCATCGCCGGCGCAGTTGCAGCATCTGCAGCAGATACGCGAGCGTTCCGAGTCCAAGAGGAATTCGTGCATTATCTCGTAAAGAGGCAGGCCGCCCCTCCGAAGCGACGTTTCTGCTGATTCGAAAGAGAAAGGGTGTGAGTTGATCGAAGCAGGGGCGAAAGGGTGAAGGATTAGAGGGAAGCTATGCTCTGCTGCTGCGACCATTCTATTAGCGATTCCGTTCGCTTTGGATCGATCCAACAGTATATACCGTTCGACGTTTCGGCACGCTCCGGACGCCTGCGAATCGATCGTCGTCGTCGTCGTCGTCGAATGTGGCCCGCTCGATGGAATTAGACGGTCAGTGACGGTGTCGTTAGGCGAAATGATAAAAAAAGAAAAAAAGAAGGCCGGCTTTAGGCGCCGAGGAACGCGGTAATTTCTTTCTATATTCCATACTTCGATCGCTGGAAAATTCAACAACGTT
>NW_017100141.1:829333-830827 GCF_001263275.1 Habropoda laboriosa
ATTCCGCGCACACGCTATTCTTCGAATTAATAGGAGATCTTCTGCCGTAGAAAAAAAGAATAATGGCCTCTGTTCGATTCCGACGAAACTTGATGGTTCTCGCACGGTTATCGTACGATTCAAAACTTTTCACAAGGAATAAACAAAATATTCCAAGGGTTTTTTAGCGAAATTCTTCTGATAAAAGGACAAAAAGATAAAAAAAAAAAAAGATTACGATTCGACGAATTATTCGATGTTTATTGTTCGACAAATTCGATGTGCATAGCGCGAGTCAACGTACTTGATGTATTTCTATATATTTTATCTTCGATTAATAACATGTCGCGAAATTCGATGAAATTCTTGTTCCTAGGTAGAAGAAGAAGAAGATGCTACTACGTTATTCGGTACGATAGTTCGTGATTATGCAAATTACCACGACTATTTCTCGTAACTTAACCTTTCGGTTCAAATTCCCTTCTCCATTTCCCGATGAAAAGTTCTGTCACCATTTTCTTCGACTTGCACAGACTCAGCAAGTACATACTACACACACACACACACACACACACACACACATAATTGAACCAAAATAACGTACGAGTCCAAGTTTACGTAATTATTCCGAATTATCGTAGAATCCCATCTTTACAGATAATACCAAAGTATCCTAACCAAAGGTATCCTACTTCAGGGTTGTCTCCCACTGCCCACTCGCTATCTTATTATCCATCGCGAACACGTACAAGGAACATTTTATAATACATTATCGGCTAGTCGATTGAATTTACATCAAGCACTCGCCTACGCTGCTCTTTATACCGTATACTTATAATTTATTTCAAAGAAAGAAAAAAAAAAAAAGAAAAAAACACGGAGTATCCTTGACTCGATTCAATTTACAATCTAAAGTTACATATAGGTCATGTTTGTCATGGCACAAATTATATTCGTTCATCACGATACTAATCTACTTGGAACGAATGGAACTGAGAGAGAGAGAGAGAAGGTATCATTCTCCTATTTACTATGGAATATCGAATTATTTGTCAATTAACGATGAACGTGAACTTATTGTACACGATTGCCTTGCCCGAACCTGAGTTACCGTGAGTACAATAAAGTTCAGGTGAAAATGAACAACCACGTACAAAGCTCTTATTCGATTGCAGATAGCTTTTTAATCATTGTACTTGGTATATAAAACGCTAAACGGGGGAAAAGTAGCATGTAATACGTTACGATTTTGTGTTTTCACACTAAATAGGATAACGGAGGACATGAATCTATAAATTTTTAGAAGAGAACTCTCTGTGCAACGATTGTTGATTTTAAGGTGTAGATGCAAAAAAGAAGAAAAAGATGAAGAAGAAGAAATTTATTACTTCGCGTTATCGAATGATACATAATTTATCGTTTAAGAAAAATGTCACGTTTTTCGAATATATTATTCAGATAAAAATAAATAAATAAATATATATATATACGCGTTTAGGTATTACACGATTTATC
>NW_017100141.1:840402-844670 GCF_001263275.1 Habropoda laboriosa
AGAATAACTGTAGAGAGTCCATGTAAATAAAGAAGAGCATTGTGATGTGGATATCTCGTTGAATCGAAACCCACATTGGGTATAATTTTACATAAATATACATAATTAAGCAGCCGCGAATCAGCCATGTAATTTAACATGTTAAAACGATCATGAAATATCGCACATCACGATAAGAGGATAAACGTTCATTTGATTGTGAAACCGCAGCTCGAAGCTATTTCAATCGCTCGAAAATTCTCTATTATATTATATAGACGAACCTCTTTGCTGAAATCACACACCCAAATACAGAAACACACACACACACACACACGTATATTTACCTCAACTTTGCAAACGCAATTACATTACTTCGTGTTACTTAGAATTTAATGTTAATCTAGAACGGACCGACTTAAACACGAGCGAACATCAAAAAAGCGGGAATTTCAAAAAAATTAAAAAAAAAAAACAAAAATAATTGATCGAACGAATAGAAAGATCTACGTTACATAGAACTTCTCGTCAAGCCACAACTAAACACGACTGTGACTATTTCTAGCGTAGCTCCGGAGGACATATGCGGTGATAAATTACTAAAAAATGTAGTGTAAGCCCTTGACTTTGTATCATTGCGTTACCAGAAATTAAATAAAAGATGGATGTCATATTCAACTTCCACATCTCCTTCTCATTATATATTCTCATTTATTCGTATACCTTAGATATACGATACATTTATTTCCTAATTATTATACTTCATCTACAATAACATTACAATGATATTTAGTAGTTGCACAAAGTAAGGAACGAAGCAAATTTTTTAACTTACAGCCTAGACTTATCCGCTGGAGGTAAAGTGGAAAATCAAATACGCAAGAATTTTTCATTTTTCTACACATTTATCTACAAGCAGCAAAGCAAATGAAGCTAACCAAGCAAGCAGAAAATAGTCTACTATAACCCTTCAATTTTACTACTGTCGATAATGTAGCAAGCGCATAAAGAATAGCAAACCATAGACGAGATGCAAGACAGACCCGACACCCTATTCTGCCATACCGATCGTGCAAAAAATAAGAGATTTAAGTCCATCTACGATATGAAGCGGCGAGTTCAGGAATTATATGGAATGTAACTACAAAAGATGGTAAAGTCGACACGTAAAAAAGATCCATTTTTATTAACTCTGCGTACAGAGATACTGCTCCACTTATTATAATTCACCTGTAATTACCGTGTAAACTTGTTACAAGGTATAGATACATATTAGACTAAATTACGATCGTTTAATATGGCAGCCGATCTGCTCGAATTATTTGCCATACAATCGCAATTAAATGTCAAATAATATCGATTGCCCAGGCCTCACCTCGTGGAGGTTGCTGCGAATGGAGGCCCGCCCTAACCACACGGTCCCATCCACCCTCCTTTTACGCGCCTACTATTTCTTTTCTACTCGTTAATGCAACGCAACACCTCCTACTAACTGTATATCTGCAATACGTTCGAATTTTCGATCGCTATGCAGACGGACAATAGCAGAAGGCTGCAAGAATTCTAACTTAAAAAAAAGTCGACGAGAGAGAAAAAAAAAATACAAAAAAAAGTATCCTATTTTAAACTTAAAGTACTTTAAGTTTAGCTTAACTTATCTTACGCCTAGCTTATAGTATAAAGTTCATTCACACTCTACTTAAACTCGGAGTTAACTTAAACCTGACTTAAACTGAAAGCCTTAATTCTGTACGAGACGTTAATTCACTCTGTAGTTTTATCACTACACAAGAATATGCGAAGCAGGAATCTGACTCGTGAAATATTTGAAACACAAAAGAATAAAATACAAACAAACACGTTCCACAAAAAAAGAAAACACGACAGTTAAGGGATTGACTGCACAAGGCTATCTCGGAAAAAACATCAGGCGTTTCTGTTCGAAATTGTTTAGATATAACCAACGAAAGGAAAAAAATCACAATGCTTACAAACTGAGAGCTACCGACTTAAACAACAACATGTAACTGGAATATTGAATTTTCATTAAAAACTTGCCTACTTAAATGTTAAAATCTTATATATTATCCTACTTAAGTAAAATTCTTACTTAACTTAAAAATCGCCTACCTGACTAAGAATCTAACTTAATGTAGAGAAATGCCTGCCTGTCTAAAGAGTTAACTTAAATTAAGAATGACCTGCCTGATTAAGAATCTAACTTAATGTAGAGAAATGCCTGCCTGTCTAAAGAGTTAACTTAAATTAAGAATGACCTGCCTGATTAAGAATCTAACTTAATGTAGAATATCGCCTACCTGTCTAATGATTTAACTTAAATTAAGAATCGCCTACCTGATTAAGAATCTAACTTAATGTAGAGAAACGCCTGCCTGACTAGAAATTTAACTTAATGTATAAAATCACATTCCTGTCTAATGATTTAACTTAAATTAAGAATCACCTACTTAGTTAGGAATTCAATTGAACGTCGAGAATGTCCTTCCTATCTAATGACTTAACTTAACTTAAAAATTACCTGCTTAATCCAGAATCAACTTAATGGTGAAAATGTACTTCCTAATCAAGAGTCAAATAATGTTGAAAATGTCCTCCCTATTCAAGAATCAACTTAATGTTGAAGATGTCCTGCATAATCAAGAGTCAACTTAATGTTGAAAATGACCAGGCCTAACTGAAGATTTAATTTAATTTCAAAATTGCCTGCTCAATCGAGAATCAATGATGGAAATAACGTCGCTAATTAAAATTCCACGTTCGTTTGAAGAACAACCTGCCTAATTAGAAATCTAAAAGATGAATTGCTCGTATGCTCCTCTGTCACCTGCAACAAACTCAAATTCGAACAAATTTAGTAGTTAGATTTTACATGTTACAACATGGGCATCGTTTACTTCTTTTCTTCCAATAATTTCCTCAGTTTTCGCGAATCTGTAACAAACTCGTTTTTTCTTGAATTAATAAAAGCAAAAATGAAAGTTTAACAGCTGAAAAAAAAGATATTGTGCACATATACGTATAAAACATTGATAATTATTATTATTGGGGAATCGAGTACTATTTCCATAAGGACACAGCTTACGAAATCCTCGATAATAATAATTAAAAATGAAGGTTTAGCGGCCAAAAAAAAAAATACTGTGCACACATCGTATACATATTTTTACGTATTCGTTGAAATGAAAGTGATATTAAAAAAATTGAAAGGTACTTCACGTTGTTAGCAATCACTTGGTACACATTGATAACAAATCAAAGGAAGAATCTTTGTTAATTGAATTGGTATAAACAGTAATTGTAAAAACCGGAAATTTTTATACCGAATACCAAGATGAAAAAAAAAGAGACTAAAATTGTGCACGATTCATTTAGAAGTTACTATTTTCACCGAAGAAAACGTGGAGAGATGTTCCAATTTACTCTTCATTAGGAATTTAAAACCGAAATAATCGCACAGTTTACCGCAATTTTATCTATATTATCATTTTTTCAATTAGCAACGAGTATGCGACGTCGTACCGGTGATTCGAACATTTTACTATGAACATTACGAGCCAACTACTTTCTACGTAACAATATTTCTTTGCAAGCTTTTTTCGTCACACACGGAATATGAAAAACCTAATCGCGAGTGTACTTTAATTCGTGCAAAGCTATTTCGAGAATTTATAAAAATTCACTATACTCTACAGTTGCATCAATGTGCAAATTTGCAAATATTTCGACAGATGAATCTTACGTAGCGAGAAAAGTAAACTAACTCTAATAACAATTAATTCTTATTTTTTTCTTTTTTTTTTTAAGAATTCACCGAGCTTCTACTTGTACTTTCATTCATTATTAATTCTTCCTCTGATATATTCCGATTCAATTCGAGATTCTCAACGTCTCAAAGTCATTATTACGTCTTTAAAAATAAATCACCATCGATATTACTTAATATCGTAAACATTAATAAATATCTGTTAGAGCAATTCAACGAATACAATTCAACAGTATTTTATGACAAACACTCGGTAGATTCCATAATCCACTCGTTCTAAACCCGAGCAAAAACCGTGAGTGGATCAATTCATTCTCATACGCAACACTAATTTATTAAATGTACGAAATAAGAAGAGTCTCAGAATCAATCGCGGTGAGTGCTTCATTCTATTTGCAATCTGAATTTACGAAAAAAAAAAGATAAAAAAAGTTACCGTTAAACGCGAGAGCAGCCACGTTAGGGCGCTTTAGGGGATACGCAACACTAATCATCTATGCACTCT
>NW_017100141.1:844705-845751 GCF_001263275.1 Habropoda laboriosa
GTCCATGGCAGTCGTATTCAGGGCTCTTGCCCTGATCTCCTTTGGTGCAGCTCTTTCAGCGACTCCTGAAAAATTTGGGCATTTCGTCGCAACACTAATCAAAGACAAAACGCGTTTACTCGTTGACGCAACGCTATCGTTAAAATTACATCTGGAGTAAACACTCCTTCGAACTATCTTTACTCTGAATAAATGAAATGAATTTACTCTGAAAAAAAGGAAAAAAATGTAACAGTACTTTAAAAGCAAACATTTACAATTGAATAAAGATTCCAAGTATAAATATTCAATATACAAGAGCAATCGCGTGCAGCATTTCTTCGCAACTCTAATTCAAAACGCGATCTCAATCAAATCGCAACTCTAATTCAAAACGCGATCTCAATCAAATCGCAACTCTAATTCAAAACGCGATCTCATTTGATTCGCAACTCTGATACAAATCGCGTGTCAATTTCTCGCAACGCTAATGCAACCCGTGATCAATCAGTCGCAACGCTAATTAAAAATCGCGACAGGGGCGGGAGGGTGGGCGATGTCCAGCTGAAAAACATCCTACAAAATACTACATGCAAGCGAGCACAGTGACAAAGTAGCAACGAGAATGACTCTGCGTCCTATTGACGCACAGTCATTCCCAGTGACCCTCTTCTTTAGCATTTTGCCGGGTCACTTCGGCTCGTAGCCTCTCCCTTCTCTCTCTTTTGCTGAAACTTAAATCTACGCTCGAGATTCCCTGTATCGTAAAATAAACCATAACATATAAAGGTGAAATAAAAAGGATAAATCGCGGAAGCCGGAAAACTTGGAACACGCAGATGAACACGAGCAACGAATGAATCGTTGCAAGTGCATCTACGCCGAACCTCGAGCAAAATATCTTTGCGTTTCGTTTCGAAGGGCCTCAACATCCGATCGCGACCGCGAAAATTCGAAAAATCGATTAGTGTAACCAGGTGGCAAGTGGCATGCTCCACTCGCGCCAGATTCACCTTCGATTTCTCAAATCAGATTTCCTGAAACAGGTTGAACACAACGAAAAAAAA
>NW_017100141.1:846230-848040 GCF_001263275.1 Habropoda laboriosa
CAAGTTATATATATATATAAAAAAAAAAAAAAAATGATTCATTATTAAAACTAGTGTCATCGTACCCATTGCCCTTCACCCAATCAAGAAGCACCTGGGCACGTGAATGGGTTATTGACAACGAATACGGAGGGTTAAACCTGAAAATCCTCGACTAAAAATATGTTATTATCTGATTTTTCATGTACTTTGTATAACGGTCTAATAATTAATACTAATGGTAATAAAAGGTATCACACAGGGAAGGTAAAATTTTTATTTCTTCTTGATGATAGGCTCTGAAAATTAAACACGTTGTTATTAAATCATCCTGGGACGATCCCGTCGTCAAAGTAAATTTTGCGAAAATTAAAGTTCAAGGCTGTTATACTTTGACTTCGAAATCTGGTCCGTTACATTCGCGAAGTGTCTTCTTGCACTAATTTTGCAATTTAATATAGTATTTCTTTCTTTCGCAAATGACTCTACTTTTAAATTGTACTCTTATATCCCGAGATAGATTGAAAATCATACTGAATAGACAAAGCAACCAAATGAATCATTTGATATTATTATTTTTATTATTCATTCTATGAATATTATTATTCATTCAACTCTTGCAATACGCATTTAATCGATAAAATAAATAGAACAAGTCTCTATTCTGGTAATGTTAACAACAACCTATAAACAATTAAAGTTATCACTGTGTGATAACTGTTTTCAAACAGACGAAGTCGAAGGACATTCGACTTCCGTACTAAAAATAAAATAAATAGAACAAGCCTCTATTCTGGTAATGTTAACAACAACCTATAAACAATTGTTATCACCGTGTGATAACTGTTTTCAAACAGACGAAGTCGAAGGACATTCGACTTCCGTACTAAATTTAATACGGAAATTCTACGATTTCTCGTGGAACAATTATTCACGTGGATATTCCACAAATATCTAAATTGAAAATATTCTCATTTGACCAGTATCCAAGTCAGTTTATTTCTAATTGTATTTACTAGTTTTACTGTAATTAATATCGTATTATCAACATTAACCAGAATAGAAAAAAACTACGCGGTGCAAGAAAACCTAGCCTCATCTAAGAAATAAATCACACAAAATGTTGCAACTCACGAGAGTGAGTTATTACTCACACCCGCGGTCACTGTGCTCGACCAAAAAAAGATACTACGTAATTACAACCAGTCACCCGTGTCGATTCGGACCAATCGTCCTACGACATGATTGAGTGACCAGAGGAACTTAAACGCATGCGACTCACAGTTCGTTGAGTTAAAGCTGTCGTCTAGGCTGCCACAGCAAACTGCTACCCCCAGAGGAAGTCATCGAGGCCGCCACTGCGAAGAGAAAGTCATCTAGGCCGCCACTGCACACGGGAAGTTGCCGTGGAAGTCATCAGGAGGACACCGTAGGAGACCACAGTAGATGCAAACTGTAACACATCATAGAAACAAGGAATATTATCATTTGTTCCTCGAACCATTTGATTATTTCAAAATTTTCAATATTATTTACTGCAGCGAATTTTGAAATTATCGTAATTATGACTCTAATAGAGATTCACGTAGGCATTTGAAGAATTGAAAAATTTAAGGCACTCTTTAAATGGAAAAGTATTTGAAACTGTTAAACTTTCAGTTCAACAGATACTTACTTTTCAGCTCTGAGAGCTCCGCCCAATGGTTTCTTCGGATGAAGCACTGACTCTAATACCGGTAACGAATTTCAGCAAGAATAAAAGAATAAAAAAATAAAAAGCTAGTAACGCGACCGTATAGATAAAGTCCGGCGAAAAAAAACACTGACTCTA
>NW_017100141.1:849767-856734 GCF_001263275.1 Habropoda laboriosa
TATTATTCATTCAACTCTTGCAATACGCATTTAATTGATAAAATAAATAGAACAAGTCTCTATTCTGGTAATGTTAACAAAAACCTATACAACATCGTTATCACTGTGCGATAACTGTTTTCAAACAGACGAAGTCGAAGGACATTCGACTTCCGTACTAAATTTAATACGAAAATTCTACGATTTCTCGTGGAACAATTATTCACGTGGATATTCCACAAATATCTAAATTGAAAATATTCTCATTTGACCAGTATTCAAGTCAACATATTTCTAATTAAATTTACTAGTTCCACTATAATTAATATCGTATTATCAACATTAACCAGAATAGAAAAAAACTACGCGGTGCAAGAAAACCTAGCCTCATCTAAGAAATAAATCACACAAAATGTTACTACTCACGAGAGTGAGTTATTACACTCACACCCGCGGTCACTGTGCTCGTCAAAAGATACTACGTAATTACAACTAGTCACCCGTGTCGATTCGGACCAATCGTCCTACGACATGATTGAGTGACCAGAGGAACTTCAACGCATGCGACTCACAGTTCGTTGAGTTAAAGCTGTCGTCTAGGCTGCCACAGCAAACTGCTACCCCCAGAGGAAGTCATCTATGTAGACCGCCACTGCGAGGAGGAAGTCATCTAGGACGCGACTGCACACCAGAAGTTGTCGTGGAAGTCATCAGGAAGGCACCATAGGGACCACAGTAGATGCAAGCTGCAACACTTTGTAAGAGAACGGAATATTATTATTTGTTCCTCGAACCATTTGATTATTTCAAAATTTTCAATATTATTTACTGCAGCGAATTTCGAAATTATCGTAATTTTGACTCTAATAGAGATTCACGTAGACATTTGAAGAATTGAAAAATTTAAGGCACTCTTTAAATGGAAAAGTATTTGAAACTGTTAAACTTTCAGTTCAACAGATACTTACTTTTCAGCTCTGAGAGCTCCGCCCAATGGTTTCTTCGGATGAAGCACTGACTCTAATACCGGTAACGAATTTCAGCAAGAATAAAAGAATAAAAAAATAAAAAGCTAGTAACGCGACCGTATAGATAAAGTCCGGCGAAAAAAAACACTGACTCTACTATTCGCGTGATTTATTTTCAAATTAGTTCATATTGTTTAATTAAAGAGCTGTGCTGCTCTGAGAAAAAAAGAAAACAATTTGTACGCAAAAACACTGACTCTACTAACCGCATTGCGCGCGGTCAAACTCTCTGGAAGAAAAGTTGTTTGTTAGTTTGGGGAGGGGGGGACGTTGTTGTCGTTGTCTTTTTTGCTGTCTCTTTTTTTCCCTACCGAGTGTTCGTCAAGAAAATACTGTATCTTTGGAGAAATGTAAACATCTAAATGATTGTTCATTTCACATTAACACAATTCTTATGAAAACGTCAACGTTAGTAATTATCAAGATCCAATTAACGTCGCAGTACCGAATAGTGCGACACGATGAAATGAATTTATGAAAAGTAAAAAAAATAAAAATGTTTGTTACTAGAGTTAGCAATTGTTGCTGTGTTAACAGAGTCGCGTCGCGTAATATGTCGCGATTTATAAATATTCGGAAATGTTTGCACCAAGTAAAATTCCATGGCTAAACCGAACCATAAGAGTATTACGATTCTACGTAAATGATTTTAGCGAATATTTAAACTTGCGACGAAAATTGTACGTATCGGTGATTGAACTCGATATAGGGATAGTAAACTAATATTTAAACTTGCGACGAAAATTGTACGTATCGGTGATTGAACTCGATATAGGGATAGTAAAAAGGCTGGAAGAATAATATTAACGATTCTACAAGATAGAAAGTATCGCGACCGAAATGCAGCAAAAGGTGCAAATTATTTCAATAAAATCCAACGACTTTATATAATTAAAAATTCCATATTACAAAGCAAAGTTTGAAACGATCAAGTCACGAATTCTTTTGTAAACTATACAGAAATAAATTACGCCCGAAAGAAAGAAGCTTAATCTGTTCTTCTTGCATCTTGGTATATTGCTCGATTAATTAAGTATGCGTAGTTATACCCCCCTTTAATTATGCAATAAACGTGTACCATGTATTACTATACGTTGTTATATACCCACATAAAGTCAGCAATAATAAAAAAAGAAACAAAATGTATACATACGATCGGCTTTATAATAATAAATTAAATATTACCCATTACGTATTCGTCAAACCCTTGCCGATCACTTAGTCTCTCCCTCTCTCTTCTCTCTTCATCAACCAGATATCTTAACAGAAGAGAAATATTAATTTATAACGTGTATATTGAAAAGAAACGAAATTGCGTCGTAATTAAACGATTACTTTAATTCGAACTCTATTGTGAAAGTTTACGATATGATTTAAGGTTAATTGAACGCGAAAGAAAACAAAATAAAATGGTTGCTCTTTACCGTTGTGATAATTAGGTGAAATATCAAAGGAAAGTGTATTAATTCGTTGAATTAAAGTAATAAGAGAGTGTAGTAATCGTAGGATAACTACCAGAAATATTAGAATACGCGAATGTGAATAACACGTTCTGCCAGCTCAGAACTCGGTAACTGAATGAATTCCTTCCGCGACCACATCAAGGAGCGATCGTATAACATCGAGTGGTGGGGCAGAGCACGCTTCGCATGTTATGTATTTCGAAGAATTCAATGTACATAATAATTCTGAGAAGTTAACAGCCGAGCGACACCGAGCTCGAGCACCACTTGAACGACGACCGAGACGTCTTGTATACATGTTTTTCTAAACACAAGTTTCGCGACGGCGTACATTCTTCACGTTAAAGTTAGACACGATACATCGACTGAAATATTCTTCGATTTTATAGAACAATTCACGTCCCTTTCGTTCAGCAGTGATACGATAGAAATAAGTTAAAAGATTGTGTGTGCACTTCTACAATTGCTGGAACTAATTACTCCTATCAATTTCCCGCCGTTTCTGTCGCTTTTGAATACCAAGTGTCATGGAGACTATGAAGTTACATTTAATTTTAATTCTAACCGCTACTAATCTTAATCTAAGCTGAATATTTAATAGCACGGATGTTAATTTCCAAGCGAAAATGTTATTACAAATCTCAGGAAATGCGTTAATATTCTTTAAGACTTAGAAAAGTGAAAAGTAAAATAAAAGACTTAGGAAATCCAAACATTTTTGAATGAAATGAAAAAGAAGGAAACCACCATAGATCGCTCATTTATCGTTCGTAAAAGAGCAAGTGCGAAAGCTTTATTCTATCGTGATTGGCTAACTATATCTCCCACTTTTAGACCTTAAGGTCTGTATAAAGCTACAGGTTTGCTTTACCAATCAATACGTTTCGCAACGACTACTTTTCGGTTGTAAGAAATTTCGCGGAATTTTATCAACATTATTGAACATAACCTAAAAAGTAGAAATGAGTCCATCAAATTTTCGCATTAAACTCAATTTGGATAAATTTTACGATGACGTACGCCGTTACTGTTGGGTTTTCATCGATGGTACAAAAATGTTAAAAATCAATCATGTGATGGAACATATCATGAAATTGTTTAAAATCAAACAACCGTTTCATTTGCTGTTAAACGAAACCGAATATTTACCACCTAACGAGGACATACGTATTCTGAAGGAAAATGAAACGATCTTGTAAGTGTTTATACAGTGAAACTGTGTAAAAAGGATAGTGTTATATTTGTCGAAGTATTGCAGGGTTTCTCCTGGATCTGGATTGGATATTGGGTTAGAATTATGTAGGACTATTCTAAAGCTACCGGAAGATGAAAGTTTCATACAGTCAAAGAGAAATACAAACACTGTTCAACATAAACAATTGCAAGCTAACCTATCTCCAATTTTATCAAACCCAGTTCCAGAAATAGTATTTAATAAGAATACAAACTTATTTGAAAATGGTTAGGTTCTAAACTAATCGATAAGTTTATTCTGTCAAGCAGTGTAGAAAAGATGTATTTTATGTAAAAGTATTTTTAATCTTTAGATATTCCAGACATTACCATGGTATCTAATGAAATAGAAAGTAGCGAGATAGCTATTAGAGATGAGGTAGCTATTAATACAATGGAAAATATGACATGTCCAAAAAGAATACGAGCACGACGTAAAAAGAAGGAAAAGAAAAATACTCAGCGACAGGAAATAGAAGAAGACAAATCGAGAAAACCCAGGATTGCAGATATACGTATCATTCCATCTGGCAAACATATTCGGTTTGATAATACAGATCATGTGGACATTACAGAAAAGGAAGTTGATCATGCAGAAACAGTGAATGGTTCTAACACACCTAAGCTATCACCACCTTGGGAACTTGCTAATTTATTGTCATTAGGACAAAATTCTACTCCACTTACTTTTACCAACAAGAAGGTGAAGAAGCCAGACAAAGTAGAGCCCATGTTTGAAGAAGAAACGCAGTCTATTATTTCCCCTGACAACAAAAATGAGAACACAGTTTTAAATAAAAAATTAGAAGAAGAAAATACAAATAAAGAAGTAGAAGAAAAAGATCCACATGAAGAAGTAGAAGGAAAGAATCCAAATAAAAATATAAAAGAAGAAAAAAATCCATCGAGTAAAGATTACGAATCCTATCCACTTTTGACAGAAAAACCAAAAGTTAAAGATATTATAGCGTTTAAAGTAAGTACTAGTTGAACAATTAGTTTCTACTAGGAATGAATATCAAGTGAATTTTTAGATGTTGAAAATTGGATCAGATTGGACACCACAAGTATCAAACTTTATCGAAGGAGAGGTGTTATCTTATTACCCACTATCATCACTGTACACCCTGAAAGTACTGCGTGCGTGATTTCATACAGTTCATACGTATTCTACTAAGACCTGAGTGAATTTAGTATTTCTAAATGAAATATATTTCGTTTTGCAGAAGGCTTATCAGAGTTGCAAGTACCAGTAGGAAAATTCACAATTATAGAAAAGGAAGAAGAACGAATTGTGAACGACACAATTACATTAAATTATTCACAAATAATGACGCCACGAATTGTGTCTACGTGTAATTCAAGTTCAGATACTCCCACAAATTGTGTTAATTAGTTAGATGTTAAGACGTTTATATATAAAGTTTTTAAACACGTACTTTTATACGTTGTAAGTGGAATGTTTTAATGTACTACTTCCTTTTCATTTTAACGAATAATATATATTAAAATAATCGAGTATGTACGAATTACCTTTTTCTCGAAGGCTTGGTTGCGTCATTCTTGGGGAGAAAAGTATCCAACGATTGTCACGAAATTACCGCACAATTCCACTAAATATCACTTTACGTCGTAGCTGGGCACACTAAATTTCACGAATTTCACTTAGACGAAGCAATTAATACCGAACTAATAACGAAAAAGCACCGAAGAATAAGAGACGCTACCGCGATTGCTAAATTTCAAGTGCAACTAGTCCTTGCGCGTGGTTGTGTCAACCCCGTATTACATTGTTAATATTTTCACCTCTACTTTCGCGAATATTTAATCGCGAAAAAAGCACACTAAACCGCTAAAATTTATCGCAAAAACACACCACGGTATAAACAGACTTTCGTTGTATCTCGTAAAACAAATATTTCGTCCAACTACGCTTCGTTAATCACTTTTTGTTACATTTTTAAAACCACTTTTTTTGCAACATCCACGCCGCTTTAAAAGTTACGAACAAGTGCGCATAACGTCGCGCTTCGGTTCGTCTCTCTGCGCGGATTCACTCTCATTGGCTGCTTGCTAATTGATTCGGCCAATGAGATTCAAACATTTTAGAATCCCGCGCTTCGGGGAACCGCGCGTAATTTCAAACGTACTTATTTCGTTTCATAGATTCCGCAGAATTCTATAGTATAAAAACAGAAAAATCACTCAGCTAAATGTTTCTAAGAAGGATACAGTACGAGAGAAAATATATTCTTGATTATTTATAGAAATAATAAAAAAAACGTGCCTGAATACAATCTATTTTTATTACAGAATCGAATACAACGAAATCGATCGACGAAATCGTGCCGGCAACTGTTTTCAGCTCTTGCTACAATCAACCTGAACGAAGTTAACGAGTCGACAAATGGAAGATCGAACGAGAACACTCCGTTCCGTGTTTCTACCCTCTCGAACGTGAACTTCTCTCGGAGCATCGGTGTATACGTGTACAGCTGACGTGACGAGGACGAAGTAGAGCGAAGAAGGAAGGTTATAAAAGAAAAAGAGGAAGTCCTGGCCTTTAGAGCTCCTTTCTTTTAGTGCATGCATATGCCACAGAGACCTAACGTTTCTTTTACCTCCGACTTAAGTTTCTTTCTTTGTACCTGCATGCGGTACAAAGTTTCACGTATTCCCTTTTCACGAGTTTACGGTTTCCATTATCAACGACAAAAGCTACGACTGACGAAACGAAAAAAAAGAAGAAGAAAAAAACGAACGCTGTTAAAATTTCATCGTATTTCCTCGTTAAAAAAAAAAAAAAAAACATCCCAGTTCTTTAACTCTGTTTTTTTTTCAGCTGAACTCTATTTAGCGCTGTGATACACGAAACGAGCTTCGTTGCAGTGAATCCATCACGATTTCATTAGCGGGGATGACAAGTACACAATAGCGAAGTTAGATCGATCGAAATGTGATTTGATTTAAAAGCTTCCATTATCTTCGGAGAGTAACGTGATTTGTATCGTTTAATTATCAACGCGGCCGTAGAGAAACGAACATAATTCGGCCTCCAGATTTAATCGGTGGTCAGGAAACGTTTGTTCTCGATAACTCCATTCTCGAAGGATACTCTCGCAATTAAATCCGCGTTAGCGTTTCGGTGAGCGTCGCCCTTTGCCGGTGAATCTAATCGCCAACGTGGGTATAACAGGTTCGAAGAGAAAAACCAGCGCGAGCTGAACGTTTCAGTCGCTCGGATTAATAATCAGGACGAGGGGA
>NW_017100141.1:856782-864957 GCF_001263275.1 Habropoda laboriosa
TATCCCTTTATCTAGGCCGGCCTTTGTCCTTGGTAATCGAGCGATTAAAGGGTGACCGAAATGAATTTGCACAATTAGCCGTGGAAATTCCGTTTTCTCTCCGTTCTCCCTCGCTCTCGCCCCGATTGCCAAAACTATTTCTCGGTACCGCCCCTTTCTCGCACCTTTCGGCTATCCTGAATACTTCATTAGACGAGTGCTCAATGAGAATTAACTCGATTCTCTTTCACGATGGTCCTCCTAACGTGCAACCATACTTTTTGCTCGTAAATGCAACTGTTTACGATTGTTTATTTCAAGAAACGTACCGCGGGCTTACGCGTGTCCAGCGCGGGGTTGGAAAGGAACGTCGTAAAGTTTGTCTCGTTCGTTCCAATATTCGCGTATCCTAGCAAAGAGGTGCCGATAATTTCACAGATAAGCGATATATCCGACTTTAGCGCGGGTAATAATGTACATATGTCCAGTGGTGGACCTACATCGACGTGTATCGACGCGTATTCCTGCGCGTTCGAACACTCGTCGCTATCGACGTAACCCTCGATGTACGCGCTCAAAAAATTCTTTTCTCTGTTCTCTCATTCTCATTCCCCCGATCACTCAGCCAGTCTCTCGCTCGGTCACTCACTCGTTCTTTCACTCACTTACTCTCTCAATTATTCACTCACTCGTTCACTCACGCACTCAATCTCTCGTTCACTCACGCACTTACTTGTTCGTTCGTTCACTCACCGCCTGACCGCCTGACTGACTAACACACTCGCTCAATTATTCTCTCACTTACTCAGTCACTCAATCAGCCTCTCGCTCACTCCGAGATTTTCGAGGTAACCGTTGCGGACACGAAACGCGATCGGACAAATGTTTGCGCTGACCGAATAACGGCGTCTCGGTAATCCAAGGTGTGAATAATTCACGAGATAAAGTGCAAGAGTAAATCCGCGTGCGGACCGGCTCTCGCGAGGTCCGTCCGTGTAAGGCGATGAATTTACTTTCTGCGTTCCGTCGGTGAATTATTCATAGTTAAACTGCGGTGCGGGAAAGTGTGTCGCGTAACCTCGAACCTCACGATTCCTCCCGCTACATTCTTGTATCACAACTACTTCCGGTGGTAAGTTAACGCGTGTAAATACGCGTGGCGGCAAAATTCCAACTTCCGACTGAAACCGATTTAAACATCCTTCTCTCGCCTAACCAAATTTCTACACATTACGTTATCGATTTCAATTCCCCCCCGAACATCCAAAGCAAAATCATCGAACGTCAATTGGCGGCAGCGCGTTGAACGCGCAAATTTCTCTGCGCAGAATTCACTACGATGCGGCGAATTATCGGACATCGATCTTCGTTGACGTTGTAATTACAACCATTTAACCGTTTCAATCGAAGTTTAATTCAAGCGGCAGCGTGTTTCGCGGATATCTACGCGACTCTCTCGCCGTGAACTCGATCGCGTTAGAATTTACCGATTCCGTTCCAACGATAAGCAAAACCACCCAATTTTCCTTTGCGTAAAAACAAGCATGTTAGAATTCTTTTTTCGCCGAAGGTTCCCGGGTAAGTGCCGTGCCTTTTGACACAGTCCTCTTTCCCGAAGAGTCCCACTTCGTGGCGAGATCCTTTAACGATAAGCAAAACCACCCAATTTTCCTTTGCGTAAAAACAAGCATGTTAGAATTCTTTTTTCGCCGAAGGTTCTCGGGTAAGTGCCCGTGCCTTTTGACACAGTCCTCTTTCCCGGAGAGTCCCACTTCGTGGCGAGATCCTTTGTTCCGAATCCGTATCTCTCTGTACGCGCTAGGAAGCATCCATCGAAGGAAGGACCACCGGCCCTCTTTGTGTTCGGCAACAGGACGTCGGGACCTTTGCCATCGGTTCTACGCCGCCGAGCCTATTCCCCAATGACAGATTTTAAGGTTCCGCTCGCTGGCGATACGATGTTCTTTTGCAAGAGGCCTATGCCGCTAAATGCGTCGTCTCTGACACGTGCGTCTTCTAATAAGATAACTGTCTCACACTACTCCTCCGTCCTCTGTTCCGACGAGAGTTCACTTCGCGTGAAACGTTTTACGAGCAAACTTTCCCTGCCACCTGTAACGAGGTGGTGCTCGGTTTTCCAGAGAATCCGCGGGGAAAATTACGGGTATCACGGATCAGCGGCTGAGAGTAACGACCAAGTTCACAGGGGAGGAACCGGTTGAACAGAGGGAAACGGCTCTGCTACGAACAGGGTGGCTCGTAACGCTCGGTCGATTCCCCGTCTCCTTAACGATCCTCTTCCTGTTAATAACGCTCTTCGACGCGAGCTATACTTGTTAACGTACAGCTCGAAACCTTTCCCCTAGAATTTTACACCTTCTTAGACGGGGGAAGATTCTCGATAAATATTGCGACAGAGAGAGAGAGAGAGAGAGGTCAGTCAACCAGGATCATTTCTAATTTAACGACCTAACATTGTAACGATCCTCTTGCTAATAATAACACTCGCCCACTGCATATCCTCGAGATTTCCTCGACTTCTTAATAAAGTACGGTTGAAATCTTTCCCTCGAGCGTCACACCTTCGCACAAGGGGGTAGATTTCGATACTGCGATAAAAATCCACCACGTTCCTTTTCAATTTAAAAGCCCGGTATCTTGGTACTCGAGGGTGAACAAAATTCAAATTGGTTTCTGGCTGTAGGCGTTTTTAAATTTCCTTTTGGTGCATTTCCTTCTTAATTTTATCCTTTGTCCCTTTAATTTCACGACGATATGGCCAAAATAACAAATTTACGCATTCAAATCTGCCACAGCAGAAAGGTTCAACATTCCACAAAGTTGAAAACAATTTTTCTCAACAGACACCCTTCTTTTTCGCGCTGTACCTACTGTTTGGTGCACTTCCGCCTTAATTTAATCATTCATTTTATCATTTACTCCTTTGTTCCTTCAATTTCGAAACGATGCGGCCAAAATAACCAATTTTAAAAATTAGCGACGTTACGCATTCAAGTCCTGCCGTAGCGAGAGGGTTACACACTCCATATCTTTAAAAATAATTTTCCTCAACAGCCACCCTATTTTTCCGTAAGCTTTTCCCAGAGAAGCTTGAACGACTAAACTGGCATTTCCTCAATCGCGACGAATCCTCGAAAAAACGGCCAATTTCAAGCTCCGTGTACCGCGCTGCCTCGTTAATTGTCGCGCTCGCGAGATCGTGGTACCAAGGAGGACTAGGAAACATCGACTACGAGAAGGCGATTCAATCGTTCCTTACGAGTGGCAACGGCGATAGCGCGTCCCCGATGTAAATTCGCTGGATTCGCCCGACGAAACGGCCAATTGTCCACCGGTGGTGTCGCGCGATGATTGCGTCCATATCCGAGGCGTGAGCATGTCGGCCGGGCAGGAAGTCGGCCAGATTGGAGGCTTCCAGGTCGTCCGGGCAACCTTTCCTGAAAACTCCATCCCATTACCGCTAGCTCGCGTCTGCGAGCGCATAATGGAACGATGTTCCGCGGCTGTTACGCCGAGAGGCCGTAATTCATTCGAGGCTCCTTCGCGAGAGGGAGATTATTCCCGCGGCGTGTAACGCGAAAAGAAACACGGAACGAGACGACGGGCTGTGCCGGACCTCGAACTTGGACGTCGTAGATCGAGACTCGGCGAGAAACTTTGCACGCAGAAGTTCTCCCGCTATCTTCGTTATCAGTTAGAATATTCACGCGGAATCTTCCCTTTTCGAAGATGTTGGTCTGCGTGAAATTTCAAGCCGGCGAAAGTTCACGAGGGAGCTGAAAGGCAAAGTAAGCGACGTAAAGGCGCAGAGTGCGTCGTAAATCGGAGGGAATATTACTGTAAAACGTTATCGACACCCGTTATGGATAGTGCTTATCCATCAGCATCGCTCGTTTCCAATGAAGAGCGGGAGCAAGAACATCGCCATTCGAAGACGACTATAATTCCCCCGGATAGATGTATCGCTTATGTTCTTCTTCTTCTTCCTCTTCTCGGCTGGCGAGAAATCGCTTTCCAGAAACGACCTTATTCCGGGACAGACGGAAAATAGTGCGGCGAATAAAATCGATAGGCGAATCGCGACGAGGTCATCGTTATAAATAGCCCGCGACTTTGACCGTAAAAAAGCAATTAACAAATGGAACGTCTCGGTTGGGGTAGAAAGGGGAGGGAATCGCGTTTGCTCGGTCCTCTCGTTTATTAAACAGATCTCTCTCTCTCGATGAATCCGCGATTGGTTGCTGGTGCACACGCGTTCGTTCGCGGAAAAAGTCGTCACAGGCTGCGAAAGAAATAGATTTACGAGAATTTGTCACCCTAAAAAGTTCCGGCGCGAAGGTGAGAAAGGTCGAGATTCGACGAAGCTGCGAAATACAGGATTCTCAGTAGTGTAGCTCGATATTGGCTGCGACGAGTCGCAAGAATAACGAGGAATCGTGGTACGACGTTGCTTCCGGCGATATTTCCCGGAGATTTACCGTAAATTGACGTCCATTGCACACGTTCGAGAGAAAGTGGTCGATTAATGACTGCCACGACTCAATTCCGCTGTTTCAACTTTCTCGTATATTCGAGGGGTAGATGCATTATGCCACGATGAACCGGGAAATCACGGAACTTTGTCCGCGTAATGGAAAGCTCGAGTGATAATCTTGGGAAAAGTTTAACCGGGAAAGCGTTCCCCTTTGAAACCGGGCGAGCTGCGAAAGTGGCCATTAAACGAATCGCCTTCCGATGTTTTGGAAACGTCGAAGCGTTCTCTCTTTCGCGGCGAACGAGTAAAGGACGTCGAGTGTAATTAGTGTAACAGCGCTTCGAGCTCTTGCAATTACAACCGGAGACAAATTGTCGCGGTTTCTCCTTTCCTTTCGAACGAACAATTGCCGCATCCGAGGACAAAGGTACAGCAATGTACCTGATTAAAAAGACCAAGTCTCGCGATCTCGAATCGTTCTGATTGATCGAAGGTACTCGTGTGACATTTTTCCAAGTGTTTTGATAATTTATTATTTGTTGCAACTTCATTTTTCAGACTATTACTAATTCTCGAATCACTGAAAAGATTAGAATTCCCTGTAAAGGAGGTGAGAAGAGCTCTCCTCGACGTTCCCCGAGCTTCACGTCCGTCGTTCATGACTCTATTTACTTAACACCGTGACGGATAGTCGTCTTGGGGCGTTAAATCGATCGATTTTATTGCGAAATTCTGCGGACGAGCTAATTTTATTACCGTGCTTGCGACTTGCGAGAATTCGGCTGATCCTGGAGTCGTAGCCTCTAACGTTACAACCTAGACACGATTGCTAATTATTTCCAACGTAGTGCACAGCGAATCCTCGAGTAATAACACGAAACTTGGAATATATAATTTAACGTTACCGACGTTCCTTTGTGTTAAAGCTTAGCACCTGAAGCTGTGCTTGGAGGAATATCAACGAATCCGCACGTCTTCGTGTCGTGTAATCGACGAAGGTTTAATTGGTCCTAGGTCTTAACATCGACGACTAAACTGGTATCGTTACACTTCAACTGGGCAAACAATGCTTCTCCGGATGAATGACAATTCGGTGGAAACATTCGCGAGATTACAGGTTAATAGGTGAATCTCAAGCGAGATAACTTCTGCGACTCTTCCTTCGAGTACGTTCAACTCGAATTTCTCTCTCTCTCTCTCTCTGTTTCCACTGCTAAACACTTCTACACGAATACATCCTTTCGTCCAACCAGAAATTTTCTCCGTACGCTATTTCACCCGGAAAAATCCTGCGGCAAAGCAGCTTGCAGGACAGCAATAAACCGCGTCACTTTGGCAAAGTGCATTCCAGCCATGTCCGCGTAACTCTAACGGGGGACGTTGAAAATTTCACGAATGCAAAGTGTCTTTCTCCCCTTTCCTCTGCGATACCATCGCGGCGTGTGCACACTTGGAACAGGTCAGGTTGTGCAACCGCATTTCATAATCCTTCGTTCGATTCCACGGAAGGAAAATGTCCCACCCACCATCGTGATCCTCGCGACGCCTCTTTTTCTAGTCGACTTCTCTCCCTGTCGATCCGCAGACAGAGGGAATCGATAAGTCAACGGGGCTGTCTGTCGTCGGCGAGAACGTGGCCGAAGATAAGCCGGTCGAGACGTCCAAGTTGAACGAATCGAAATTTTACGACCAATACTTGATCCCCTGCCTCTGATTTCTTCCTACGTTGAATAGGGATGACGAATTCTTTCTCCCTTCAATTAGGTATTCGAAGAGAAGTACGTAGAAATTTATTCCAGCCGATCTCGTAAAATTCTACAGTCCTGCACAGACTTGCCCGAAAAAAAGGAACCGAAGGAAACCGAATTTACTTACTCCTACAAGTCCCCTCCACTTGGCAAAGAGCGTTACAAGTAATTAACGCGAGAACAAAGCCGGGAGATCAAGAGGAAGGCTGCGCGGAACTACCGGAGGCAATATCTTCTTAGCGAACACCGTTCTCCCCGGAGATTATTGTCACAGCATCGCCAGGAGAGCGAGAGAGTGTCCCATCGAAATCGGTAATCTCGAACACGAGACCGGAGGAAAAGGAGTTTCGAAGGCTGCTACCTTCGAAATCCCCGAGGGTTGGTAGTACGGTGTACGCGGGAAGGAAAGAAGAAAAGGCAAGAGTCTGAAGGTTTAATTTAATCGGACGGAGCAGCGTTGAGTAGCGTGTAGACAGGGCGCCTGCGCGACGTCCCTACGTCCCTGGACCACCGACCGCTAGTAGCACACGCCGACGTCGGCGTCGTGGTTGTCGTGGTGGTGTTCGTTGTCGTTGTCGTCGTCGCGACGCCCAGTGACCGTGCCGCCCGCGTCTCTCGAGCAGTACGCGTCTACACGTCGCGACGACACGGTTATTCTCTCTCCTGTCACGTTCCCTCTACGTTCTCTCTCTCTCGCTCTTTCTACTCTCCGATCGTGGTAAACGAATTTCGACCAGCGTCCGTCCTTTGTGCACGTGTCACTGTTGTCGGTGCGAGTTCCTATCGCCCGATCGCGCCCCGAGAATTGTCGTAGCAAATCGTTGGACGACGGACGCTTCGCCGGCAGGACGAACGACGTTTTCTTCGCCGGAGACAATTCCACGTCGAGGAACATCTAGAGATTAAGTAGAGAAGGTAAGAGTAACACGTAGAAGTTGAAGAGACTTAAATTTAGCGGGCTGCGTCCGAGCGAGTAGACCACGAGGAGGTTCTAGAAGATCCAGGTCGAAAGCGTATATTTCGAGCGAGACACCCGAGATCCCGACGGGGCCTATAATTTTTCGCGAGCTTGTTAACGGCCGACGCTCCAACAGGTCGTCGACAGGCGGCGTTTAACGCCACGACGGACTCGTAAAACGGCGGCGAAACACGCGTCGCGGTCCTCTTCTCGTTTCCTGTCGTCGTCGATTTTTCTCTTCTTGCTCTCCCAAAAATATACGCAGGGCGAAACGACGTCGGAAGAATACGCGTTTATTTATGCGACGCGTCGCGCGGAAATTATACTCTTGCGGCGTGAAAGAAACGGCTGGGTTGAATAATTCATACGTTTACGTTCATACGTAACGCAAATGTCCTGGACGCGGCTATTCGACGCTCGACGTTGTCGTAAGCGGATACGAATGAATTTTTCCGTTCTGAAGCGATCGAAACGGGAGGGGCTGTGATGAAAAATCGTGGAATTTCGTTGAAATTTTTTCGAGAAGGGTCGTTTGCACCCTTTGCGTTTACTACGAACGACGACGTTTCGCTGGAAGTGTATCGACTGAGCTCCACGTGTGCCGCGGCTACGTCGACGTTCTTCGCCTCTATTTACTCGGGAAAAATTGAAATTTTCGATGTCCTGGAAAACTGAGACGATCCGTCGACCTTTCCCTTTCACGTGACTCCGTGAAATGCTAGCGGACTAACGCGTAACGTCCTCCACCTTTCGAGGAAAATCCTAAAATCCTACACATACACACAATCCACGAATACAATTATCGTGCTTAGAAAAAAGCAACATCTGCATAGATCTCTCGTCAGATTCGGCGAAGAAAAGTGCGGCAAATTGAGCACGCGATCTCTTTAGAATTTCATTTCCGCAGCTCTGCCGAATCGTTGAACAATTCGCGGCGGTTCGATATCAGGGGCGGGAAATCGCGAGAAACCGTGTTGTATTTCGCGTTTCACTCG
>NW_017100141.1:865090-897718 GCF_001263275.1 Habropoda laboriosa
TGGCCGACCTTGTTCCATGGCTCGATACATCTTTTCATCGCACGAGAGCATGCACGCGGCTCTTTACCTCGCCGTTTCTTTCTCTCTCGTTTTCTGGGTCGTTTGTTATTGTACCGTGTACTACACGCTCGTCTGGTTGCTGCGATTTTTTCACCATTTTTTTTCTCGCCCTATCGGCCTTCGTGTGTACAACGTGCACACACACACACATTGGGCAGGACTTCCTCGAAGCCATGCGTTTGCCACGTCGTTACCATCAACAGTGCGTGCGCGCGAGTGTTTGTGTCGTTGACAGAGTAGGAGCCAGTGTTCTCGACATTTGGCTCGTGTCGCCGTGGCGAATTAGATGAACGTCTATAAAACCAGCCTCTGTTTCCACCCTCGCCACGGGATCCTGGCGTGTCCGTGTCGGCAGAGAACGCCGAGCAAACAGGTTGCACCATGATCAATGCGTTTCAGCTAATTCGAACTAGTTGGATCCACTCTCTCTCTCTCTCTCTCTCTCCGTTCGCCGTTTGTTAAAATAATCGCCGGCTGGGGTTAGATTATTGGCTCGATTCTCCGCTGTTGCGATAATTATCACGAGTAATTAGATCGGTGACTCCCTTTCCTATCGATCCCAAGTAATTACTCATTCGTCTCTCTTCTGTATTATTACAATTATCGATTCGCCGCGTGTCACCGGCCGAGTTTGTCTCGTGTAACAGCCGGAGCTAATTAACGTTCAATTTACAAATCTTTCGGGATGAAAGAAAGTGGGGGGGACGTTGGAAAATTGGAGGAATCACTAGTGGGCGTGTTTTCGAATCGATTTAGACGATCGACGGTTGTCGCCGATAGTCACTTTCCAAGGGACCAAGTTTGAAGACGTTGCTGCATCGATAATGATCTCGTTTCCCCCTATTGTTCCAAGGCGAGCGCCTCCGCTGTGTAAAGGAGGCGGAACAATGAGCCCCGACGAGAACGGGAGTCGAAGAAAAGGGCGAAATATCGTGTTTTCAGAGGCAGCAGCGTGTAACGCGTTCCTCCTATCCGTGGTGAATCGGTAATTTATCGAAAACGGACGTCGTTTTCTTTACCGTGAACGTGGAAAATGTACACGATACCAGTGTTCCAGGACCACGATACGAGGGACGAGTGTCCCTTCGACGATACTTCGTCACGATTAAGTAAATATCCATCAAGTTTAACGCGTTGTTGCTTCCAATTAATCAAGGATAATGTGTACAAGCGCGGCACTCGGGATCGATCGGCGAAAGAATCTATAAATTGCGTAACATCCTATCCAGGCTCTGTCTACGGTGTTCTGGCGAAGTGAATCGACGAAGAGGCGAAATACCGACAGCATAAATGTTAATTGAAAGCATGAATTGAAGAAGAATTTTCGAAATTCCCAATGTTCACCTTCCTACGCTCAATTGTTAATTCCAATTTTTTCCCGTACAAAATTCCTCTTCAAATAAATACACGTCTAATTTGCCACAAGTTCGATACCAGAGGAGAGATTAGTGGAGAAAAATATTACTCTCTGTAGTCACGTTTGAGAAGAAAGTTGACGAAACCAAGAACCACGACGGAGAGACACGGTTCGTTAGTTGCAGCCACTTTTCACCGGACCTCAGGAGCGAGAAATAGGGACGCTGTGACAGGTCTTGCGTAACTCGTTCAACGTTTAATAATCTCACGTCAACAGCAGCAGGCTCCCTAAATATCTTCCAGGCAAGCTCCGACCTAACACTCCCTCTGTCTCTGTTCTTGTCTTCTCGCGCCACGGCGACGACGCGTCAAATGTTTCGAGTAAGAGAGGAAGATTCGTAACTGTTCGATCGACAGCTAACATTTTCACCAGAAATTTTCCGAAATACACAACCTACAGGTATATACAAATATATACTCGGATAAATATGCATGAAGCTGTTGGACGTGTCGCGGGGCACAATGATCGATAGTGTCACGCCGGAACACCGTAATTATACCCATAAATTTCTGTCTAGAGCTGCGGAGAGGAGAGAGAGAGCTTAAGGCGCGTTCGTCTGGTAGCGTCTATAATTAGAGAAACGTCTCCCTTGCGAATTTTCCGCCGCCTGGACCGGTTGCCAGGCGATGAACCCTCTTTCGTCGATGGTTCGGTTCGAGTGTGAAGAATTCGAGGTTCCGCGGTGACGCGTGATAAAAAAAAATGGAACAACGAGGTTCCCTGGTGACTCGTGGATTCCGTCCAGTGAAAATCCATCGACTTTCGGTCGTTCTAAAGCAGCTCGAGGAATTTTTAAACGACCTGCACACAGAATTATCCATTTCATCTGACCTATTGCAATGTAGCTCGTAGGTTTTTCCAAATCGTTTCTTGCACGCTCGACGAAATTGCAGTTCCCGATTGCGGGAAACTTCCGGAAATCCTGCTCTCTGCCGACGAAAGAAGCGGTCGCGATCGACGGAACAGCACGGTTCCCGGAGCAAGAGCAAAGAGGAACGAAGCCCACTGTGTGCGATGAATTCGCTAATATTTCGCCTGGAAGCACTTTAAATCCGCGGCGACGTCGGTGAAGGTCTCGTTTCAGACGAGTAACGTCGTTTAATATTCTCACACGCCGCGGATTGATTCGGAAATGTCGCGACCCATGGACAATTTTAAGCCGAATTAGAAATAACCAGGCTGCGTTCGTCCTTTGGGAAAAAGTCAACCGTTGCCTCGTCGATACTGTCTTTCACCTTTCCGCGGTGTAACTTCACGCTCGAACGTTTCCGTTTAAAAGGCCGGTAATTGAGCGGTAGAATTAAGTCAATTAATGCCATGCGAAATTTATTTCGTGCAACCGTTTGCAATTTTAATTTACTTCGCGAGTGGCTCACTCGCTGCGTGAATATTTTCAACGATCAACTGACCGTTTTCCAGTCGGACGGAAAAGCATACAGGCGTTCGTGCGACTTCTTCGAACAATTCAAGCGCTGTCAGACGCGACACAACCTTGTTCTAAAATACACACGAGACAATCGTGCAGTCTGCTCGAAAGAACAGTGTGATTACGTGAAACGCGTGATCGAACGAAAGCTCGAGCTATAGCCGAGGAGAAAAAGGTCAGATTTCTATCAATAATTAAGGAGCAAGCTTACCAGGGTTCGATTTCATCGACGTTCAACTGCTCGAAGATCGCAAAGGGGTAAATTCGTTTACCTTGAGATTCGCGTGTATCTTAAAGGGACGATCGGAGCAGGTGGACAAATTTTGCGGCGACGACTGCTTCCACGGATGCCGGGGAAACTTTCACGTAGTTAGCTTTGACTGCACAGAGTCGCTCAACTTTCGAGGTCGATGATGCGTTGCCCTCGGGCGTTACGTTTCCCCTCTTCACGGTAATGCCCCTCCGCGAATCTCGTCGTTTACTTCTCGAGATGGCAACGGGACCGCTGAAAACTGCTCTTTATTAGAGAGAGAGAGCCGCCTCTCGTGGGGCAAGTTTGCCCTTTTGAATAAACATTCGTACCAGTTTGCATAATCGTGTAATCCGGTGGATTTAAATGAAACCCACCGAGGCAGTTTTTTGATATTTCGAACACCTCGGGAATTTCTTGAGGCCTGAATTGATGTACGAAGAAAGGAGATCGAGCTTGAATGGTGGATCGTTAGGAGTAGAAAGTTGTTCCCTATCGTGAACGTGTCCCAGGAGCAACGAACCTGTCACTCGAAATAAGGAAAGTTGGAGAAGTTCCGCCGCGAGTGTTGCCAAGTAATCTGGTTCGGGTACGAAGGTTAGGGTCGAGGAATTCGCGGGCCCTCGTTCAATCGCCTCCTCGCGTGACTTTGGCAACGAACCGTGGATAAAGCAGGGATTTCATGCTTTGTTCTTTCCTCGGCAATTCTAACCTGAGATGAAAAGCAACGAAACTGGTCGAAAGTAGCATCGGTGACACGATAAAATTGGTAGCAACGTTTCGTCGAGGATGTTGAAGCGATGGAGTTTGGTCGAAGGAAAGAATGATTTAAAGAGCTGATTTTAGGAGGGAAATAAAAAGTGTACGAAGTAGGTCCGACTTGGCCGATTGTACGGCGAAGAGAAGGATTAAAAGAAAGCTCAGCGTTCGGGAGGAATCCCAAAGGGCAATCGTGGACGTTTCGAAAAACGAAGCAGCCGCTTGGAGGTAATTAAGAGAGGAAGAAAAGCGGGAAAAACGGATCTGGCGATAACCGTTTGCCAAGCGACACGGCTTTCGTAGAGAAGGGAACACGGATAAGCCGATGCGGGCACCTGTGACACCAGGATTTCCCCTGGAAGAATCAACGAACTTGGCTCTGTTATCAGATCGAGACATCTCTTTCTTCAACTCGATTTCCACCTGGAAGGACCGGCGAAAATTGAAGGAACGGAACCAGGAAGAATATGGCGGAGATCGTTCATCTCGGGGCAAAGAGAAACCAACTTTCCCCTTATCTGGCATATAAATCCTAAGCCAGGTAGTTAACTAAATTTGAAAATAAACTTGGTCTCCGTTGAATCACTGCGTAACCGCGTTATATTTCTTCCACCGAGTCTACATCGTATTAAAACAGCTAAACTCGAAACTTGAATAGAGTTCTCGAAACCGCTAAACTGACAAAGAAACTGTAGCACGCGACAGAGAACTCGATATTGGTAGAAAATCGAGGTGGCGAGCGAGAGAAGGTGTTCCCGCAATTTCCAGCGTTAAAAAGATCCAACGAAATTCGACTATCGAAGGGGGTGAAAGATAGAGGGAAAGCTGGAAAAAGTAGAAGCGGGGAAATCGTGGATGGCCGACGATTGGTGGGGATGGGAGGGTAGGTGGACGGCGGCAACAAAGAAAGTGTGTCGAGCATGGAAACGAGCGCGGTGAGATTTAGCCGACGCTGGCACACGTTAAAGCGGGGTATGCTCTGATAAAGGGAGCGGCGAGGATTTGCCGGCGAGTAGAGTACAAGGGAAAACACGATCGAGCATAGAAAAGGACGGATCCCCGCCCTGGCGCGGTTCGGTCCTCGAGTCTGCCGCTCTCTGCCGCACCCTCTCGGGCCTGACATGCGCCATGACCCGCGTGTAAGTATAGGTATCCAGAGGTAGCTCTTTCTGCCGTCTCTCCTCTCGCTCTGTCACCGCGTGGACACACGCGAGATATCGCCGTGCCTCCATTTCTCTCTCCCCTCTTCATCTGTTCTTCTTCTCTTCGCCCCTTTTTTTCTCTTCCTCATCTTCCTTTCTCTGCCCCTTTATTTCTCTTTCTGCACTACCTCTTTTCTTATGTTCCGTCTCTCCCCGTCTCTCTCTCTCTCTTTAGAACGCCCTTATTAGCCGTACGCTGCGAGGATACGAGTACAGATAGACAGGCTAGTCAGGGGCTATTGCCCACGCCACACCGTCCTCCGCAGTCACTGATAAATCCAGTTGGAATTCGTTGATGAAACGCACAGGTCAAGTGCCTACGCGACGTTGCCCGGCAGGTATATTAAATTTCGCGGCAAACGGCTGCGCGACGTGACGTTCACACCTTTTGTTCAACCCCTAGATCGGGATCAATTTCAAGGCTCGTTCACGGTTTTCCTTGAACCACTATCATTGTCCGCGTTCCAAGTATACATGGGAGTTTTTTTTCCTATGTATCCTTGATTGTCCTATTAGAATAGATAACAAACGAGCAAGTCTAAATAAAAAGAGAGTCACGTCGGTGCAATAAATATTTCCAGCGACAAAAGTTGATTTATAGCAGCAGCGTTTAAATTTTTACTCGTCCCAGAGAGAACAGCTTGCGTATACGAGCGCAGATTAAAATTTATACCCCATTTCATCTTCGTCGAACCTGAACGAGCGGTGATGCACAATCACGTCAAGTTTCCGCCGGAGAACAGCGTTCAGGTGACACGTACGATTTTTCTTCCCGTCAAAAGGCACACCAAATCGAGCGGGATTTGCCCGTTCTCCGGGAATATTTATACGGATCGAAGGACACATTTTTCCGGTAAATTTCGCGGCGAGGGATTACGCGACGTGACACGCACGGTCTCTATCTCCTGGAAGCGCGGAGGGCGCACCCTTTTGTCATGTAAATCGAACGCGAGAACGGATCGATTTTTCCTCAAGTTTAGTTGAAACCTCCTCGAATATATTTACACAGAATCAGACAGCTCGCACCCGGCAGAGAAAGAGAGAAATCACCTTTCGCCAGTTTTGTCGCTATTTACGCAGAGAATCGGACCGGGAATCTTCCTCCTCGCCTTTCTCATTTTTCAAATAAGACTCTTTGGAATTCCGAGAAGCAGCGAAACGAACGCGCGCAAAGTGGTCCAGAGTAGAGAAAAGAAGTCGAGGGTGAGTAGATCAAGTACAGAGAAAGGGGAGAACGCAGAAAGGAAAGTTAGCACAGGGGTTGAGATGGTTGCAGAAGCAAACACAGAAAGCGGAGAAGAATAACGGAAGATTGACGCGTATAATCAAAATTACCTCTGTCAAGCTTTCCCATCATTTGTTTAACCAAGAGTATACTCGATTCATCCAGCTTCGTCACCGATCCAATTCTCCAAGCAGAATCAACAGGAGAATTAGCAACACTTATGCACTCGTCGCGAGAAAAGAGACCACGCGGGCCTCGTTTCAACCATACTCGCGGTTCGCATTCTCGACCCTCTCGACGTGCTCTGTGACAATTGTCGAATTCAGAGGTCCGCTGTAACAACCTGTTGAGAATTCGTTTTTCCAACAGTTGTACGAAACAAAGGGAGATACTCCACGAACGCTCGGCTTTCCACCTTTTTTTACTCCGATATTATCTCTTCCAACTTACAGCTGGTACAATAGTTGACCCTTTTTAATCCTTTGAGCGTTGTGTATACACACACGATACAAGGAATGAAATATTAATTCGCGTATCTTTCAGAGAAACGACGTCTACTACTCTCGATGGTAAACAGGAAATTTGGGTCTCTATTTCCACGTATTTCCCGTGTTTCCCCGGTCGAATCAAAATCCTCTCCCGGGTTTCCATTCGCCAAACGGAACAAGACGTTCCTGTTGCGCCGAAACGAGTCTAATAAACGCGGTTTGCCCTGGAATTGAGAAACGTCGCTGGTATTAACGGGGCATACGACGCTTGGTAAATTGAACGGGACTACTTTACGGCAATATCGCCGGGCGATCGTAAAATTGCCGGTCGTTAACCATCTGAAGGGCCGATGGAAAAAGGGGAATTTTCGCTTCTCTCGCGAGTTACGCGAATTCTGTTCGCGGTCTAGCTCCCGCTCGTAAAACGTGTAACGCAACAAACGTGAATTGGACGGGTAACAGAATTGAAGCTACGATGTCTTTTACAGAGACAATCCTGTCGATCTGAATTTTCCATCAATCTACGTTTTTCGACATCTCGTATGACTATGCTTGTTTTTTATTTCGAGAGCTTACCTTTAGTGGTAATATTAAGAAAAATAGCAAAGAAAGGAAAGAAAAGAGCAATTTCTGAACAATCGCGGACACGAGAGCATTCGATTAAATCCCAGGACACGATCGCCTCGATCAATGAACGCCGAGCTTCTCCGCCACCCTCGAAGAATAATATAAAAATCAGTCTGCTATACGATATAACGTAATGGAATGCTAATCAACTCCGCTTCAACGTCTAGATCGAAGCTAATAGAAGTCCCTGGCAAATCAATACGATCTCATTCCGCGTTCATATTCCAGCCACGAAGCTTGCTCGTTTAAAACACCACAGTACCTGTACATCGCGGACGTATAATACACTTACTCCGAAAGGTGTGTCGGACACTAACGAAACAACCGTTAAACGCAGCTCAGCTAAAAATATTCCTATTCAGTATTCGAAAAATTTCATTTTACTATTCATATTTCATATTTTTCAAATATTTTTACGAATGTTTAAAACACTTTCCTAAGTATACTCACACAATTACCTTTAATCTTCATTAACGCACTAATCTAACATCGCGTAATCCCCAGGTCCTCCAACAAACGACGTTTCATAATGAAAAAGCGTCAGCCTAATCCCCCCCCCTAATTACCCAAAGCACATAATCAAAAACGCAAGCCTGTACAGCGCCCTGTTATCTTCGCAATTAACCCCGTACACGTTGAAATCAGCGTATTCTCCCCGCGAAAACCGTTTGAAAAGACACAGCGGAGGCGATGCAAAACGCATTTGCAGTCGCTGGACGCTGGCCAGAACGCGGTTGGACAGGTGATGTATTCAGAAGTCGTTCGTCAGCGTGGTTGAAAGGGGACAAAAGCCGTGTGCTGCTGGTGAATTGACGTTAAGCAAACATTATTAGCCCGGTCGATCGATCGATAAAAGGGTTAACGCTGGCAGATACCGTCTCGCCTAGCTTTCTATCTATCCGTGAGACGCCAAGTCGGATTTCACTCGTTCGTCTTTAGCCTCGTCAACGCGTCCCACGTGTACAGTGCATGGTGCACGTCTCGATGTTGCAGATAGGAGAGAAAAAAGGGGTGAAAATAGAGGGCGAGAGGACGGAGCGAAAGCCGTGGAATATTACCGGGTTATTTTCCGTCACCGACACCACGCACCGTGGGGACTCCATTTCGAATCTGTTTTATCCGTGTCGCGAGGACGTTCTGTTAGCAGAATTTTTACGAACGTTTCGTTATCGAATTTCGGATGATTGCGTTACCAGGACGCAACTGTACAACGGAGAGGGGAAATGTTTGTCGCGAGGAGAAAGATTGGGTGTGACGCGAAGTTGAACATGAGATCCTTTGTTTTTTTACTCTTTTAGGCTCCTTTTTATTTTGCGTTGATGTTTGAATTGCTGTGGAATTGAAGAACTTTTTAGAGGCTTTTTATTAGCGGAATTTTGTTGGAGTTTTATGGTACCGGAGATTCTTCTCATTTTTGACGGCTTTTTACGGGTCTGAGAAATTTGTGTTTAGGTCTTCTTTGCTCTGGAAATTTGGTTACGATGCTTTTACGGATTGAAGCTTTTTTCTTATCTCTTTGTCGCTTCTGCTCATCTCTGGGAATGTTCCAATTGGTTTCCTTAGTGTTGGAGCTGGTTGATACAGAATTTTTCTAAATTAAAGTGGTCTGTTTTGGAAACTGATAACCACGTCATACTGTGTCGTTAATGCTTTTCTTTCCTGCTATTTTTTTAATCGAAACCTCGCATTTTTACTGGTATACGATACCAATACTGGCGAAGAAAATACTTTCTATATCTACTAACATAATGGGTGTCCCAAATATTTAAAAATTCTGAATGGCAAAGTGTCTCAAATATTTAAAAATTATGAACGAAAGTGTCGCAAGTATTAAAAAATTACGACTGAAGGTGTCCCAAATATTAAAAAATTAAGACTAAAAGTGTCCCAAATATTGAAAAATAAGGAATGAAATTTTCCCAAATATTTAAAAATGATGAATGAAAGTATGCACGCAGATCGTCATCACTCTTCTCAACCGCGGAAATTAACCAACGAAAGATAAAAAAAAATCGCGTATAAGAGCTCCACCTTCCCAAGTCACAATAGAAGCAGTCAACATGTGTGCACACGCATTGCTCTCCCATTACAGCAATTACTCGCCAGAGCGGCAATTATGAGAAAGGGCTGGGCCTGGCATTCCGAGCCGATTACTCGGCAAAGTAATCGAGCTGTCGCGCGGCGAAACTTGACGGAACAGATAGCACGTTCGCTGGCCCGTTGTGCAAAAACTTTCATTTGTCGACGGACGACGTTTGGCATTAAGCTCGTACAAATTGCCGCGTTAAATTATTCCCGTCGACTTGAAACAGCGGTCCCAAAGCGGCTGGTGGTCGCTCGTAGACGAATGGACCAGCGAGTGGAATTCATCTGCGAAACCGCCGCAGCTATTTCTTGCGTTCAACTCGAGGCGATTAATTACACCGCTAAAGATACGATTCTTCTTCCTCTTCTTCCGCCGCTTTTCACGGGGAGGGGAAAGTTCTCGATGCCAATTTCTCACCTCTGGATAGTTTGTCGGAAAGTAGAATATATCGTTGAGGATTCTGACAAGACGCTCGTAGAGAGAGAGAGAGGGAATTTTGAGAATAACGAAATGTGAGATTGGATTATTTCTGAAATGATTTATTAGTAGACTTGGAGAGTTTCAACGGGGATCTTAATGAATTACGCGAGATGATTTGTTCATTGGAAAGGACGTGTAATACGATAATGAATTTCCTGAAATTATTCTAGAACTACTGTGCAATAAATTTGACAGTGGTTTATTAAATGAAATTCTCAAAAATGTACGTATTTTAAATGATTTTGAGCTTCTCAATTTCGAAGCTTCGGCACCAACCCAATTTTCCAAATTTTCTAAATCTTGCTACTTTCATCCCCCGCGATCTATCAGCGTCTATACCCGAAGAACACGTCTCGACAGTTCCTAATAACTCGTTAGTTAATCCGAAGTGTATGCGTATAATCCATCTTCTGCCGCGGGAGAAGCGTTCCTCGAGAATCTCATTAAAGTTCACACAGATTTGCAAGTACTCGGTGCAATTGAAGTAACACTCGATGAGAATAGGGAAGATACCTTAACCTACCCTAACCTATACACGCTTGTTCATCCTCCTTCCCGTAAAATTCGCGTGAAAACATTTTTCGCGCTAATCGTAACAGTTACCTGGACACGAAAGCTTTCACGGTGAAAAAACCTTCCCTTTCCTGGAATCGTTCGATTCCATCTATCTCTCGTAATTGTCGTTGCCACACGATCTCTATATGTGTGCGTGTACAACGCAGGTAACACGCTACAAGAGAATTACAGGCGTGTGTATTAATGGTAATTTGGAATTTTCTTGCCCGAGCCGAGGCCAATGGAATCATCCAATCCGTTCTCATCGCGGCGCGAATTACACGGCACCTCTCGCCGCGCTTTAACGAGGGAAAATGTGGAAAAATTACCGCGGTCGGACTCCGTGCTACTTTACGATCAGCAGGTAATTCGAAGAGTAGCGGGGAAATAAATGACCTTATCGTGGAGGATGAAAATAAAGGTGTATTCTGATGAATAGAAAGAAACAATTTCTGTGATCGTTTCATCTCCATTGGCCTCTTCGCTTCTTTTCATACCGACAGAAACATTTTGTGTTACGCGTCCGACAATGTCGCGTTTACATTGTCAAGGTGGAAAAAGGAGAGATAAAAAGGAAGAAACAGAGACGCCTTCTTTTCATCGTGGGCAGGAAAACATACGTCCGTTCGTCTCGCAACGACAACAGTAAGGGTGGAAAAAAAGAAAGTACGATACGAATGACACGGGGAGATGACAGAAGAAGGGAGAGAACTCTCGGTTTGTTTTCTCTCGAGCGTCCATGCGGAAATAAATATAAAAACAGCGCGCGTGAAAAAAGGCGAGAAAGAGAGAGAGTAGACGATGATCGACGTGGAATTTTCCGGTTCGAAGAAGGGAGCAGGCAACGGGAAGAAAAACTCACCCCTCGATGGATATTCGGGGCAACGCGGTCGATTAGCAAAACCGGATATTCCGGTTGGCTGTTCCGCCGATTCGTCTGTGGAAAAGCCTCGTTGGACGTTCCGAATGATTAAACGATATTTTTTCCCTCGATACAATTCCACCGCGAAATTCAGCGTCAACGAGCAAGTGATCCCTCGATTCTTCTTTCCTAAACACCGCCTTTCCGTCTTCATCCCTGGAATTTACATCGACGTTCGAATCAGCCGTTTGAAACACCGGCTTGAGCGTGATTCGAAGATACAGAGGAGACTGCTAGGTGATTTCAACCTCCTCTCCGTTCTTATCCAACGGTGTACGCGAAATCTCTGATGGGATCTTAGGAACGTCTGTCTTGTCGGATCCTTCGCAGAGGATTTCACCTGCTCGCAATTTTCTGTGGTTCAAGTGCACATGAAATTTCGCATTTTTCGCTTTTTGCTCGTGAATTTCTCTTGTCTCGATCGATATTCGAAACAGTTACGTCTCTCCTCTTCTTCGATTATTAATATATCCGTTATTTTGTGTAATTTTAGACAATATATGCCTAGTGAAGGTAAAACACTGTGGTTTCGCTACTATAGGAAGAAGACTTCAGCATCGGGTCACAACTGACCCGTCACACGGGCGAAATTTCGCGTTTCTGCTCTTCAACAGAGCAAACAACGGCGGAAATAATAAACGTACCGTTCAAGTAGCAGAAATTACCTGTGAGACTTGTCTGAATTTCGGGTAGCTATCCGAAGTTGAAGTAGTCGAGACCGAATTCGAACCGAAGCGAATAGGTTTCACCTGTTTCTGGTTGAACCGTGTCAGAGTGAAACGGTTTCACTTGGTACAGTTGACGAACGGGTTGAAATTGGACGGCAATTAATGGAAGTTGAACAGCTGTAGCAGTTTTGATAGGAAGTAGCGCGGGTCGATGCTTGAACAGCCGGGATTGCGTTTAATTCGAGGCATCTGTGGTCGTTCGGTAAACGTGCGCGTCGAATTAGTCGCGAGTGTGATCGTTAGTCATAACTAGCGCGCGTTGGTTGGATCGGGGAAGTTTGGATAAGTGGAAATTCGTCGCAACGCGGGACTCGCAGGGCGTTTGAATTCGGTGGAAAGTGGATTTAATCGGATCACGGGTGGCTAAGTTCGACGTGAAGTAAATTTATGACGCGCAAAGTCAAACGTCGACCGGCTGTGGCTGCCTCGAGTAGATAGTGTCCGTGTGTGGTCAGACGCTGCCACGTCCAGAGAGAGAACTTTGAGATATATCCTGCGTGAATTTCAATGACATTCTCCGGTGAAACGAAAACCACGATTATTCGTATTAAACGTAAATATTACACTACTAGCACGCAATACAAAGTGGAATAAAATCGGTTAAAAATTGATTTACGGATGAATTCTCTAAAAATATTTCAAACTTTTCATTAAATACACCGACATGTACAAGTGCTTTTTGCTCTGTTGATAAGTGCAACAATTTGTCAAAGAAACACTTTGTAACGATAATCGTTGAAAATGTGAAACTGGTTCCCTGAAAATTGCTGAAATAAAATTACGCAAGAATTAAAGTACCACATCTATACAGTCCACCCATGAGAACCAGGTGCAATTAGAAACAACTTTCTCGATCACCTAAATACATCCCTATTTTCCCAAAGTCTAAGAAGTAGTTACACCCGCTTATTAGTCAGCCACGCCTTCCCAACGAAGCCGAGTTGATCGCGAAGTAGTTCATCCCGACCACGGAGGAATCTGGTAGCGAGGGCAAAGTTGAACAACGTGTAATCTCGGCTGATTCCGAGTATATCAGGCCATCGTGTTTAAGTGCGATTCCTCGTGGCGTAGCTGTAAGCTAGATCTCCATGTTCGATTCCGAGATTCGACTGGAGAATCCTCGGTACCGCGGCTTCTGTCTCTATTATTCGGCCACTCGGAGACCACTCGTAGCATATCCGAGGTCCTCGATGATCCCGAGCTAGCGTGATCTCGATTACGCCGGCGGAAACAGCGATCGAAGGAAGGAAGGGCCACTCGAAGATGATCGGCGAGTATCGAACAACGAGGCGGAAAATACGTCGGATCAGGGTGTTCGTTGCGTTCTTCGCGAGCGTTTTACCCGCTCGATTGCCACGGCGAAAAATCAGCAAGCACGATAACGACCGTGTCGTAAAGCCAGGCCGCGTTTTCATCTCGTCGGATGATCGCGGTGGACCAGGGAGGAGAATGAATAAAGGTCGAACGTCGCGTGGTCAGCAATAAAAGTTGCATAAGAGGACCGAGGGGGAGGAAGCTTGGACAAAGGAGATAGCCGCGGTTTACGCGAGGATCGAGCAGGTATAAAGCGGAGAACGTTGGACGTGGTTGGGACTTGGACAATCGAATCATTATTTCGACCTGGTACTTTACGAACCGTGTTAAGATACGTAGAGCTGGACCGGTTGGTTCGTTATTCGCTCGACTTGCTGACGGTTACGCAACCGTATAATAAAACGGCCGTTGTAAACAGTACGACGGAGGAAGGAGCGACACTCGACGGATTACAAAACCGGGATGAAGTAGAGGAGCGTATTCTTCGATGGTTACGACCGCGGTGCTGTACCGACTTGCGACCGACGAAAGAATCGATACAGGCTATAGGATGCTTCCAGAGACCGTTCTAGCTCGTGTATGGTTATTTCTCGGCTTTCGTTCGCGGTTGAGAATATAGCAATGATTGGAAAAAGAGTGCAATTTTTATAGGCAACGTCTTGGTCGTTTGACACGGTTTGATAGTGTCAGTTCACTTGAAATTCTGGGAATATCTTCGAGAATTGTAGAAGTTTTCCGGAGACTGTTTCACCTCGTCTATGGTCATTTCTATGGTTTATTAACTAAGATAATCTGAGATTAACTAACACTTAAGACTCTCCTAACACCTAAGATCACAAAGACTCTCGCTCTGTGATACTCTAACTCTGAAATGCCTCGCCTGCGTTTCATTCACCTGTTTCATCCTTTCGTTCTCTAGTTCTTTCACTCCTCGCGGACGTTCTCAACACCTCCAGTCACGTCCACCGAATTTTTCGGCACTCGCGCACCCTTCCTTCACCCGATACTCTCGCGCCCAAACACCTACCATTCACACCTCCATCGCTCGCACCCGAATATTCTTCCTTCACACAGCTATCGCCTTCAACCAAACATTCGCTCCTCTATCTTTCCAGTCCACACACTCGGTATATACAATCGTTCTTCTAATCCAGCATTCCCACAATATAGCAATAGGATTTAAAAAAGAGTGCAATTTTCATAGACAACGTCTTGGTCATTCGACACAATTTAACGGCGTCGGTTCGCTTAAAATTCCGCGAATATCTTCACGAACTACAGTACGAATCGTACAGGCTTCTCTCGTTGAAAAGTTTCCCGGGACGCTGTACGATTTCCCGTACGTTCGTCGAACGCGGCGCAATTTCCCTCATACGTGTGCACAGATTGCGTCGATACGAAGAAGACCGTTTGCGTCATACGGGAAAGTTGGACGGATGACATCTTTCATTTTGACCACGCGCATACACAGAGCGATGCTGTTATCTTTCCTCGTTCAAAGAGAAGAGCATATTTTTTTTCCCCAGGCTACTCTTATTTGTTTATCCGTACGTATATCCGTGCTGTTTGCTCTTTCTCCCGTGACAAAAGCGTCGCACGGTAAAAAGTATCGGTTCCTCGAATAAAAGAGATCAGCTGTGCTCCTTTTCCCGCGGACATTTTCGATTTACGAGCGAAGATTCCGCGTGAATAAAGTAGAAGGAAGATGATCTTGGGGGAGATGTAAGGTGGTATGTTTGGTGGAAATATCACACGGTTTTGGTCCATTCGTGTAAACATAAGAGCGCCATTAGCGGGCGCATATCTCATGCATCACAGCGTGGAATGTTTGCCCCCAGAAATTACGTGTCAGCCTCGTATCTTGGCACGTCTGAACGACAGAAAGACGTATTTCTCGAAAAATATCAAGTGTACAAGTGATCATTCAATTTTATCGGAGAAATTTTCCGTGTCAGTCGGAAGCGACGGTATTAGAATGTAATTCTCGAGGCGAACCTTCCACCGTAAAAATATGAAAAACATTTCCGCCAAGTGTACCGTTACTTATACAATTGTTCCAGTGGTTATTACGACAGTAAGGAAAAAGTAACTCGGATTTCCTTTATAAACGCTGTTAAAACTCGACAATCGAGTTACGAAAGGAGACGAAAACTATCTGCGTGGAAAGTATCCTTAAAGAAAAATTCCTTATACAATCCAGTTATTGTGTCGCTGGTTTCCGCGACAACTTACTTCCAGTCTCTTTCTTCCTGAAAATAAAGAAACACCCGAGTCTTTATCGAGAGAAAATCTCACGGCACGTTTATTCAATAAACACGGATTAACTTTTTCCCCATCGATCAAATAGAGAAGAATTGTTCGACGGTACTTAGAATGCGTTTCAACGTACGCAACAGCGATTTTATAAAACGCGACCTAATTTGAAATTATCCTCAGAAAGATTTCTGGTACGTAAATCTATCGAAACGATCAACGTCCCTGTAGAACTGAACTGGAAAGAAAGAAAGCCGAGGATGTTTGTCGCGCAGAATGCACGCAGTGCGGAGAATTAGCCCGACAGGAGGCTCGTTTTCACGACGGCGACGTTAACGATAAAAGTTGTCCGCGACGGTACACATGGTGTTATGCGACACCGCCCACGCTTTGTCGTTTGTCACTGAAATCGTAGGTGCGACGCGTTCTCCTATTGTCATCGATCGATGCATTCAAGCTGCAAAGTTTGCGTGTACGTTCCTCTTCCTCCACGAAGAGGCGTTTATTTTTTCCGATCCACCCTTATATTTTCTTACACTCCCTCTCTCCCTCGCCCTTTCGTCGTAAATCCGCCTCTCCACTTGGCAACGAGCAACGTTTGCCTGTGACAATAAAGTAGGGGAGGCCTGATCCTTCTTCTCCGGGCAACCCTCTCGAGGCTGCTCGACGACGCGAGCGTAAAAAGAAACAAAGAACGACGTCGGGTAATTATTTTTCGCGAATTCCTTCGAAGCGCGTTCCCTCCTCCAACTGCTCGATCAATATCGTCGTACCAGTTGCACACACGTCGATGGAGATATCGCGGGAAGTTGAGAAAAGAGGGAGGAAGGGATGTAGAAAGAGGGGTGTATCGAGAGTTTGATACTCTATGAAGTGGAAATATTGGGTCGTACAATGAGAAATAGCGCTTGGTTTTTTGTCCGAGGGAGGAAAGGTGAGTGATATCTTCCCACGCAGGTTGATGCTTCCGTTTATGCCGTCTCCCCTGTCACACTCTTCCTGCCGTAACTTCAGACATAAATGGTACCGTTATCTATCGTCGCTTAAACACGTTAATGATTCTTCCTTCAGTCGTGAAATTTCCCAAGTAAATCTGTCGATTGTTGACGAAATTCTCCACTTTTTCGCGGTACGTAGGATCCTTCGACGAAGCGTCGCGTTTTCATTCGTGAGGGCTGACGATCGCGCGGGAACGAATCACGAGATGGTAATAACGTCGCCTAATGTCGAGCACCTCGCTCGTAATCGCGCGTATAGTAGTCGCGAAGGGACAGTAAGGGGTGGAGACGATAACCGTAAGGTCGCCTCGTAAATTTCCCTTTGGAAATTAAACCATGCCCGCTTGATTCCTATACGCCGTCCTCGATCCCTTCTGTCTCTACTATCACGGACACCACCCCCGATTTTCCACCCTCTGGCCATTTATACGAGCGTCTGCACGACGGAGAATAATTTACGAGAGATTCTGGTGACGAAACTGGTCGGCGAATCTTACAGTTTCTCGTTCTAAAGATTTCTAGCGTACCCTAGATCGGATTGATTATTTTTTAATATTTACACGGTGTATTTTAATTATTCGAAAGATTTATCCAAGGAAAGAATTTTAGCGAAGAAACAATATTAGGTCGATAGATATTTCCTGCAGCCACTTTCTATCCATCGGAGACGCGAAGGTTCAAAAGCCACTTGTCCTTTGCCCTCTTATCACTGTCTTCTAAAAGCTTCGCGTTCCTTCATCTTTATACTCGTTTAAAGGACTTGTGTATATCTTACTATAAGCTCGAGATCAAAGAAGCGAAACGATATAGCACGGTGTACCAACCTGTTAACCGAGCAAATCTAGTTAACTCGTCGTTTCAATAGTTAACGTCCGTATTCAGAGACTGTTAAATCCACGTCGAACCTAGAACGGGGTATAGAAAACGTTTTGCAACGAAAATTAGCAAGCTGGTGAAGAAATTCAATTTCTGACAGATTACAGGAAATCGTCGTCGTCTCCCGAAAGATTCCTCCGCCATTCTAGCCACCGTTTAGCTGAACGATACGTCAACACATCACCTCTCTAACGACCAAACAATGTTTCTCGAGTAGATCACAGAGATCCGTAGTTATTCTCACGAAGCTCCCTTTAGTTTCGCTTCTCCACGAACGATATACCGCGTTATCCTATTTCTATCGTGCTCGATCGACGTAGAAGAGTGGACTTTTTCCCCGGTAAATTGTGAATTTCTGAAGGTTGGACGGTTTGTCGCGGAGAATACGGAAGCGACGGGACGACCCTTGGAGTTGCGCGATGATTTATTAATGACAGGGAGGGACAAGTAGATTCTGCGCTGGCAACGATATTTTTCGAATAAATATGAGCGACATGCTCGTTCCTCGAAGGAGTTGGAGAGGTTAGAACTACGCGGTGAATAATAAAACGATATTTAAGCACGTTCTTCTAGAGCGTCTACGTTCTCTTAAGACGGAGTTTATCGTGGTATAAAGATGGAGAAGGTTGGGGTTCTGAGGAGGTCTCGTTTCGCGATACAGGGATTAAAGCAAATTGAACATTCTCTCTCTCTCTCCCTCTATTTGCCAGGATGTAGCTTATTAAATTCGTTCGATCAATTCGACCGTGGTTTTTTTAACGCCCGGAGGATGTTTTTTTTCTGGGGAAGGATTTTAAGCTCGGTTTGCCCCGTTTTCATGGAACGCGCTCGCTTTATCTTCCTTCGACGGTCTGTTTGCCTCGGAGGAAAGTTACCCCTCGCGCAAATAGAAACGCACGGAGGTCTGTGTGCTGGTCATCGCTCAGTCACGTCGACGCCTGTGCTCGATTTTGCAATCCGAGGGGAGAATCCAGCGCAAAAATCTGTTGCACCGTGCGTCATTTTTCGTATTGACTTTGTGCGAGTTAATTAAAAGAGCTACCGTTGCTATCGTGAAATTAATAACTACAAGAGAATTCGAATTTTTATCGTCAATTTTTCATAAAGTATAGAACGCTAGGCGATTCTTTCGGCATAGTCGAAACAATTAAGGATCGATAGGGGAAACGAGGCAGAAGCCTGTCTGAGGAAAGGGCGGACAATAAGAAAGGCGGGAGAAAAGGCGAAAGGTAGCGAGAGAATAGCTCGGTGAAAAATCTGGACCGGTAACAGTGGCTGTTATTAAAAAATTTCCGTGGCTTTTTATATTAACCGAGAAGCGCAATAACGGTACTCTGAATTATTCTCGTTACGGTATCGAACAGGTCCGATACGATTGAAAGGAGGGAGAAATATTGCTCGGCGAGCGGGATGAGCCACAGACTTCGTTTTCGCCAGCTTTTCCTTGATCGATGACGCCGCCTCCCTTTCAAACACACACACACACACACACACTTATTCGTCCTTCCTTTATCGCCGAGAAACTCCACCAACCACGTTACAGTTTTCCACCTTCCTCGGTGCAAGTTTCTTTGCCGCTGAAAAGCGCGTCGCAGGGAAGCTGCCGCTCGTGAAACTTGGATGGACTTGCCTTTCAGAATGCACTTACCAGTGAAATTTCCAAGTTTAAGAGCTCCGAGAATCCTCCACTTTGAAATCGAAACCGGTGGAAAATCAAAATCGACAATGGAACAGAGGAAAAATGGAACAGAAACGTCAGTGCATAATTTGAATATCATTTTAATACGAGAAGTCTTAATCGACATTCTCCGCGAGTACGTTAGGAATAATCGAAACACTAGAATCCCCAGATTTCTGTGCGAGTACCTCGGAGGGTCTCGTTGGAGCAAATTTTTGAGCAGCTTTAGCGAGGAAACAGGCCGCCAGGGAGAAGTTTCGCGAGGAGATTTCAATTTACTTTTTCATTGCGAGCTATGCGAGTTTTAGCCGGTACCAACTCTCTCTCTCTCTCTCTCTTCCATTTCACAAAGAATACTAGTTTGTTTTAATTACGAGGCGAGCTTGTGTAAACCTCAAAGAAAACCCGCGTAGCTTTCGAGGTGAGAAAAACAGCGAAGAAAACGTGAAAATAGTGAAATTGCGACACTCGCGAGATACTTGATGAAAAATGGTATTATCTCGCGAATATAATTATTTTCCTAATAATACCTCCTCGAGGAAGGTTTTCTTCGATTCCACAAAGAGGAGAGACAGGTTTTATCAGTTCATCTCGCGGCGTTTTGTCTCCGTATCCACGGGATATCCATCTTATCAGTCGGTCTTTTGTCTCGGCCGCGCTCTTTCCGTCGCGTACAAGCCCCGAAATTTGTCGGACCCACGGTAGAAGCGAGCCACTTAGGACAGTTCTTCTCTTTTAGGCCGCACTTCGTCAGACACGAGCACGCTAACCCCCGTCAAGCACCCTCCTCTCGTGTCCAGCATTTTTTCCTCGAACTCCTCCAGCGCAACCGTCATTTCTCTTCCTTCAGAAAACACTTCCCAACCGACCGGAAACTCAATAGAGACGATCCAACCACTCGCAACACCTGTCTTCGTCTCTTTCGCCGGCAAATGCCACCATATTTCTTCTCTTCCGTGCTTAAATCCAGACGGATAAATCTGAATAAGAGATCCTTTGTCTACCGATTTTAATTCACGCCAATGTATCCTTTCACCGCGACAGAATGTAATTTCCCTTCGATTTCTTTTCATGTAGCATTTTCAAGCTGCCTTTTATTTGCACCCTCTTCCGTTGTTGAAACTTCCTTTCTGCATTCGTTACCCTCCAACCCTTTCCCTTTGCAAACCTCCCACCATGCACTTGCTTTATCTCTCGTTGTTTCGTCTGTTTTATTCTCGACTCCCGCTGCTTTTGTGCCCTCTTCTAATTTTTATTCTCTTCGTTATTCCTGTGCAACCTTTGCAACGTGTAACGCAGTCCTGTTTGCGTTGTTATTATTGGATTGATACAGGTTCGCGAGCATCTTTAATTCGCTGCTCGGGATACACGGAAAGTGACGAGATTGAAAAGTATCTCCACGGGAATGAATCCTAAGAGAACGCGTCTGAAATGAGCGAACATTCCCAAGTGATAATCACCGGATTTAATCAGACTTTGGTGTATGATAATTCTGAAAAAAAAAAAACTCGACCCAAATATCTTTCTTAGCCCACTTTTTCAGAGCGATATCCTTGTGAGAGAGAAAATTTGAGAGCGATTTTCTTTCGAGAGCGAAAATTTGAGAGCGATTTTCTTTTGAAAACGAAAATTTGAGAGTGATTTTCTTTTGAAAGCGATATTCGTCCCTTGAATGTGGATCATTTCCATAAAAAGAAATTCGTGTAAAATATTTTCTAGGCTACTATCGTATACCAAAGTTTCCTCGATATCGTCGATCGTCGGTTCGAGATGTTGTCTCGCAGGGAAGAGCCGTTATTGTCATAATTTGCCGGCGGTGTGGTCGATTATCTTTCTTCTTTCTCCCCGTGCAGGAGTCACGGTTGTTACATTGGTGGCAGGAAGCGAGCACGCTGGCTTTATTGTTCCACGTGTTACGCGGCAGACCAGGCACTTTCAGATAAGAGAGTTTCCAGGAGGTCGTTGGCGGCTGCGTCACGTAACCGCCTCGGCATTGTAAGAAAGTGCTTTGCTCGTCCATGTACGAAAATAACGTTCTCCGTGCCGGAGACGCGAAACAGAGCAGCTGACCCAGACGCAGAAGCAACGATGAATCCACGGGAGAATTATGTGCACGCCTGGAAGAAGGCTCGGGTAGAGGGAAGACGAGACGTGGAATCGAGTTAGAAGAATTAAACCGCGGTAGAAGTTGCTGTTTGCCAAACTTTCAGCTAGTCTAGCCTTTGTTGCCGAGTGAAACTTTCACCAACTTGCGGCTGTTATAACGTTAAAGGGAGCCAAATATGATTTACACCGCTGTTCGCGAGAATTATGTGATTTAAATAAGGTTTTGCTGGTTCTACTCAGAGATTCTGGAATAAATAATTTTTTGGGGGATTTTTAATAATTTCGTAAGAAATTGAGATGATAATGAGGGTTGCTTCGCATTCAGGAAGTAGAATTCAGTAGATTTCAGCGAAATTTCACAGATTTCAGTAGAATTCAGTGAAATTTCACAGACTTTGGTAGAATTCTGTAGATTTCAGTAGACGTCTATAGAATTCAGCAGCCTTCGGTGAAATTTCATAGATTTCAGTGGATTTCAGTAGAATTCAGTAGATTTCCGTAAGTTTCAGCAGACACATAATAGAATTCACCAAATTTCAATAGAATTCAGTGCGCTTCACGTTCGGCAAATCTCCCAATTCCTACAAAAGGGAATGCAAGTGCAACGAACAAACTTCCACTCTTTCACCGCGAAACTTGTATAGTTGATGCAAAAGAGCGAAAAGAATGAAGGTCTGAGCATTCGGTAAACTCGAAAAAAAAGCGTCGCCAGGCATTGTTTGCGGCCCGTATTCGGTTTCCCGCCATTCCTCCAACCCCTACGCACTCGTTCCTCTCTCTTTTATGTCCAAACGGAAGACAAATATGGTGGGAAAAACGAGAGCTACGAGAGCCACTGCGGAAGCTATTAGAGAGACTAAGGGAGGATCCAGCCGCTATTCACGTAGAATTTCGTCTGACCGAAAGTCACGTACACTACTTGGCGAATTTCGAACATCTTCTCGTCTGTTCCAATCGAGAAACGCGCGATTTAATTTGCTCTAAAATTCGCTGAATAGACCGGGACGAGAGGAAGATAAGCTGCGAGATTTGAAGATGTTTGTGGAAGTAGAATGCCCAGACGTTTCTTGAGAGATTGAAGCTCGAGCTAACAATTAAACTCCCTCGACGCTGCCTCTCTTTATATCCGTCAGACTCGGCGTCTCTCTCTCTCTCTCTCTCTTTCTGCAGAGTGACGTAATTAAAACGTCTCCAGACAAGTAAACGCGAATTGACCCTTGATAAAGTGAACCCTGCGAACAAGTGACGCGACTCGAATAGATTCCGTCGTTCGTCTCGTTGGAATACGAACGAGATCTTCCGTTTCAAGCGCGTGAAAACTGTCGAAGTAACATTCAATCCCTGCTGAAATCTTGTCGATAGACAGATAGAAGGGAGAATCTGGCTATTCTACGACTTTGGGGCAAAAGCAGACGGTCGATTAAAATTTCATGCATAATCCGAAGAAACGTAGAGATGGTAACAGCGTCGATCCGTTCGGTTCGAATTTTTCACCATCGACTTCGACGATAGTAACTGGCCTGGACACGTTACACTTTTCCACGGCTAGTAGAAATTGCCCCAAGTGCTCTGGCTTCAGTTTACGTGGCTATCGTCGAGTTCGCGAGGGAGTTGGAGGGAAAGTTTTAAAGGAGAGTCGAATTTATCGAAGGAATTCTGTACGAAGATGGTTTCGGACGTCCCTACGATTCGGTTTCCAAACTGACGCGTTCGACGTGCCGTACTTTATGATTTTATTCCACCCGTTGATAGCTGTCATAACTATATTCATCGCGAATAGTGCAATTTTGCTTTGCAAGTGATCTCGTTATTTAAATCGAAACATTTTCCTGTATGTAAACGCACAGTAATTAACCACAGCAGAGAAAGGAATCTTCTTTGCAATTTTCACCCCAAATAGAGTTAAGAATACTTCTCATTTAAATGCACAATAATAATTAACAGTAGACAGAGAAAAAACGAATATTCTCCTGGATTCTTTACGAATTAATCGAGAAGAATCTTCCTCAGACTCACAGATTGGAAAAATCCAGGCGAAAGAGAAAGAGAGGTAGCGTGAAACACACCCTCCACCCACTTGCACACACACGAGCTGTCCAGCAAACGGAAGATCAGGAGGGTGACAGTCGCAGGAACAGGGCGGGCTTTGGCATATCCGGTGTATCGACATCAACAGGTCCCTCTCTGGGTGTGGCCAATCGAAGCGCAAGGCACGAAGGCCAAAGTCGTAGGTGGAATTAGCCGTCGGGCTGTCCGATAAAGCAAGGCGTGTTCTCACTTTGAAGTCCACGCTGACCGACTTTACGCCACGTTTCACCGGTGTTCGTCTATTAGTTTCATTACCGCGCCGTTTCGCTCGAATTTCCGCGAGCCCTGCGAAGGGTTTCGTCACGGCCTTTCCGCACAGAGTCCCTTTGTGTCCCCACCGACACAGACGGCGACCGATGTTTATTCCCGTTTCGCTCTCGTTTGCTCGTCGGCTAATAACACTGTCCTCACCCGTCTCTCCCACACTCTCTCTCTCTCTCTCTCTCTCTCTCTCTCTCTCTCTCTCTCTCTCTCTCTCTCTCTCTTGGCTGTATTCAATTATTTCGCGCGATACTTTTGCGACTACGAGCTGTGAATAAAAAAAAATAGAGATCACTAGCACGTGGCAGCGTGATGGAAAAAGAAAAACGCTCCTCTGATGTTTCATTATATTATACCCTGCGTCTCTCTCTCTCTCTCTCTCTCTCTCTCTTTCTCTATGCGTGCACGTTCGCGTCGATTAATTAGAGATCCCGTTAATTGGCTGAAACACGAGCGAAAAATGTTTCTTCCTTCGAACTGTTCCTCTTTCTCCGCTGTGCAAGTTTCGTACTTGCATTGAACGTAGCAAGGAGACGACGTCGTTTTTCCATCCCCTTCTTTGCGATTCGCGTCACGCCGAAAAGGTTAAATCCTTCAGTGGAGAAAGGGGCGTGCACGCGGCCCGTCACCGACGCAAAGACGCCAAATATTGGCGAACAGAGTGTGACACATGCACGGCTAAATTACCGACAAGCAACCGATGTCTGCGGAGGGGAATCCCCTGCTCCGCAGAACGCCACACCGAGCCGGCCAATATTTATTTCACGCCCCTTTTCCCAACCCTTATCTGCGTACTCACGCCGCCTCTGCCCTACTTATCATTTCCGTCAGCCGATTTATCTTCCGGATTCCAATTTAACGTTGCTCACGACCACTGGGAAATTCTATTCTACACCGTGCCACCTATCCTCTTTTCCCTCTTCCTTGATTCTCGTCTCTGTTTAATGATTCACATTTTAATTCGTCCGCTCTATTCCCGCCCGTTTTTCACCGCTGGCGAGAGTTATTTCACGTGTGTCGGATACCTAAATCACGGCAAACGTCACGCTACAATTTACTCTCGGTTTAAAAAATTCTAGCGTATCAAATACGCTGTGTGATATGAAAAGGGAAGTTAAATTAACGGCGTTATTTGAATGCAAGAAATTTGTAACACTTGTTTGGTGTGACCCACGCTCTCGTTCACCAACGTGACCCACGATGGGTGATTCCATCGTAGATAACAAAAAATATCGAATTATTTTACAATATTCCAGGAAAAAGAGATATTCTACAAATTTCTCCACAGTCCCTGTGTCAAGTTAAATTAACTTTACACTCACCTACTCTCTTCACAACGAACACGTTCAACTTAACAACGCGGAGTAACAGAAGCATTAATTAACAAGCTACACCAGTTTCACCGGTGCAAATTTTTGCACGGAGAAATCTTGGACGAAAGGTACAAAGCGTACGAGTGGGACGTTTGCGCGAGGGTGTGTGCAAAGGGAATCGAGCGAACGTTCGCGAGGGTGGCAAACGGCTCGAGTGAGAAGTTTAGACAGAACTGACGTGAAACTTTCGACTGTGCGCCCGTGTGATTCTGTGGCCTGGTAACGACAAGTTGAAGGGAGGTCAAGCCGTACAGGGTCCAAGTTACACAGCCTAAAAGCCGCAGACCGTGTGGAAGAACGTGGGAATCGAAGTCACACGGTGAAGAGTTAACGACCCAGCGAAACAAACTACTCGAACGGAACAGTGGAACTTGAAGGGAAATAACGAGAGAAGAAAAGACGCCTGAAAAGTGTGTAACGACCTTCCTACGTTCTGCCACCAGAGGGACGCATTGACCGCAAGTTCTCGCTAGTCCTCGTAAAGGCTCCCTGTTTGTATATATACAACTTCTGACCTGAGTCCACTAGGAGGCCCAGGACAAAACGCCCTAACCTTTCCTTTTCCGCATATCCTCTATCACTTTCCCACATCAGCGTCAAGTGTCAGAATCGACTTGTCCTCCGTGGAACAACAGAATAGTGAAACTTGAAGGGAAGTGACAAGAGAAGAAAAGAAGACACCCGAAAAGTGTCAGAATCGACTTGTCCTTCGTGTAACAACAGAATAGTGAAACTTGAAGGGAAGTGACGAGAGAAGAAAGAAGACACCTGAATTATCGACTTGTCCTTCGTAGAACAAACGGAACAGTGAAACTTGAAGGGAAGTGACAAGAGAAGAAAAGAAGACACCCTAAAAGTGTCAGAATCGACTTGTCCTTCGTGTAACAACAGAATAGTGAAACTTGAAGGGAAGTGACGAGAGAAGAAAAGAAGACACCTGAATTATCGACTTGTCCTTCGTAGAACAAACGGAACAGTGAAACTTGAAGGGAAATAATAAGAGAAGAAAAGACACCTGAATTCTCGGCTCGTCCTTCGTAGAACGATGACTCTACAGCGACGTTCAATTAACAGGAATCGAACGTAACCTGTCAGAGAGGAATTATCGCGAAGCAAGGAACGATCGACTGCGTCGAAACGATAACGTCAATCGGTATATATTGCTGATTTCTCTCCCCTTTCTCACGATATACGACGACAGGAGCGGCCATGTTGCAGCATGTTAAATTATTGCACTTATTACGCCGCACTGCGTTAACGCGCCACATGTGCGGCTCTATCATCATTTCGACGTACGTGTTCACGCGAGGAGAATCGTTGTCCGCTCTAATTACACCCGTCTCTTGAATTATTTCCGTTGTTCCCGATACAACACCGTTGTTACGTATTTTCTGTCGAGCTTATCGGCGACACTCGACGACTACGTATTAAAATCTGACGATCGAACGTTGAACGCGTTTATTCGTTAACTTTTATCTATTACAAATGTAGGATTTACCGGGGTTGACGGAGGTATTGACTTTTGGAACTCTCGGTTAATTAATCGAAGTCCGTACATTCTAAATATCTCTCCATGTGAAACTGATATAATGTTCTAAAATTGCAGCGTGACAAACTCACAACTCGCTGACTGTTCTCTTACCGATCCTCGCGCGCCTCTTTCACCCTCGCATTCTTTCTGTCTCTAGCTCTCTATTTCTTTCACTCCGGGCAAGAATATTTGATACAGTGAAACGCACTTTCCATCACACACGCGACGACGGACAAGATTAGCATGAAAAACAAAAGAAAAGATCTCCGCCGGACCCATCGAACCGATCATCGATCACGCTCGTTAATCAATGGCGCACACATTGAAAATGAAAAGCAACAAAACCACCTAAACGATAAGCGAGCTCGTGGAATATCTGCACCAGCAAAGTAGGAGAATTTTAATATCCAACTTATTCACCGGTTGGCCCCCGCTCGCAACAATATCCGTTCAACAGAACGAAGTGGTCACACAGGAATATAATTCTCCTTGTTTTTTCTCAGACTACTTGTTCACCCATAATCCGAGCCTTGATTTTTCCATTTCGAGGAACATCAATCTCTCTCGGCAAGTGCATCGTGAAAAGCATGGTTGTCGATCATAACCGAGTTGTCGAGCATCCAGGTCAACGAGGGGCGGGAAAAAGGGAACGGTGAACAGAGGGGTGTTTTCGAAATTTTACGAAGGCGTGTCGGCTTTAATCGGCCGGTCCACGGCGAACACGGACAAAAGCGTTAACCGTTTAACGAGGCTGTCGTTTAATTGACGCGCATTAAACGCTGTAACGAGCGGCGAAACGCGATAAGATATTATCGAAATTTCATCAGAGCCCTAATCGCCTTGCCGCTATCAAGCCTATCGCGGTTCCATTCGATTTTCACGCGGGAGCTTTTGTCACCGATCGTTAATCCCCTTTCTTCCCGATGCCACGGCGTTCAAAAGATTTAATCCCCCCCCCGCGATTCGCTTCTGGCCACCGTCTGTGGTCGAATCTGGTAGAGAAAATCGTAAGTTTGCAGCGCGTAATTATTGCCGCGAGTTTGGGTAAATCTACCGGTGATTTTAGTTGGAGGAAGATATTCGAGGAATGTAGATTAACGGGGAGGAAAATATCGTGCAAGAGATGTTGGGCGATGTTGAATTTGTTGGGCGCCAAATCTCTCGCGAAATACAACGACGTTCTGTAGAAATTCGTGTACAGTGACTTCCACTGATATTTGGACTCTCTTTGGAACGGTACAAGTTTCTTAACATTGAACCAAACGGCTTGAGTTTTTTTGAGAAGTTGGAAGGATTAACGTAATAGACGACGTGTGCAGAAAAATTTGGAAAAAAGTGCAATTTATGGGAATCGCGAAGAAAATTGTAAACCGTTTGCAACTTTTTTTATCCGAGCTTGTAACGAAAATTTAAAAGACACGTTTCGTAGATCTGCGTCAATTATACACACGCTGAAAATTTCATCGAAATTGGTTTCAAAAGTTCAGACTTATTACAGTTGTAGATTTTCATCGATTTTCACAATCTTTAACAATTCAATCATTGTGCTGTTACGATCCCGCTGCCTTTCCCCCACACGTTGTTATCAGATACTATTATAATATTATTATTAACATTATTGTAATTAGATACTATTATAATATTCTTATTAACATTATTATTAGACATTATTATTATCATAACCAAACACCTTTATAATTATAAACCAAATCGCCAAGCAACCGCCACGGGTAGGAAGGGAGCAAAGTCGGGAAAAACCCACGAAGCGACTCCAGGCCCTTCTCCTGACCACTGATTGGTCGGAAGCAAGGTGCCAAAACTAGTATAAAACCGACGTACCTGCACAAGGTCGACAGATAGTCTAAAACGATACTCCTAGAACGACACCCGTTCCAACTAAACATTTAATAAAACAACATCAAACACATTTCTGGAATTTTACGCCTTTAACCCTTTCGCTCCGAAGGGCGTATATATACGCCCTCGAAGAATGAACATTCATATACGAAGAGCGTATATATACGCTCTCGAAAAGTGGGCGCTCGGGTGCGAAGAGCATACATATACGTTCATACCATATATACTTTTGTTTCTTTTTTGTTTTTGCGACAAAATGATCGTTTGCCAAATTTCATTTAAATCTTATAAGACAGATATTGGAAACATATGGGAAACAAAAATCAGATATGAAATGTACCTCAGTGTCGACTAGTGAGTAATGCGCTCCGTTCATAGGGATCATATTTTGTCACAGACTCGCCGTAGCGAAAAGGTTAACCAACCCGAAACGAAGACGATCTCAACCCGTTCCGTATATTTCCTTACAGTTCAATATACCAAGTTAAACAGAGCCACACATCGCTACTTCCTACCCCTGAAAACGCATCGAAACAAAAGTGTAGCATCCCCTAGTGCCTTTCAATTTCTCATCCCAAAACAAGGCGTACAAAGAAACGTTCCAAAACGCTCCCAAAAAAATTTCCATCGATTCGTCGATGGAAATAGAAAACCTTCCACTGACGACATTCGTAAAAATCATAAAAACCGTAAAAACACCCCTTCTACATATATACACACTCTTATCTCTGGCCGTGCTTATTTACGATACTCGAACAAATCACGAAACGCGGCCGGTGGCGACATTTTCTCTCCCCTCCGTTGTTCCTCCCGCGTCGTTGGATAAACGAATAAATATTATTAGAGGCACGTAACTATATTGAACGTCACGCAAATATTTCGTCGGAAATAATTGAGCGACGCGGCGGCAGAGGCATGGAAAAGGGTGGGTTTTTGTCGAGCGTTCGCACGACAATTTTATTAACCAGTGGCCGCTGGTTTTAAATTCGCCAGACGACGCCGTTCGCCAAAGCGGTCCCTATAAATTGCCGCCGCGTTTTATTCGTCACCGCGAAACGCGCCGCGCGCGTCCAATGACGGATTAAAAGTCCCATCGGTCCGGTTTTACGCGGCCGCGTTCACAGAATATAAAGTACTCTCCGCCGGTCGAAACAGAGAAAATGTCTTATTGAAGCTGTTAAACCGGCGGATTTATCGATCCAATCTCTCTCGAGGACAGCGCAGAAGGAGAATCGTAAACGCGCGAGAAGAAGGAAAGTTGGTTCGGGAGGTCTGTTAAAGTCCCGAAGATTTTCAAGGATCCATATTTCTCTGTTAGCTCGAGCTTGAATTTAGCGAAGACAGATTTCCACCCGAGTGAAAATTCCCAAGCTCTCGATGCTTTTTTTCTACCTGCGACTACTTGTTACGTCGAATCGGAGAAATGTTTAAATACGAGAAAGGCAGCGAAGTTGGAACATTTTCCACGTTATACTTTCGCGAAATCCCGAAGGCTTCGTTGCGAGCTTTTTAATTAAAAACCTCCTTCCTATTACATACACGTTATCACTCTAATTACCAGAGAATCGTCATTTTTTAATACGATTTAATTACTCGAGCAGCGTTGAATAATTACCAACACGATCGAGAAGTATCCGCTCGAAAATGTCGAAAAACACGCGATACTGTGCGGAAACCTCGCGCGTGTGCACCGCAAAAAGATCGTAAAGCTTCTCTGTTCTTTCTGTTTAAACAAGCCCGGAAGGTTCTCTCGTGGAACCTACTAAAAACCAGCAGCGCGCATCATTATCTCGTATTTCGCGAAGAAACACACCGGGCTGACCATTAATTCTCCCGTGTGTTTGCATATCGGTGGAAAGGATCGTGCTTCTTCTGTGTCGGAAAAGAAAAAAAACGCTGCTGCGTTGTCGAGGAAGAAACAGAAAAAAGGAGACTAATGGATCGTTGGAACGACGTAAGAGGTGTGAGAATAATTACAGCCGCATCTGTCACACCGTTGTGCCACGTTCGATCCCGTCTGGAAATTGTCGCGGTCACGGTTCCAACGTGGGCGACTCGCAATACGGGCAAAAAGGGCGAATTTCCACGAACCGGCACGACACGCGTCGGCGAGTTGACGGAAAAAGGGAGGTTCCGAAGGGAACGTCGGAGGCATCGAGCGTTTTCGTGGTCGAAAATCTTGCGAGCTTCTTACCAAGCTCTCCGCGAGAGTGATTTACGAGCTTCTGCGAGGATTTTCCACTCGACACGCTCGCTGATCCACTCCGATAATTATCCCGGCTTGGTCGGATCGTATTTTCTCCGCGATGGGTCGCTGTTAATTAGCTCAGTTGCAATGGAACTGTCTTCCGCAGGGGTGAATTAAAAATAGTCGAAAGAACCTGCTGGATTCGTGATTGATTGCCTCTTTTGTGAACTTGGGTCGTTCAGGATCGCTGTGGAAATAAGCAGCGAGTTCATTTTTCTGGGGATTCGGCGTTTATTGGGAATTTGCGGTGAAAAGATTTGTTAACCCTTTAATTTAGAAATCGTTTGGGAATTTTTCTGGAAGGTAACTACCGAAGGGAACGGTTCAATTTTTTTAGAGGACACAAACGTAACTTTCAGCTTTGTTCTCTAATTTTTAAAATTGCAACGTTCGCTCTGCAATCTTTTTGTAATTATTTTTCGCACGAGTAAGAAGATGTCAACGTTACCTTTTCGTGGAGTCTCTTGTACGTCCAGAATTATCCGAGCTGTGGGCGTGAAGTGGCGGAGATCGAACGCAATCGAATTACAGGGCAGAAAGTTCGTGGAAAGTGCTAAGTTTCTTGAATTTCGTGAAGTGAGACTTTCTGTGTCGGAGGTGACAACCTTTGTTTCTATGTCTGCCACTAATGGAATCATGACCGTATGCCTTTTTTTAGCCACCCTTTATCGACAGAGATACAACTTCACCTTTCACAATTTTCAAGAAAAGGGAAAACATTGTATCGCGGGAAACGACGAAAATTTCGAGCGGAGAGGAAGTTGAGGAAGGCAAAGGAGCGCAGCGATGTTATCAACAGCTATCCAGCTCGCCGTAAGACGATTCTCCTCTGTAAAAGTGGGTTTATTGGCAATGATTCGGGGGACGATGGATGAGCGGAGGAAAGAAGGCTTGTTTCAAGAATCGGTCCGTGCGGTTTTTATCACCTGCAGTAAAAACGCTGCACGGTCCATCGTCCTCGACTGCTAATTCATAAATAATAACGTTCTCGGTAGTGCAGCTTCCACGAAACGCGGATAAAATTACACACGTGGCGATAAAATCGCGATCCTTGGCCTGAAAACCCGTGAAATTCCTAAGAAAATTCTCTTTTACATTCAGCCTAATTTCAGCACCGATTCTACCGAGAGAATCCTTTCAAATTTACCTCGTGCTACATTCTTGTTAACGAATCGACGATAAATTCGAAAGGCAAATCCGAAAGATTATCATCCTGTTAATCCTCAGACGTAGCAACCGTTGATATTCAGATTCGACCGAGAACGATACGAAAGTTGGTGGTTTAATTCCTCGATTCGGGTAAATCGAATCACCAGGGCTAAATTCATCCTGTGTATTCCCCGTAATTGACGCGAAGAAATTGAAGTTTAAGCGGGCACGCGCGAGTTAAAGCTGCGAATTCACGGCTGTCCCAGTTTCCGCGCGATTTTCCATTTCACTCCATCACGATCGCGCGATGTAATTCCAGATTATACGTGGAAAAGACTCGACTGCCTGGAGGAATTAAGGAGAGGATCCTTGAGGATGTTAATGGGAATTTCAGCGAGATTCGTCTGCTTTCAGACGCGCTCGAGATCGAGTTCGAGCTACTTAAAACGAACGCAACTTCCATCTCGAATTTTTCCGGACATTCCCAGTTTTATACACGTTCTTTTTTTTTTCTATCGAAAAATCGACTTGGCGGTGCTCCGGTGAACTTTCGAAAAGCTTTCCGCTGACCTGGAATCCTCGGCGAATTTTCCAAATAGAAGAGATTCGAACGGAATATCCGAACGCGACCATACATCCTCTTCATCCATCCACTTCTCGTGATGACAAAA
>NW_017100141.1:897753-939631 GCF_001263275.1 Habropoda laboriosa
CGGTTTTCCAAAGGTTCTCCAGCGTCGCTTTAAAATCACCCGGTGCACAATTCACCGCGTTTGCTCTCTATCGCCGGGATAGTAAGCTGCATTGGTAAATACTCGAGCCGTGAACGTCTATCGAAATAATTACGTCGCGAGGATCCCAGGCCGAGCAAGCACATTCCGGTAAGACAAATGGAACACGCCGCGTTTTGTTTGACTTCTCCGTGGAAAGACGATTCCGAAGCGTTGTAAATGAACCCTGCAACCTCGTATATCTCGCCGACGAAATATACGCCGCTGCTTGTCGGGCAAATGGCGTGGACACGACGGATCTATCGGTGATTCATGGAGCCTTTTGTTTACCGCGATCTTCGATTCGAGAATTTTCAGAGTGGAAAAAAGGAGATCCTTTTCTACGCGATGAACCGAAACGGGGAAAGTCGTTGAGTTAGGCTGACCAGAGGAAACGTGGACACGATTAATCCTGGGAAGGCGAATGGTTTTAGACGAGCGCGGGAGACGAGTGCAGGGTCATTTTGAGTGCAGGCGTTCCAAGAAGGAATTGGGTATAAATGTGTATACTTTCAGCTATATATATTTGATATTTTTCTTGGTCATTTTCTAATCTGAGCCGCCTGACAGCATTCGTCGTACTGTTATGCCGCAGCTTAACAGGGACTTGAAAAATTTCAGTACTCCGTTCACAAAAATAACTCTTTTATTCCAAAGATCAGCTCTGAACCAAAGTCAATAAACTGAAGTGACAACTTTTGAAAAATTGACGCACGGCGTGAAGATGGCCTTCCACCCATAGTGCAAAGGGAGGTGGAAATTCGTGTTTACCCTAACAGTACGAGGGTCAATTTCACAGTGTCTCTTCTTTCGTCGCGATTAATTCGATCAGAAATTACTATCGCTCGGAGAATTGTTAATTAGCACCTTTGAACGCACGTGTGCTTTGTACTCGAATATACCGCGACTGTTCTAACCAGTTCTCCAATTTTCTTCGCGATTAACTCGGTTTTTCATCGTACCAGAGATTTCTCCTCGAATTGCTATTTTCTTTCGTGCAACGTTTCTGTTACAGCGCGACCAAAACTCGTTACCGTTACAATCGGTGTGTGTACAACGTTAGATCATCTTTATGGACCAGTTCCAATTAAACGTAGCGGATACCGCGGGGCATTATTCGCGCGGCAATTATGAAACGCACTCGAAATAACCGCGATCCGTAACGCGTCGACGGGTTAACGAATACTAAAACCGACCGTGTGTCCATTCTTCGTGGAAAATCGAGGTCCGGCCATTGTTCCGCTGCCCGCGGATCGCTGTTAATTACGTCCGACGATTGCGTTCATTAAATCGTCCGGTTTTTCCGCGAAAATACATTCGCTCGTTAACGAGACGCTCGCCGAAGTCTCGCGAATTCCAGCTTAATTCTTGCGACCTCGAAAGCTCTGCGTGTGCACGATACATTTCGTAGCGAGATATTTGAACAAAGAGCGGACTGTTTTTCACAGCGGAAGAAATTTCCGAAACTTATCGGAACGATCTTTGTCTCTTTCTTCGGGATCTTTCGAGCGGAAATGTCCGTGGAATTCTGTTTTACATATCTGAGAAAACTATAACAAAGATGGGAAATTGAATAAGTGCGCGATATATTTCGCCATTTTCCCCTACGTTTCGAGGATTCGGTTTGAAATCAATCTTCCGCGAGATTATTCGAACACCAGGCTCGACGATAAATCCACAGGATGTTCCGACATTTTTCATACCGTATCCCTTTACGCGTCATTCGGACGATCAATCTTGAAAAACGGGAGACGGTTAGAATTCGAAGGACAATTTCGTTGGGAGAGAGGGGTAGAAAGGACGAAAAAAAAAGAAGAATGTAAAACGAGGGAACATTTTGCTGGATGGAATTGCGAGAGAGGAAGTGCAGAGATTGAATTAAAAATTCTTGCTTTATTGCCGATAGATACGAGTTCGATCGAGGCTATCGCGAAATGGAAAACTCATCGATGGCTTTCGTCCCGTTAAGCTGTCGTAATCAACTTTCCAGCCGGTTCCACGGTAGTTATTGGTTTAATATATTGTGTACGTATAGAGTGACGTGCGACGAACACCGAGGAGAGACGATCGTTTCGTTGATATCTCGTGGAACGAGCGACTCGGAGGAATTGCAAATTCTCCATGTATCAGGTTTTATGGAAAACTTTATCGAGCAGAAATTGTTAACGTTGATAATAGGAAATTTTCTATGGAAGATGACGTACGTGTATACGTAGAGCCGGTGTTCAGAAGGCCATAGTTCATTTTACAGGTAATATTCTGCTCGAAATGAAACCGACTGCATCCACGGGCTGTCGTTCAGGTTTACGCTTCCGGAAGCAATTAACGTCAAAGCGTCGGGTCTCGGGATCACACGATCGACCGTGAACGGAAGAAAAGTTGCCACGAGGAATCAACCGCACCTTTATCGAGAACGACAGCCTCGAAATATCGGTAATTGGACGTTTCACACGGAGAATCGCTGTTTGACGTGAAAAAGTACTGTTAATCTGCTCAAAGTTAGGCAGAATATTCTTAGAATAGGTGATATTAATTTGACATTTTTAGCGTGTATGGTAGGTACATCCCATATTGTGCCAGTAGAAGGATGAATTAACTGGTGTAACAGTGTCCCTTGCAAGTTTTTGGTTGAAAGGTGTCAAAAAAAGTTATTTCTGATTCGAATAGAATTTTTAGAGAAAGGAATTAGAATTTTTTAAGCACCTTTTTTTCAGAAGCTCAAAACGTTTTCTTTTCTTGCCTCAAAGATACTCGTGAAACTTTTCGAACGCGGACTTTATATACCGAATTTGTGAAACTGTGCAAAATTTGAATTTTTTCAATGCTTCTACTCGCTCCTTCGTAACACACGTTAACGGAGTCCTGTAAGTTTCTCATTTTGTTAGTATTGGATGATTGCGAAAGTTCGTGCCCGATTTTCAGAGGTGGCGAGAACCTTATCAACTTCGACATAGACGTTTCTTTTAGCGCAATGTTACATTCCTATCGAAAGATACACCGCTTGTGTTTTATCTTCAAATAATTATTCATTTCATTCCATTTGTGTTTTATTTTCAAATCGGTCACGAACTTTTGCAATCATCCAATATTTCTGGTATTACCCGTAGTGCTTACCTATTCTTGTGTCATCTAACGAGAAATCTTCGATAACGAGAAATCGATAAAATAATAGCCCCTAACAAATTCCTTCCCTACCATAAAGCAGTTCAAGTCGCATCCTGGTCATGTTTCCTATCCCTTTCCCCTTTCCGGGTTTTCCTCAAATTATTTAAACTTTTGCACACCACCCTCACCCTCGCGTTCTCCTTCCACTAGTTTCCTAATATCCAATCACGTATCCGCATTTTCGATTCCTTCTTTTCCACCACCTTCAACCTCCAACCAATCACGACATACACCGACCTAATATACAGGGTGTCCCGTAACTCCTCGAACACCCGGAAATGGGGGGTTGCTGGGGTGACTCTGAACAACTTTTTCCTTTTCCAAAATCCAGTTTGAAGCTTCGTTTTCGAGTTCACGTCGGAATGACGGCCAGAAACCATTTCTCTAAGCCTTATAAAAACAGCAGTGCAAAGTCAAAATTTTTTTGACAGCGATCGAGAACCGAGAAGACACGCGTACGCATTTGTTCGATCGCGCGCGGACGAGCCTCTGTTCTCCGCCCCTGAGCGCGGGCTCTGCGCGCGCTGTAATTGGCCAGTGTTTTTCGTTAATAACTCGAAAACGAAGCTTCAAACTGGATTTTGGAAAAGGATAAAGTTGTTCAGAGTCACCCCAGCAACCCCCCATTTTCGGGTGTTCGAAGAGTTACGGGACACCCTGTATACACACGCACCACCACCAAATACACGAGTTCAAAAATATTCTGACCGAGAGCAACATCTTTTCACTGTTACAATTTTGCCCTTCCGGGATTAATTTGTCGGGAGCGCAACGGTACTGACCGCGTTCGAGCTTAAACCAGTCTCGTTCACGAGTCGAGCATCGTACATCAGTAGTGTCTAAAGCAAAGATCTCCTAAGTAGCCCAACTGACTGATCCGCTAGAACGTCCAAGAAACATATGATTTTCCATTTCCTTTATCTCTCCGCCTATTTCCCGCTATCGCAGCCAAACTGCTACGTAACAAAAGTCTATCAAACGGTATTCCCGAAATCCCCCGAAACTATCCGCAGCGTTCGTTAATTACGATCGGCCATTGTACTTCTGTGTAAAACCAAAATCGATACGACGTCCGTTCCAAAAGCGGCATCAACGTGGAAACGATCACGGAAACGGTGGTTTCCAATAAGATCTCGTCAACGATACGGACGACCGACGCGTGGGTGGATCTAGAAATCCCTTGGAGCTGCGTTTGTCACTCGATTGCGTTATATCGACCCTTGTGTCGCATCGTCGCGACCGACTCTCCCTCTCTTCCTTCGCTACCTATTTTTTCCGCTGCTCTTCATGCTGTCTCTCTACGCGGAAAAAAGCGTCCGCTGTCAAGTCCAACAGCTCTGAAAGGTCTTCGACGATCGTCCCGTCCTTTGTCACGGGGAAAAATCTCGAAATATATCTATACGTCTGCTATACCAGGGCCCTCGTGTTCGCTAAACGCAGGCAGGGGCAATTTGGAGCGTGCTCTTTTGACGCACACATGCTCGTTAACTGTTTTGTATCCCCGAAATTCCGGGAAAAATCGACGGATGCTCGTGGGTGGCAATTATCTTCCACCAGAGTGAAAAATACGTACAAAGATATCCCGACGGGGTTAGAAACGTGGCTTCTTCGTTATTTTTAACAACGATACACCGTTTCGAAAAATCTGAAAAAATTCACCCGTACGTGCTTCCTCGTTCACTGTATACCTGATTTTTTTCATAAACCTGCAAAACGTGTCGTAGGTTTAAGACCATTTTTGCTCGGTGGGGGAATTGACTTTCGTCGAAGCTTTGTCCGAGCCACGTATTGTGTCTGTACTTAATAACGCGGAAGTAGGGAGAATTTAAAAGCGAAGGTTCCAGCATTCGACGCGATAATCAAATTCAAGCCCGTAGTTCTCGCTAGCTCGACCGATAAATTAGCCCCAATTGTTCGTACGCGTTTAATCCGTTCAACAGGCGACGAATTACGCCGTTCGACGGTCTGACGAACTCGTTAAATATACCCGGGCGCAATCTAAGTGTTCCTCGACTCGATCTATGGCGCGTGGTTAACAAGTTCCACCTTGCTTCCGGTTACGGGTCAACGTTAAACCAGCGACACACGAGGAAATTGCGTTTCGTCAAAGGTCTGGTCTAATAAAAATCCTGACGCGATTCGATCCGATCGAGGCTACTCGAATTCAACGATTTATTCTCGAGAGAAAATCTTCGCGGAGGAACGTAACTGAGGTTAGGTCTGTCTGGTCTAAATAATATTTGTCAGGATGTTTGAAACTATATTTATTTATCCGTCGTTATCAACTACACGTTTCCTAATTCGTTCTAACACAATCTCCTCCATTCTTATTTAACGCGTCTGCAGCGCGCACGGCGCCACAGGAGACTCAACGCGAGTCCTTTCAAGACGAAGAAACACTCGAGCCGTTTCGCTTGAGTAACCGCGGTCTTGCTTCAGCTCCTCCCGGATTCCTTTGTTTAGTGCCTTATTGCGATATTTTTAACACGGTTCCTCCCGGCACACTTATCCTGCTCGTCGTGTGTCGGCACACTCAACCGCCGAGAGTCGCACATTTCGTCTCGCTTTTTCAATAAAAGGTTTCAAGCACGAGCACGCGTAGATTTATTCTCCCGTCGCCCACACGTCCTTATATACGAGCCTTGACGCCCCTCTCTTGCCTCCGGGAAACCCTGGCACAGGTTGGGGGTCCTTACCTGACCCAGCCCTTGGCGCGTGGGGGTGTCAGAGCGTTGCGACCTCTCGGTCTGCGGGTCATAAACCAGCGCGAGTCCCAACATTCGCTCGACCATACTCTTACAAACGAGTGCGTTTACGACGTATCACTGAAAGTACGGTATTATACTAATGATCACTTTGTTTCACGTGGACGCCTCGAGGGAACCGGAACTCGCTGTCAGGAGCAACCAGCGAAAGAAACTCGCGGATTCGAATCCGCGAATGAGCAGCCGTCGTTGAAATTTTTGGAAAAGACTCTGGACAGTTTCTGGAATTCTAGGAAGGTGAAGAGAGATTTCGCGATATTTTTGACGAACTTGAATTTATAGAAAAGGGAACGGTAGTGAAAGATTCGAAAGCGCCGCACCGCGAAACAGGTTCAATTTCAGCTGTCTCTTAGATTAAAGGGTTGTCGTGTTCGAGTAGATTTAAAACGTGCCCAGCGGCCTTATCAGAAAATGTATTGCCGCTTGCGCGTGACAGCTGAGAGGGTGCATTTTCGGGGAAGAGAGTGGAGAGCAACAAAAGGTAGAAATGAAGAGAATCGAGTTAGCCCCACCGAGTCACGCTACCTTTTATCATACTCTGCTTTGAATTTCGTGTTCAACTTTTATCTCTCGTTTTCGAGGAAAAATTTCACGGATGCGCGACACCCTCTGATTGCAAATTTTTCCTCTCAATCGAACTGCTACTAAACGGTTAACATTATTGAACGGCAGAGTGAACTGGTCGCGCGAAATTTGCACGATTTTTAAAACCGTTTACGCGAAAGAACGAATGGGATATTAGATCGTAAATTCGCGGAATGACACTCGTGCCGAGAGTCGAATAATTGTCACACGCAGAGAGTGTCTCTAGTGAATTATACTCGACAGTTTGATCAATCAGCTAACAATCCTCTCGATAAAAAGGTATTTCTGCCGTTCGAAACGTATCACGGAGAATGGATTAGAGATTGGAACGGTACAGCGATCGATTAACCGACAACAAATATTTCCGTGGTTGGGAAAAATTGGCTGGACGCGTATCTACCGCGAAAAAGCAAGTTACCGGTGAAACGGAATTGAAAAGCAGCAAACAGGCGGGAAAACTGCGTAAGCTGCCACTTTGAATAGCACAGTGCGTATCGATCGATCGGTGTGCTGCTCGTCTCGCGTAAGGTCAAGCAGTGGCGATCTCGAACACCTGTTCGATACCGCCTCGTTCACCTTAATGCACACTTCATCTATGCACCAGCGAAGATAATACGGTTCGACGTGGTTCTAATGAGGTCGAAGGTCGGCCATGTCGTCCCATGGAAATTCGCTGGAACTCGCGAGAACGTCGATTACTATCGATCCCCCAGCATCCCCCGAAATTATCAGCTCGTACGAGCTGACAAGTCTCCCATAGATTCTTCCGTGTGCTCCACGAACAGCTGTTGCCTCGGCTATTGTACCAACGAGACGTGATACGCGAAGAAATACGGATGGTGTTTCGCGTTGGAAAGTTTATCTCGTTTTGTTGTATCGCTGAACTCCGTTCGTTTGGCAAGATTAACACGTCGACTGCCACGGTGATCATCGGTTACTGGAGGACCTCAGGTGTTTAGAATATCGTCGACTAAAAATTTCGAAATTTATAATACTACGTTTGGAATAATGCAAAATTTTCTTGTGGCTCCCTGAGCAAAACACGCAAATCTGGCGTGGCAGTGAACGTGTTAACCCTTCGTCTTGAAACGAGTCTGACTAATTTCTCGTCGAGTCACTGAAAATTATCAAACGCAATTAATCTATGATACACTACCTGTTTTTTTAGCTAATACAGAACGAACACAGTAAGGCTCGAGGGGTTAAATGTTTACTCGGATCGATAGCTGTAACAGGGATAGGCTAGTAGAAAAGTAGACGAAAACGCCGGCAAACATTTAGCGAACGATTCAACGCTGAAGCAGTCGGGCAAATGTTATTCGAATCCTCCTTTTTTATGCATTACCCGGGATAGCTTTGGAGAATAAATAATTTATGACATCCCTCTGGGATCTGTCGCGATCGGTAACAAAGGAGAATAAGATAGTATAAGGGTGAGTTTGGACGTGTTAGGGTAGCTTTCGAGTAAACGTATAGTCCATGGAAGCGATACGACGAAGGTGCAAAATTAAAGCATTGTCCCCGTACAAATAAAACTCTACCTACTGTACAAGCACGTTAAGATCGAAGGATAAATTAGTATAAATTGAACTAGCTGCTCAAAGGAGTGGTTCAGATCGATATTAATCGGTCCTAGTTGACAGCGTAATTAGAGCTGCCCGGAAACGTGTAAGACGGTACGCGGGATTACCCTAGGAATCTCGTTGCCGTTGTCAACTCCTTTGAAGGAACTTGGAGATCTCGTAGTTGAAGCGTATCGTGGTCTGTCTCGTGAAACAAGTGACTCGAGAACGGATATCCTGCGAACGGTCTGTTCGAAGAAACAACGAGGGCTCCCTGTCATTATCGTAATCGACGACACAGTTTCCTAACTATCGAGTGCGGGGAAGGGAACGTTTCGAATTAGAACGTCGAAATTTCACCCTACTTTTTCTTCTCCCGGCCATAGCAGACAAAGCTCGGGGCGAGCTTCGCTGGAATTCTAGCCGGGAGTTTTAGTTAGAAAATAACGCGCGGGGAGGGAAAAAGGAGGCGAAGTTTCAATTGCCGTAGTGAGTGTAAATGTCGAAAGTTTCACAGTTAGAATTGGACTCCATAATTTCGCAGACACACTTAGCTTTACTCGTTGGAAAAGTGAAGGGGGAAAAAAAAAGAATAAACAGCTGAGAAAGAAGGGAGAAAGTTTGGAGGAAAGTTTGCAAACACCGTTGGAAGGTGCAATGAAAGAAGCAAAGATTAATCGTGCCGGGCGGTAATCGTTCGAAACGTCTGAAAAATTCACGCGAACGATTAATCGTATAAACTGCGAACGCGATTAAACGGATAACAGAATTTACAGCGTTTGCGACGAAAGTTTGGAGGATGGAAACGCGATTACCGCGAGCTCCACTTTTATAATCTCGTACCCGTGGATCCCTATCTAACAGCGATTCAGCGATTTTTGACTACGGTTTCTAACCTCGACGAAGAAAACGCTCGGAACGTCTTGCGCGAAGTTCCTGCGGCACATCTCGTCTCGGGAAAACAAGCAACTCCACTTCCGATGACACATCGACGGTCCTCGAAGTTGCTTTTACGAGCTTCCTGAACTAGTTAGACGAAAGGACTACACATGTGATCCTCGGAATCACGTTACAGCTGTGTACACGCCGAAGTTTGACCATTCGCCTAATTAATATCTACGACCTCTTCGTCCTGCACTTTAAAAAGATACGAAAATCCAAACGTCTGGAATTTCCCTCGGTAATAAAGATCGCATCTTTGTACCCGTTTTCTGAATGCATAACGAGTATCCATAAATAGGGAAATGAGCATTTCTATCGCGATTACCGTAATTCGTCGCGTGGAAACGATGAAATTTTTATTCCACTCGCGAACGTGTTCCGTTCAATTATACTCCATTAGGGGTGTACCGAGTTTTATCGTCGATTTTCCTTAAATATCCATTTTCCTCCGTGCATTCGCGAGTGCTATAGCCGAGGGAGAGGTGTGGAGATGGCGTAATCGAGTTTGGAAAGTTCTCGCGGCTCGATTCGCCGCGGTTACAATTCAACGAGCTACGCTCTCGTGATTTTCCTCGTTCCCTCGAGCTTTCCCCCTCCGGATTTCGCGAGAGTTCGGTGAAAAGAGACGACGCTTATTTCTACTTTTTCAGAATTCATACGAGACAGGCTGTATTGTCGAGAAACCTCGATACAGGAAGGAGAACTTCCTTGTACCGGTCCTTAACGAGATTTCGATCTGCTTTCGAGCAAGAATTTTCTATAGCTGTTACACTTTCGTGCTTTTTATATCGCGGCTGGTATAGGCTGGCGGAATGGACGAGAATACGAGATAACCTCGTTTAAAGGGCAACCAAATCGGAGGAAACATCGATCCAGCCGAAATGTATGTATATTAGATGCATGAATAGCGGCTGTTTCGGTGGCATTGGTATATTTAGAAACGATGCTCGAGTATCAATCTCCGAAACAGATTTATAACCGATCGAGTAAATTCTCCAATTTTATTTACCATATCTTACACACTTGCCGTCGTCCTTTTTTGTTTATTAAAACGTTGAAATTTTTATCAGATACTATTAGCAACATCGAAGCACACATTTTTCGATCGATACATATCCACGCACGTATTTTCACTTTTTTCCTTCGTTTAAAAGCTGTTACAGCACGCGTTTGTATCATTTTCCAGGTTCGTTCGTGCAAATACAGTTGAAATGAAAATATTTTCGAAAAGCATCGTCTGAAATATAAATCAGAGGGGTCTACTTGCCGAATCGGGGGTTGCTCGATGGAACGTTTAGATACAGAATCGCGTGCCATTAAAAGCGCCACCGAAATCATCCTGGATGATGAATTTCACAATTTTACGAGTCTGTGAAACCAACAGACGGAGATTGCACGTTAATTGGCCTGATGCTGGCTGAACACGGTTAACTGAGCAGAAGCTGAAGCTCAAAAATACGACGAAACAGCTGGACAACGATCCCCCGCCGCGACAAATTTAATTCAAACGAAGCTTCTTCGAAGATCAACGCGTAAAAATTCAGTGGAAGTCAAGTTGTCTGATATCGTACGATCCTCTGATTCTCTTTGAACCATTTTCGAAAGATCGATACGTCGACTTGTTTCGAAGAATCTTCACCGTTTATGAGATTAAACAGCTCGTCGTTCTAATCCGTCCTTATCGTTCTAATCACGTCAGTTTAGGTTCGATTATCGTCAATCAGTGCACGGTACACAAGGTCTGAATAACCACGAAGCCAACAGCCATAGAGAAGACGAGGCTTTGTCGGTTAACAGAGCATAGCATTAACGTCGTTTCCAACCCTGGTATCACTGGCCCTCGTTTTCGGTATCAAACTAGCCCAGTCATCCTCGACGATTAATCATCTCATTGTACACACCGACACGCCAACCTGCCGGCGGAACTTTCTGATGGCGAAGTTGATGTCCGGTCGCGAAGCCCACCGGCCAGTCACACATCGTAAATTAATAAACAGTCCTTTCCAACCGTCTTCCTAGCCCCTAACAAATTCCTTCCCTACCGTAAAGCAGTTCAAGTCGCATCCTGGTCATGTTTCCTATCCCTTTCCCCTTTCCGGGTTTTCCCTAAATTATTTAAACTTTTGCACACCACCCTCACCCTCACGTTCTCCTTCCACTAGTTTCCTAATGTCCAATCACACCTCCGCATTTTTCGAGACCTTCTTTTCCACCACCTTCAACGTCCAACCAATCAGAACACACACCGACCTAATATATACCCACGCACCACCACAAAATAACGAGAGTTCAAAAATATTCTGAAGGAGAGAACTTATTATTCACCATCACCACACCAACTACTAGAATTTCGCCCTTCCGGGATTAACACATCGGGAGCGCAACGATACGAACTGAGAACGAAGCTAAACAGTCTCGTTCACGAGTAGAGTATCGTACAGTTGATAAGGAAAAAAGGGCGCGATCTGTGCCACGAACGAACTGAAAATCAGAGTTCGTATTTGAGAAACGTGACTTATTCGTACGCAAGGCTTGAAGGTAGGGCACGTCGAATCGGTGAACGGAGAGAGGGCATAAATCTTTTTATGGAATGGCCCGTCCTGGAAGAAATATCGAGTGATCAAATAAAGCTCTGGTTGCATTGGTATAGAGACACTGTCAAGATGGATACGATACGTATGGGAAGAGGGATTTTATTAGACCAAGAAATTGTGGGTTGAGATGTTTTTTCTTTGCTGGAAAATTTCTCAGAGGGAGTGTGAATGGAAGGGATAAATGTTGAGAATTTCGGAGGCCGATTTTTGATAAATTTTGATATCGTGAATTGTAAAGTACGCAGAGAATTCAATTTTTAGAGAAAGCTCTCATGTTGAAAATTTCAGAGGCCAACTTTCGTTACTCACTAAGTGCACAACTTTAATATCGTGAATTGTAAAATACAGAGAATTAAATTTTTAGAAAAAGCACTCTCAGAAGACAAAGGCGGAGAAACTACGTTTCTAATCAGACGAGACAGCAAACCGTCGAATTTTCTCTGCAGCAAGGTTCGCCACGATGCTTTATTTATCGTGTCCGTGCAAAGGGCCGTCTCATGGTTGGGAATTTATCAGGAAAACGAGCTCGTTACACGGCAGCCTGAACAGTGGCGATTGTCACCGCACAATGCTAACTCTACAACAGCCAGAGACAATCCTGACGATTCATTTATAGTTTCGTCGAAATAGAAAAGCACAAACAGCCGATATCTTTAGCGGCGCGAGTTTAACACTGGTTTCGAGCTTTTAACGTTGCTTTTCGAGCTCTGAAAAATTAAAGATCTTGAGGTTCGAAACAATAATTCCAAAACGGTACGAATTCAGTTGGCATGGGTTGGTACGCTTCAACCGTGGTACATCTAAAGCCTTCGGTAACTAGTTCGGTTAAGGATCGCGTGATATTCGACTGACCAGTCGAATCAATTATTCTCTCTCCGGAAACGTATCTGAATAGTTTCGATTGTTTCTAACCTAAATTATCCTCTCGCTGACTATCGTAACCAAAGACAAATGGTGCGAGATTCGACGAAAAATCCATTAAATTCACACACTCGAGAAGCGAGGCTGTGCTCTTCCTAAGTAGGTTAAGACTGGTTTCGCTGTCTTATTTGACAAACCGAGACGAGCGTTCGATGCACGCTTTTTGTTTCACTGGCTTTCCAGCCAAGTCCTTCGTGCGATGTGACGGAAGCTTCGTTCTAGCGCGTTTCCAATGTACGCTTGCGGCTGTCAATCACCGGGAAATGCGTGTCGTGAATTATGACACGGCTCTCGAAGCAAAGTACAGCCGAAGGAAGGAATATAGATCATAAATTAAAGCGTTAAAGGAACGACACTGATCGATGAGTTCGACGACGTTGCGTTTTTCGATTAGGATTAAATCAAAGCTGAAGCATATTTCGAGGTCCTGATCGAGGTTTCAGACCCTTGTCTTCCCGAGTTTCTGCCGACTGCCTGTCGATATTCTCCGACATGTAAACTTGGACGCCTGACCGATTTTATCATCTCGTTATATTTCTTCCTCCAACTATACCCCAACTCGCGCGTACCTAGTATCACGCTTATTTCATCACGATTACTCGAGCGTCTTCGATAAATAACTTGGTGTTTTTACGTAATTACAGCTTGCATATTTCACAGCTCGTTCATTAGGAAAATGAGAGAAAAAATCGAAGGTCCAAGTCACACTCGACGTTCCCCGGAGCGAGGAACTCGCAAATATTTGGCGAAGAAGCGCCCAATTAAGGGTTGAAGAATCAATATCCCCGGAGAGAGAGAAATATATGGCAGGGAATAAGGAGAAACAATTGCGTGAAAGGGGGGCGAAGTTGCGATAACGTCGCAAACGTATCGATTCGCAATAAGATTTATTATCGTCGCGACGCCCCGTTCCGCGCTGCTCGCTGCCATGATTAGCGCCGGCTTTTGTCTACGTCGCCGCTTTTTCCCGATTTAATTAATACACCGTACCCGGTTGCTTAATTACAACGCTATAAAACACCGGCGTTTTCCGGGAGGATATTAAAGGGCTCCGGGAAAGCGTATTTTCAATCAGGCCCTCGTCAACTTCTATTTCCCGTTGTTGTTTAAGTTGCAGATTGCCCCCGCCGCGCCGGAGGAAACTTTTATCCGTGTATCGATCGCGCGCGGCTCCCGTTGCAAATATTTGCACGCGAAAGAAGCACAGAAAGGGCGGAAAATAGGGGAAAAATTTCGTAGTTGCGAATCAACTTTTTCTCTCCCTCCACGATTTGTTTAACGGAGTATTTAATCTCGATAATCGTATACATCGAGCGTTCTATGGAGGAACTTGGGCAAATTGCGGGGAATTTGCAACGAAACGCGAGGGTAAATAATGCATTCGCCATGCAACAAACTCGTGCGCCGCAAAAATAGTTGTGTAGTCCGCGAACTGACCGATAGCTGGGAATTATTCATCGAGTAAAACATGCATCGGTCGGTTCGAACAGAGAGAGTGTGGATGGTTGGAATAGTTGGGGAAGCATCGCTGAAGAGTTTGAGAAATTCGATAGAAGCGTGTGTTAATACATAGCGATGTAGGTGAAGTTATAGAACGAGATACTCAATTTGTGGAACGTATTTTAATGTCGGAGAAAGTGTTTGGAAGAGATTGAAATGAGTTTGGAAAGCTGTGAAACTGAGACTGCAACTCGTTTATCGGCGACACCAGTGCTTGGAAGTGTGTAGAAAGGGATTCGAAGTAGTCGAAGAATTTTCAAACGTGTTCGTGGCGTGTGAGGGACGATGTTCCGGGAATTCTTCCTTCGATTCTAGGAGCTTCCATTAACGAAGTACACTTGCAATTTACCTCGTTTCGAGTGATTCGAAGGACGAAAGATTCTCCAAAAAATTGCTAACATTTTTTTGCAAATTTAAGTGCACGGTGATCTCAAACTTCTGGCCAGTAACATGCTTATGTGGTCCATGTTGTCAATTTAGATCGATATCGAGTGGAGATGAGTAGCGATTAATCTAATTTCGATTGATTTGAATGACAAAAAATTCTCCAAAAAATTGCCAACTTTTCTCTGCAAATTTTTCTGTAATTTGCAATGCACAGTGATCCCAAACTTTTGGCCAGTAATGTGATCCATGTTGTCAATTTATGTCGATATCGAGTGTCTAAAAAAATGGTCAAAGAATTCTTCAAAAAATTGCCAACTTTTCTCTGCGAATTTTTCTGTAATTTGCAATGCACAGTGATCCCAAACTTTTGGGATTAGCAATTAATCTAATTTCGATTGATTTGAATGACAAAAAATTCTCCAAAAAATTGCCAACTTTTCTCTGCAAATTTTTCTGTAATTTGCAATACACGGTGATCCCAAACTTTTGGCCAGTAATGTGATCCATGTTGTCAATTTATGTCGATATCGAGTGTCTAAAAAAATGGTCAAAAAATTCTCCAAAAGAATTGCCAACTTTTCTCTGCAAATTTTTCTGTAATTTGCAATACACGGTGATCCCAAACTTTTGGCCAGTAATGTGATCCATGTTGTCAATTTATGTCGATATCGAGTGTCTAAAAAAATGGTCAAAAAATTCTTCAAAAGAATTGCCAACTTTTCTCTGCAAATTTTTCTGTATCTTCCAAAATTCACGATGTAATCCAATTGCATATTAATCGAACCATTCTCGAGCGAAAGTCGTATCCGCAATAGACGTCAGCGTGTCTCGCGAACGAACCGTAGGAAACGGCGATTACCTCCGTGAGGAATCCCTTTATTACACCGCAGTGTCATAAACCGTGCGCCGCTCGAATGGTTGCACGCGACATTTACCTAACCCTGATCGAGGATCCATAGCAACGTAAAGCGAGGACCAATTTCCCACCCGTATCTCCCTTATTTTTTCCAATCATCCACTTCTGTCGATATAAACTAATAATCCCTCTTCTATTTATTCGAAACTCGTAAATCGAGCTTTCATATGCTACGTAAAATACACACAAATGAACGAACAAACAAGCTGTCACGAGACGACAATGTTGCTCGGTTATCAGCCGAGCGACACGTAGTCGGAGCGGAATCCTCTCGGACAATCTAGAGGATTTTCACTCTCTCTCTCTCTCTCGAAAGTTGGCAATTTTTCTTTCTTTTTTTGGCTACGATTTTCACGCCCACTATGTTACCATACGACGAACGATTGTTGCTCTGTTCGTTGTGCTTCACCCCTGATATTTCTGCGCGATAAACACGCGAATAATCGCGAGCAGACGTTTTTCAACGAATCGCAGCGCCGCTTATCTGCCCGAGCTCGTACGCGGATTTCCAATTTCGACGTTTAAACAAAACGGTATCGCGTCTCGTATGCCGATTGTCGCCGCTCGTTATTTCAGACGGGGGTGAACAAACACCGGTACTTTTCGCTCGGTATAACCCGCTCCGTTTTACGCGCAGATTGCTTGGAATTAAACGTGCAAATGTGGCGGAATAATTGACGATATCGTAGGGATAACAGGTTGAAATTTTCGTGGTTTTATTTTCGTTTAATCGAAGTTTCATTTCGGTGGGCAAAATTGAAATACGAGGCTTGTTAACGTTTCAAGGCGAAACAGAAGTAGATTGTATTGTTAACAGAGGTTAATTTTTCGAAATTTTGTCAACCCTTTCGCTACGGCTGAGTCAAATCCGACGATATTTCTGTGTAATAACAACGCGTCAAACGATTCACCGATAATTTTCATCCATAAATGAAGAATTTTCGATGGAAAATCAAATTCAACCTAGCGCACAATTGCGATAATTAATTATTAAACGGAAAGGAGTATGTTTAAAAATGTCACGGAATGAATTTCCACGAAATTCCATATTTTTCCAGCAATAACGCGTTGAACGAGCAAACGCGATTACTCGTCGCTGGGAATTGTATTTGCTCGGCTGCGGTTTCAACGTGAACTGATTGTTTTACACGAATTAAAAATGAAATCGAACGAGAAGGTAGATAACGTATTCGAGCTTGAAGCAAACATTGCGTATGCAGCTCGCGAACCTGAGAAAGTTGGTCGTTTGTTGGCAGAGAGAGGAAAAATTCGCGCCAGAAGTGAAACGTTGCTTCGATTTTCCCCTACCGGGAATCTTGCCAGTGTGCTTCGATTCTCGGTTGTGCTATCGCGAACCACATTAGTGGCTCGTGAACATTTCACCGGAGAGTAAGGACGCGAATGTTCGAAACGAGAATGACGCGGAGCACGCGCCTTTTAAACGTTGCATCTCGAACGGAGAGCTCCTTATTTTTTCCCTTTCCGAGAGAATACCTGCAACGCCTGTGCGCTGAAAGGACCTTTGGAAAATTCCCATAACATGCCTCTCGAACAAAATGGACACATTCGCTGGAGTACGCGTAAGATCCTCGCGAAATAGAAATGTGGGATACTTGAGAAAGGCAGTCAGAGAAATTAGATGCACGAATTTGACGTGAAATAAAAATTTTGGATGCTTGAGAAAGCTGGCGAGAGAAATTAAAGGCACGAATGTTAACCCTTTGCAATCGAAGATCTCTTTGCTGCAAGTAAATTTCAAATCAGAGTTGTTCCTATATTTACTGTATTTTTATATCAAACAAAGCCTTGTGATAAATAAAATGATGGATCACGGCGAAAGAAATGTATATTTCACAGGTAATTTTTTAATCCCTTTTCAACTTTCCTCCTAAGAGTCTCTCTTGAGCTAAACAGCGAGGCACTTGACGCTTTGCCCGAGTTTCACTCGGGATAAACTGTGGAAGGGTTAAATATGGTCCTTTCGAACCATTTCGCTGCTTGGAAATTTATCAGAGGCCCACAGACCTGTGAAATCAATTTCTTTTACCAAATGGTAAACAATAACGTCGTTTCTGACTCGAGTGCAAAAGGTTAACAGCGAAGTGTGTAAAAGAGGGGTAGTTTACCGAGAATACGCGAGTCACAAAGCAAAGAACGAGCGAAAGGGGAGCAAGTTTGTTACGCAAGACCCTCCCGATGAATATTCCAGCTGTTTTCATCGTTACAATTCACTCGAACGCCATTCCAGTTTCAAGAACAAATACCGAGCATCGTTCCAAGTACTCGGAATCACGTAATTTCCTCAATTAATTCCGGGCTTCTTGGAAACGCGATTACTGTAACGCGAAGTTCGTTATCGAAGGCACTTCGCGTATATTTCTCCGGTAATTTCGTCGGAGATCATCTTTTTACTCGGACGTTTCTCTTTCTCTCGCAACGTCTGAGAATAGTCTTTTTCTTTAGAAGTTGTTTCATCCTAAAACCGCGGAGCGTCGAAGAAATCGTCCCTCGACCGAGATTCGCCGTTTCGTCGCGCGTTTACGACCATCCTAAAGCTGTCGCGCATAAATTCGACGGGGAGAAGAGGATTCTGCTCTCTATGGCCGATGAGAAATTTCGAATCGATCGGCTCTAGAGCGTCGATACGCGTGTTTCAGCCACGCACAGTGTTTCAGTGAAATGTAACTTTGTTAGACACAGGGTGACTAACCCAATTTTCAACGATTTAACGTTTCTCAGCGAAACAGATCTCTTGCGATTTTTTTTAAACTTCGAGAGACTCGTTTTTAACCCTTTCGCTACGGCAGATTTTGACGCGTAATTTTTAACCACGGTTGCAAACTTTATTTCGGCCGTGTCGTTTTAAAATTCGGTTGATCAAATTGAGGTGCAAGTGCGTGGAAGGATAAAATGAAGTGTTAAATTAAGATGGAAGTGCACCAAATTTTCAAAACGCCTATAGGCGCCGATAGTAACGAAAGGGTTAAAAGACGACGAAGTAGAGAGCATTCTTATTGCGTGATAAAAATGCTGGAAAACACTTGAACTATTCAACGTTCGTTTCTGAATTTTCGTAGAAAGGAGTTCTTCGTGCAATGCTCACAGACGGAAATCAGAATTCCTCCCTCAATTTCAAACACTGCCGCGTTCGCCGGCAATCCACTGTTTGCAACGCGTCAATCGAACCCTTTCCATCTCCGAAACGCGAGTCCTTCTTTGACGGAAACGCACAGACCCGCCGTAAAATCAGCTTTTCGACGAACCTCCTACCGCCTCGGTTGAATACTAAATTTCAGCCGGCGCATACATCAAAGGTATCGCGGAGACGAATCGTTGGAGTGTCTCGAAAGAATCCCTCACCTTTTTCACTCCGACACTCGTGGCAACCTCTCTACCCACGGTTTTCCAACGGTTTTATAGACCCCCCGGACGTAATATTCGAATCATAAAGAATCCTCGCCTGAGAATCGGCCAACTTTCCGCGTGCAAGGGTTCCGACACACGCGGAAAAAGAGGAGAAAAAGTTGGAGCCTCGCAGGAAATTACCATCGACGCTTGCGATACGCGTTTACGAGCTCGCTCGTAAAAAAGCAGTTCGAACTGTCCGCCGTCGAAACATCGGCGTGCATCTCTCGGAACTTTTTCCCCGGGATCGATGAAATTTTCCAATTTTATCGTTTTATAAAACTTCCTTCCTCCTCCTCTCTCTCTCCCAAGTATCGTTCGAGGTTCACCCTTATCAGAGGCTGTCTTCCTCGCGTGTCTTTGCACGCGCTCAGACGGTCGTTTCGCCGTCGGTTGGGAAGGCAGAGAGGGAAAAGTTGGGGAGTTGCGGGCGTCACGAGCTCGTTCAGCGTGGATCGATTCCATCGGGAACGAGAGCACGAGTTTCGAGTTGTTCTCGATTGCAACGGGACGCGTGTCCCGCATGGAGATCAACCCTCACAGATGCTCACCGGATAACATTATAATTCCGTCGTTATATTTGTGGTCCGGGCGGTTTAAAAGTTGTGCCAAGAGAGGAGGACGGTCCCGTGGGCAGGATCAATTCCTGCGGAACCTGGCAGGTCTTCTGTGACGAGAAACTCGGTTCGAGAAAGGATCTCCTCGAGGGGAACTACTCGACCGAGGCTTGCCTAGGTTACGTTCGTAGTTGGCGATGGGTTTCGGTGAATAATCTAGTTTCGATGCTTTTCGGGGTGAAAGAATCGTCAGAGCTAACTCTTGGCTGCTGTGAACGTCTGTAGACACTCACAGTCAGTGGTAATCCATTATAAATGCTGTTTAGGGCTGCAAAACTTGGAATAATCGAACTGGGAACTGGAACATTCTATGGGTTACATAAAAAAAATGTTGCATAAATCGAATAATCTAGATTCGATGCTTTTGGGGGTGAAAGAATCGTCAGAGCTAACTTTTGTCTGTAGACACTCGCAATCAGTGGTGATCGATTGTGAATAACAGTTTGAGTAGTCGAACTGTCGAATAATTCAGATTATTTCTTCTGAATAAATTTTGTCAGTACATGCTATGAGTTAAACAAGAAAGATCGCCTGTAGACACTCGCAATCAGTGGTAATCGATTGTGAATATTGTTTAGGGCTGCAAAACTTGGAATAATCGAACTGGGAACAGGAATATTCTATGGGTTACATAAAAAAAAAAGTGGTATAAATTAAATCAGAAAAATTGTCACATAAATGGAACACGAAAAATTTCACACAGGTCCTTTGAAGCTTCGTTCAAGGGAGCAAGATCAGATTTGCAGTTACCATGGCACAAAGTAGAAATAGATCAGAGATATTTACGTCTAATCTGCTTATGCAAGCTGTGCTTACTATCTGAGATCATTAAATGTGTCGGATGTAACTCCAGCCAGCGGCATTCACGTTTCGTATCGTAGCAACCGCAACTTCCCTACAATTCCCCTTGTATTTCCTATATAAAGAAACAGCCTGTACATCGTTCATTAAGAACGAACGAACGAGCGACAACTGATAACAGCGAAAGGTTCGAGAGACCATACCGTCCAGATAATTATATAGCAACGTAGAAAAGCTAACTCCGCAGGAAGGGTACCCTTTGAAAAAGAAGAGTTCAAAGGCCGTTAATTGTCCCCTTTCTAAAGATACCCGGCGAACTTTAATTTTCACGGATGCCTTGCCGCGAATGCTTTAATTGCGAGGAGAAAAAGGGAGAGGGGAGGTTTCTGCGACGTGGCAAGGGGTGTGTTCCCACAGCCGGCCAAGTTGAAGCCGTAAAATGCGAGAAGCCTCAGCTTGCTCGTCCTGGAAACTTGAAAGGAGCGATTTTCAAACTTTCTACTCGCCCACGAAACCTGAACCAAGTGGTGTTTAACGTGTTCGTAGAGTGGCAAAGGCTAATTTACTAGTTAGCTGTCTGGGAGAAAAAAATCGAGGGAACTTGGACAACTTGGTTCGTGAAGTTGATAAAATCGTAGACGTCGGAAAGGATGTTTCGTCCCGTTAATCATCGAGTTTACGTGGTTTTCCATCGACCGCGGTATCGAAGAGGAAACTCTCCTTGCGTGCATTAGCGTGCGCCGTAAACTCGTACGTAACACGGATGTAACTTGCTCGTATCGGCGACGACGGAGCGGCCGAGCATCGTTTCTCTTCTCGAGAGGAATCCCCGTGGGAGACGTAAGTCAAAAGACGCGTGTAATTTTATGGAGAAACGGCCGTTCGATCTGCTTATCTCGCGAAGTAACCGAACTTACATGGTAATTCTAGCAGAGTTTCTCCGTTTCCGGTATCCACGGTCGTTTCCACCGAATCACCCAAGACAACTCTACTCTTTCAATTTCCGCGAGAACCACTTGTTCCCCCCCGGGGGGAAAATTCCTCGCTATTTTTCGGGGTTTCCTTTACGACCGAACCCTTTCACAGAAATTAATTAAGCTATCCGGACGAGGCATCATCTTCGTTGCACTCTCATCTCGTTTTTAAAAGAACACACCGGAGGAAACGGCGGGCGTGGAAAGGTGAAGACTGGTCGAGGATGTGTTCCCTGGAAATTTAATAAACTCGGAGGACCAAAGCTGGCGCGGATGAAATCGACTTTGACGTAATTGTCAGAGAGGACCCTGGATAATCCGGAATAATCCGATTGGCCGGCCCATCCGCGAAAGAGCTTGTTATTCCAGTCAGAGATGACCGAACGAAAATCGTTCGGTTCTTTATATTCAGTTATCTATCATTCGTTACCGTTTCTCACGATCTTCCGCCATTTCTCTCGTCTAAACACCTCGGAATCGTGGCTATTCGACGGCCATATAATTGACCTAGTTGCGTCGACAGATCTTTAACGATTCTTTTTTTCCCAGCGTGAAGAACCGGAGGCGGGGGATAGTTAGGAAGAAGAACCGTGTAAGACCAGCCATTAAATTTCAATCCTGGCTAGGATATCAGACGAAAACAACGCGTGTGTCTGTTTTGGAGCATTGCCACGGAAAATAGAGGCGTTCAGCGACCGTAATCTCGGATTCGACGCGATTATCGATGTCGCCGCCCTATGTGCTCGATTCTGAAAGAATCTGTGTCGCTGGAGGAGATTTACGCGGCGGGGAAATTCGCTGAACCCAGCAGATTCTCAATTCTACATCGCTTACGACGATGTTCGAGCTGTAGTTTCGAGAATGTTACGCGAATTTTGTTGCAGCTTGGGAAAGTGTGATTTATCGAGGTGATTAAAAATTCACCGACTTTGGTTTTTCATCGACGTCGAAAGTCTTCGTCGCTGAAATTCACTCGAACCTTTAGGGAGAAAATGATCGTTGCGAGGGTAAAACTAATTTTGCAAGAGCTCGTTCCTGTGACAATCGCGATTTTCCGGCTCGTGCGACCGTACGATTTAACGCACGTCCACCCATCTCGTCGAGTTATCGATTTGACGAGCGACAACCTCTCGCGTCGCGCGGTCCACCGACCGTCCGGTTGCATTAGATTCCAATTTTTCGTGACACCTGTGAATTTTTGCGAATTAAACTTGGGAATGACGCGGTGTCATTCTCAGCGGTCGCATTTTCCTCCGATATCTTTTATGAAGAGTAGAACGGCGGTCAGCTCGTGAATATCTGTGGACATCTGGATGCAGCGATATCTCAATTTGAGAAAGGACAATTTCGAAATCTCTGCTTGTTCAAGCCCCTCTGTATTCCGATTTTCCACGATACAGGATTTCCGTACTTCAAATTTATCTTACGCGAAATTTTTATTCCGAATTTCCACATTTTCGTTTGCCGCCCTTTGGCGATTTTCCGCGCGGCTCGATTCTCCGTTCGCGGGAGCGTTAAAAATGAAAGGTGGAAATCAGGTCGCGAGAATAGACAAGCTACGCACACCGGGCAACGTAAATTCACGGTTGAGAAAACAGATCTCGCGCGTCGACATGCGTCTTCGTTCGATTCGTTGGATTTCCATAGGAGTTGAGGTTTCTGGTCGCGTAATCGATTCATTTGTATCGATTACGCGGCTGGAAAGAGAGGAAAGGGAACGGTCATTACTTCCGGTTTAACAGGACGAGAAGTGGAAAGGATCGAGAGCGCAGGGGTTGTTTACGCGAACTTCGTTATTCAGTAGTTGCTCCGTCCGCTGCATACGGAAATGTGCACGCATTGTTTCGTCGGAAATGACGACGGCGACGACGGTAACAACTGAGCACTGGTGGCCTCGCTATTACGGCGAAGCAACAATACGTCTTTGTTGGGTCATGGCTGTATATCATATGGAGTAATAGGATTAGCAGAATGAGAAGAATTAGGGGTGTGCATTAATCACGGTGAAAAGGGGTGACAGGTTGGCGTGAACTGCGTTTACGATTCTCAATTGTTTCAGCTCGAACGAATTGCTCGAATAAATTATTGATAATACGCGGGGAAGGTAGAAAGTAGGATTAATGTTTAACGATCAATGGAAGATTAAACGAATTGCCTCGCGTTCTATCGTGATACGAATCTACATTTTTATTCTTGCTATTCCTGAGTCACGCTCTTCAACCCTTTGACCGAGGTCTGCCAAACCTTTCAGGAATTCTCGTTACATTACCAGGAAAATGCTAGATATCCCGAGTGAAATTCTTCGGAGCTTCCAAATTCATTTCTCGAAAGAGTCTTGGAGAATTCCGATATATTTCTCGAGCACGTGTTTTGGAAAAAAGAGCGAACGATATGACGAAAAATAGCGAAGTTTAATCGAAGCGATTCTTCCTCGTTTCCCGACGCGGCAAATATCGTTAGTTCGAAAAACGTGGGAGAAGTGCGGGAGTATCGACGGTTCCGCGGGAATTTCTAAATTCAATTGCAGAATTAACGCCGTGAATTCGCGCGGTTCGTGTAAACCGGTAATTCGCGAAACTTTCGCGCAAAGGGCGGAAAACGAAGTTAGAGGCACTCGCGAATGAAGTTCCGGTTCTCGAGTTCCGCACGTTGGACGACTCGTATCGAGCGCACGAAAGCTGTTCCGCCCCTAATTTGCGGTTTATCCGGCGAAATCGCGGCTCGGTTTATCAAGAGTGCTTTTTTGAGACCTGAGAAATCACCCCAACTTTTCTTCGTTAACTCTATCCGTTAAACGCAGCGAACGAATAAACCATCGAGCCGTGCAGTTACGTTAATAAGTAATCTCGAGGAATAACTAGAAACGTGAATGCCGTTGGCTTCTTTGCTACCAGATATCCTGTTCCGCGGGTAAACGTCGCAGGTTAATTAGATACGATCTTAACAGCCCGTGAATTTGATCGCGACGATCGGTGTTTCAGGATATATCGTTGGAAATTTCACGGAATCTCATTCCCGCTTAATAGAAACAAACAAGAGAACCCGCCGCAGACATTATTGAAATTAAAAAGAAACCTCGAGTACCGTTCCACTTTAATCCTCTCGAGCTTCGGAATCGACGTTTAAACAAATTCATTTCCTTTCAATCGCTATTGCAGTTACATTACTCCGGCAACGATCGATGGATCCTCTTCTACTACGTCCTCCCGTGGATCCGTTCGACCATGCGCGCAGAGTTTCTATCGAACCTAATCCAGGAAGCAGAGAGAGAGAGAGAAGAGGCATTGCATACAGAAACGATGTCGCGTTTCCGTCGGATATCCGCGATCGATATGCAAACGGTCGGTTTTATTCGGTCCTTCAGCCACTTGAGCTTATCGCGGCCGGATTTACAATCGAGCAGGAACTTTCACGAGACGAATGGACCTGTATACAATACTCGAGCCCGTACTTCTCCTCGAGGACTTGTGTACAGAGACGGCGACGGCTACGAGATCCACCCGGTATATTCCGGCTGATCGAGTTTCCACTTCTACCGGAGGCTGGTGTAATTAATTCCCTCCTTCTTTTTTCCCTTCTGTCTTCGCGTAACTCCTCTCGTGCCTGCCCTACGACGTTTCGTCTTGCGCGCACGCGCGATCGATGGAGAACCGGAAGGAAAGGCGGTTCGATAGAGGAGAAGCTTGAGAATGGATATTGCTCCTCCGAAATTCACCTTCGTGTAGATTTCGGGTGTATATAGACACTTGCTGGTTGGAATTTCTGAGATGAATCTACGAATGTTTACCTGGCGAACTGTTTTCTATGAAACTTGGATTTTTTCAGTTTATTTCACACTCAGAAATCATTATCACTTCGTATTTATGTGTAGAACATCTTCTGATCCCTTCAAAGTTTTATCAATCGCAGAAAATTCGACTCAGATGTTCGTAATTGCTTCCTGTAATAGGAGAAAGCACTGTCAGTAGTAGAAGTCGCCCATAAGTCAGACAAAATTGTCTTTTTGGTTATTTCGTACAGCGGAGAACGTCATTATCACTTTTCTATATCTACAACGTTCTTCAGTCCCTTCAAAGTTTCCTACTTCCCTCCAGCAATAGGTGAAACTACTGTCAGTAGTAGAAATTGTTCACAAGTCAGGCGAACTAGTCATTTCAGCGATATCGTACAGTGGCGACCATAATCACCACTTCCCGTTTATTATTTATATCCTCAACATTTCCCAGTCCCTCTGGAGTATCACAAGTCGCAGAAAATTCGACTCCAAGGACGACGCTTAATGCCCCGCTGCAATAAGCGAAACCGCTATCAGTAGTACAAGTCGTTCATAAGTCAGCCACACCGGTAGTATCCCATTAAATTTATCGAAACAACGTTCGCGTACACGCACACACACACACGCAGAAATGAACACATCGTTTTCAGCGATACGGTGTACAAGTGGTACGGGGAAATTTATCAAGCCGAATTTAATCGTCCCTTTTTCGGTATTAATTCAACGTTACCGAGAATTGTAAGCTCGCGGCCCGCTCTGTACGCTACCTGGGTTTATTTTACACGAGACCCGGGTACGTTTCTCGTCATTAAAAGTACACGAAGACCCGGTGGCACGTTATTACCGCGATACTTTTCCCAAGTAATACGTGTACGAGAACCGAGGTAATAGGAACCGGGGAATAGAGTTGTGCTGCTTCTCTCTCGACGAAGATAAAGAGAATCGACGAAGAACGGGGCAAGAGAGCAACAGATACGACGTATACGTGCATTAGTCTCTTCTTTTTTCAACGTGCCAGGCTATTCATCTTTTACGCGATATTGCGCTTCCGGAGGGAGAAGGGAACGATATAATATTACCGTGAACAATGCACGTGTAACGAGGACGTTTCGTTGTGTTTTCGAGGAGAGGGATGCAAAAAGGGGTTAGGAATAGAAGAAGAGAGAAGGGGCGTGTAGGTGTTCGAGTTTGGAAAGTTCCACGTGTTGCTGGGGCCGAGACCTGGATTTCCGCCAAATGTCTGATAATTCACGATATTACAGGGAAATCTACTAATAATACCCTGTCGATATCCTGGCGAAAGATCGTTCATATCCTCGCATCACGGCCAGGAGAAGAAGCGCTATAACTCTGTCGAAATTTCGCTTACCAGGTCGCTCGCTGATAAGTGCTTTCGTGATATATGCATCAGCGCGCAGGCAGAAATTCTCTTATTATTATTATACGAATCTTTTACCTTCTTAACGTATATCGATGAAATATCGAGGAGAGAAAAGTGGAGCGAGAATTTGAGGAGAATCGAGACGGTAATTATCCTTGAAAAGAGTGAAATTCTTCGTTCCTTTCTATCGAGTTATAGATCGGACACCGTGGAGAAACAAAACTGGTGCGAAGTAATAGCGCGAAGAAGGTAAATTACTGAAACGTTAAGACGATCGTTTCACGGGTAATTGCGGAGCTCGGGCAAGGATGCGCCGATAATGGCGATCGATCGACGCTCATTAGCCTGCGGAGCGACGCCTCGCGAATTTTCTCGTTCGTCATACCGCCGTTTACTCTCTCCTCTTACTCATACAACGGTTAAACGAGTATTTGCACACCGAGATCGTGCATCTTCCTCTGCACACGTCGAGGAAATTCGAGTTGAATAGATAGTACCATCGATCTCCTACTGTTTGAAAATTGCCGAAAGAATTAACCGATTAATCTTTCAGATTTCGACGAATCTTTCTCGCTGGAAAATTCGGCGTGATATATGTATCGTTGGGGAGTATCAGTGCGTTAAAGCGTGGATAAAAATTTCGCATTGGATACCGATAATGACTCGCGTTTAATGAAACTGGAGACCGCGCTTTTTTTCCCACTGTTACACTCTCTGGTAATAACACCCACAGTCGAAACGGTAACGACGATCTTCCCGGTACCGTTGGGAGTTGAAAGAGTCGGATGGAAATTTAGTCCATTGCCTGAGTCAATTTTTAGAAAAATTCAGGAACGACGAAAAAATTAAATTAACATTCTCGCGTCCACTTCCATCTTGCCTGATGAACCTTCAGGATTGGCTTGGCATTCACTTTCGTGAGTTGTCCCGCACCATTGTTCCGTACGGAACAGTAACATTTCAGTGTAATATAATGTATTAAATACAACAGGGAATGAGTCAGTGGAAAACTTATATACATAAAAATATAATAAACTCTTTAAAAATACGAAGAACTTTTGTCTCGCTTCACGTCTCTCGACTGACATGCATGTGCGGACAAACATTTTATGGCGCCCTCGAGCTTTTTGGCCGTCAAATCCTTAATACTGTGAATTTTAACATAAACCAAACGCCAGATTACTCGAGAAGGATCCTCGACTGACATGCATGTGCGGACAAACATTTTATGGCGCCCTCGAGCTTTTTCGCCGTCAAATCCTTAATACTGTGAATTTTAACATAAACCAAACGCCAGATTACTCGAGAAGGATAGTGCTTTCGAAAAATGCAAAAAAAAAAAAAATCGATCTTCTGACTGCCTAGTCCCCTTAAGTTAAACTTCACCCACGATTGAAATAGAAGGGGGGAAACATAGTTTTAAACTAGTTGGAAAGGTGAGTGACCTCGGTTGACAAAGAAAGTGGAGGAGATTCGCAAACGAGGAGAGAAATAACAAGCAAAAACGCGACAGCGTATTTACGACAGTGAGAATGAATTGAGTCTTCCATTGTTTCCGTTCGTTACGATCGCAGATAGGAGCGCGGCGAGAAGAACTAGCGCACCGTGTCATCCTGAACGTGCCGCTTTCATGGAATCAACTTCTTTCCTTGCACCAGCAAAAATAAATGTGGATGTTTTAATGGGAGGCGGCGGCTTAATGCTACGTTTCTACTATGAAATTCACAAAGGAATCTTACCGTTTCGTTCTTCTATTCCCCGGGGAAAGCGAGTGGAGCAACCGAAACAATTTATTTAGCAACGATGAAAATCGAGTGGAAAGATGGAGAATTTTTGCGACGTACAGAAAAGCTCGTAAGCATGGAACGAGATGGTCGAGAACAAAATGATTTCTCTCGTTTTCACGTATTCTATGGAAACTTGAAAGTTTTTAAACGACTGAAAAAGAAGGAATTGAGAATGGAGAAAAGCCCCGTTTTAAAGGTTGAACGTGTTTGCTATAGATACACGTGTACTTTTCGTTTCCACAGAGAGTCGTTTGCGTTTTTCCCGCAAGCATTCGTGCCTTTGGGAGGGTTGCTCTATTTTCCAGCGAGTTCCCGAGTTTCTCCGTCCGTTTGTCCACTTTACAAGCTTGCGGTTGCCTCGAAACGTTGCAACTGTTGGGTCAGAGGTCGACAAGGATCACTCTAACGTGCCCAGCGATCCTTCCGGAGTTGTCAACAAGATTCTCGTTCCAACTATCCCCTTGTTCCGTGAAATTTCACGTGTCTTCGGTTGCCAACGACCGACAACCGTGCTGTAGAGAATTTTCCTGAAGAAGATAATCTCGGAGAAGCATTGGAACGAGGTTAAAACGATACATAAATCATCTTGCTTAATTTACACATTTAAAGGTGTGTTTTCGAATTAATGTTTCACGTCTGTTGTATAATAAATGAAATCCACGAGCGTGTACAAGGTTTACAGGGACTGTGCAAATCGAGCCGAAAACTGGCCAGTGATTTGCAAACCCATGCATGCACGTTCGCTGCATTGTTTCGACGTATGGTTAATTAGTTAATTACACAGGGAGAAATTCGCGATTGCAGAATAACGATTATCCTGTTTCGCGTAATTTGATGATTTCAAAGGGCTCGCTAATGTTTTATTTAATATCCCATGCGAAACCGCGAGGAGATCGATGTAACGACACATTACGAGCGTAATACGAGTTCAAAGTGGAAATAAATCGAACTTGAAGAAGTACGGTGTACCGCAAATTGATTCCATTGTAACCTATGACCGGTCTCTACATTTCCAGCTACCCTTAGAATCCCGACGAAAGTCTGACCTGAAAGATTCCTCTCGCCGCGAGAGAACGAGATTGAGATTTCAGATTTCGCCACGTGTAGAGACGAAAATCGCTCTCGAAGCCCGCGGAACTAGCCTAACGCGTTCGTTTAATCGAAGAGACGTAATCCCTGGAAAAAATCCGCGCGCGACAATCTCGACCGAAGGATAAATCGCTCTTTCCTTCTGTTCCAGATCTCCGTTTTGCTACACCGGCCACTTCCGGGTTACCGCGCGCCCGGAAGCACGAACCTTTCACAGCTGACGGAATGACGTCGGCTCCACCGACCCCTTCGTCGTCGACGCAGCGATCTTCCGCGTGCACGCTGATACCGGACAGAACACGAGGATTGCTCATTTAACTGGCGAATAGAAGCGATCGAAGGAGAAAAAGTCACCGGCGATTCTCTTGCCGCGGTGAGTGATTGGACTGGATTTCGGGCGATCGAGATCTCCGCGAGAAGAAGAAGGATTTACCTGGGAAGATAGGCAGAAAAACTGCTTGAAAATGAACGCGACGATAATGAGCACCACCAGCGTGATCGACTACGCGAGGAAGATGAATCAAGAGGACTCGATGATCCAGAATTGCGAGGCCGATCTACCAGTGGTCTCGCTGGTCACACAAGTACTCTATTCCATCGTGTGTATCGTCGGTCTGCTTGGAAACACTCTAGTGATTTACGTAGTTCTAAGATTCTCCAATATGCAAACAGTCACGAATATGTACATAGTGAACCTGGCTATAGCCGACGAGTGTTTCCTAATTGGTATACCTTTCTTGGTCACTACTATGAGTTTGCGTAGCTGGATCTTCGGCAAGATCATGTGCAAAGCGTACATGACTACGACGAGTATCAATCAGTTCACCAGTAGTATCTTCCTGTTCATCATGAGCGCTGATCGATACATCGCCGTGTGTCATCCGATCTCCTCTCCGAAGATTCGTACACCGCTCATCTCTAAAGTGGTTTCGTTGACTGCTTGGTGCACCAGTGCACTCTTCATGATCCCTATATTCCTCTACGCGAACGCAATGGAGTCTGATAAGGGGATCAACTGCAACATTTACTGGCCAACCGATCGCGGAGGTCACACGACCTTCACGTTGTACACTTTCATCCTAGGCTTCGCTATTCCGCTGTTACTGATCCTGATCTTCTACTTCCTGGTGATCAGAAAACTGCAGACAGTCGGTCCGAAGAACAAATCCAAAGAGAAGAAACGATCTCATCGTAAGGTGACCAAATTGGTGCTGACAGTGATCACTGTCTACGTTCTATGCTGGCTGCCTTATTGGCTCATGCAAGTAGCGTTGATCTACACCCCACCGAAGCAATGTCAGAGCAAGATCACCATCACCAGCTTCCTGCTGGCTGGTTTCCTCAGCTACAGCAACAGCGCGATGAATCCGATCCTGTACGCGTTTCTCAGCGACAACTTCAAGAAGAGCTTCCTGAAGGCGTGCACCTGTGCGGCTGGAAAGGACGTGAACGCGACGCTGCACATCGAGAACAGCGTATTCCCGCGGAGAAACAAGGCGAACGCCGAGAGGCTTCAGTCCAATCGACTGGCAGCCTCCGGTCAATCGAGGCTGGAATTGGAGGACGAGGACGCGGAGAGGGGACTTCTGATTAGCAAAACTTCCACCACCACAGTGACCATGACGTCACGATCGAACATAACCATAGGCAACGATCCGAAGGATCAAGCGCAGAGGGAGAAAGACGCGTTGAAGAACGGAGCGCAGTTGACGTTGTTGACTCAGGTGTAAGGTGTAAGTTCTCTCGCTCGTCGTGACCACCAATGAGCCTGGGACTCACCGAACGAGCGGGGAGAATGATTTTTCAAGGAAGAAGTGTTTTTTGGGGGAAAGAAGGTGCGATTGTCCATCGAATTTTTGCTACCCCTGCGCGCGATCGTGATGCAAAAGGGGTGTGATCGAGTAGAACCAACGATGTCCGCCTCTGTTCCTGCCTCGTTCAGCAGATTGCTCGCTCGCCGCAGTAGCTGACCTCGAAGATCACCGGTGATTGACCGAGGGACGAAATCGAGCGTTCCCTGACCCACGGAGCGTATGTCGCCATTACTCTTCGCGGAGAACAGGTCGTGTGGCCTTTCGCTCGAACAATTCTGTCCGTGAGAATGGCCACGGGGAATTGATGAGTTCTTGATGTTGACAAACGTGGAATGGCCGAGGGACAGTCTATTGATTGAGGACGAACAGGTTGGAATAGTTGAAGAGCGAGCCAGGAACAGAGAGCAATCCCTCCAGAACGAAGAGGCGCCAGTGTTATTTTCGTAAGAAGCATCGACGAAAGAAGGAAGATCATTTAAGACGATTTAATTAAACTCTATACAAGTTAAATCCTGTATATATAGATATATGTATACTCCATTCATAGTGCGTCGTTTTATCCATCATTCTCGATGGTTTCGAAGGGAGGAAGAAGAGCGTATGGTATTTGTGCCAAAGGCAGACACAGCATCGAAACACGTTTTCCCTTTTTTCCAGGAAAAAAGAGGAAAGATTGTCTTATCAACGACACGTTTCACGTGTTCAAGGCCGGCCCACAAAGCCTCGAAGAGAGAAGACGAGCCTCCCTGCAGGGTTCGCGACTCGAACAGCCTCTTATCTTATTTCACCGCTTCCTTAATGCCCTCTTCCATTATTTTCATCTCTTCGGCAGACCTTCTAGCGAGTGACAGAGTGCTCGGGCGAAAGAAAATCGCGGATTCGAGATGTCTGGATCGAGGACCCTTGCATTCATGGTGCTTTTCCCAACGGCTGGAAATTTTACGGGAGATCTCGAACACTCGTGCCTAAGAACGACCGAAACTGTGGCAACAGTTTCACGAATTCTTGAAATGGAACTGCCGACACTTCGCGCACTGGTATTTGTTTCGTCGTTACTTCGAGTATGATGTTCGACTTCGCAGATCAAGTGAATGTAAGAAGAACGTCGTTTCATCTACTATAATTAAGCGTCGTGATCCTTGCTTGACTTGATCGAAGATTGTAGTGCAGCGCATTCCGTCGATGGAATTTCAACGTTGATTCGAAGAGAGTTCAATGAAGTCAAGCAACGCTATTTTGACCGTCAATTGTCGTATAAAGATACAGGAAAAAAAAAAAAGAAAATTGTCAGAATTTTCTCTACTTTGTAAGCAGTGCAAAGTAAACTATAGCGTGTAGCATGTAAATGTGTAAAATTATGAGGACGAATCGAACTGCTCTCGCACAAGTGACACGTATCGAGAGAAAGGAGAGAAAGAGAGAGGGAATGATCGATCGTGTTTAGGGGAAGAAGGAGCGATTCCGGGTATCGAATACGCTTTGGAAAACCGCAAGAAGCGACAAATAATCGCGCTGATTGGAAGGCCACAATCAGCGTACCGTTTGAACTGCGACGACTCTCTCGTTACCAAACGTCATTACACGGCGTAGGGTTTCTCTGTTTCGCAAATTTGAACGTTCGACGCGTGGCGCTTTTAAACGTCTGTCAAATTTATACCTCTGAAGCACCGTGACAAAATAATTCCACGTGTCTCGCGAAGAAATTCGATCGTTCCAACTCTGTTGAAACTCACTTTGATTAACTCTGACTTGGAGACGTAATCTTACGTCGACTGAAATATTCGCGATCTGAAAAGTATGTTACGAATTGAATTTTCCGAACTTTCGAGAAACTCCAAATTTTGGGTTCGAAAGAATTTTTGTAATTTTCAAAGACAGACTCAGTTCATCTTCCTCTCGAACTTCCATCCACGAACGAACGACGGACCGGAGAAAACCACGAAGTGAGTCGATCGTTACCTAGTCCCGCATCGAGAGAAATTAGTTTAAGGCTGTTTACACGTGCTCGAACGTTAGGCCAGCCGTAAAGTAAACTTCACCGTGTCACGTGCGAGCGCAGTTTGTTTCGCCTCGCTAATTTCAGTCTACACACGTGCTCGCGACGACGAAATCGCGAAACATACGCGAGCACCGTCGTTACGTGGGCTCGTTCGTAATTCCCGCGCGAGTACGTTCTCAAAGGAAAAAAAAAAAAGAAAAAAAAAGGGTAGACGTAAACGTCGTTGTAAAAAATACTTTCTTTAAACCTAAACGAACACGAGAGAGAACGATGAAAATTCGTGTTAAATTTCTGAGACTGAACGCATGGTTCTCTTCTTTTTTTAATTAAATGTCTGGGTAATCGTTGATTACCTAGGATCGTCGATACGAGTAGATTTCGTGATACCATTGGCGAGGAACTTTCAGAAAAGTTCGAAATTGATTTTTATCGCGAGTACAATTGGAAAATAATCCCTCCCAGCCGTCACATTTGCAACGTTATCTACACTCTACCCCCCTTATTTGACGAGTAACGATAACATTGCGCAACTTGTGCTCGGAAAAAAATTAGACGATAACGCGGATCGAAAGTGCAAGTTAGATATCGGAAGCTGTTCGTGATCTAAGTCGAGGAGTTTTCCCGATATTTCCAACGTTTCCGCGGTCCACTTCACGGTACGAGAGGTAACGTGTGAATTTTAGTACAGGTGAATTGGAGTTCTCGGATATTCTAGAGCAACGATGATATTGCAATATGCAAAAGTGCAGACATCCATTGAACGTTTGACTGGAGGTGCCGCGCCGCTAAGGGGATACTGTATCGCGCGAAAGATAATCTCGTCTTACCTACTTCCTCTGTGTATTCTCCTGGTCGATCGTCGGAATCACCGGCGAAACACAAACAGTGGCAGCCAGGTAAATGAAGCCGTGGTTATCGGATCGAGACACCTGCATACACCTGTAATATCTCTAATCTGCAAATTACCGTGGCTAAATTAATTGTACGGATTTTATTTTTGCAGCAGTTTGAACGGAGGAAAATTAAAGAGGGCGGAGTGAAAAATGAGGTTGGTTTCTTGGAAAAAGTAGCGAGCTTTGTACTCTCGCTGTATCGTACCTACTAGCAAAGTGACATTTCGCGAAAGAGAAGAATTGTTGTTCCGTGCGAAATGTGAACCTGTATTCGCAGGACCGGCTGGGAAACATAGAGCCAACTGGCGAATTATCGTTAATAGTGTACACTCAATTAGACAAACCGGGAAATGTGAATCGAGCGATCAAACGAACATAGAAATTTCATCGCGTGGAGAACTTATATTGCAGCTTCGTGTTTCACATCGTTCGATTTTCCGGTAGAAATCGTACCTTCAGCCTTGTCAGAAAACAACCCTATATTTGTTTGTACTCTTTGCTAATTTTTGCCTTGATCTCTCTGCTTGCAACTTTTCCAAAATTTGCTGTTCGTCGATCAGAAATATCCTCGGTACTAAAAATTTCCCATTTAAATTCAAAGTCCAAAAACCAGTGGCAAAAAGAGGACAATTTCTACGTTCTAATTTCTCCAAAAATACCTCTTCGTCGTTAAAAATTTCCTGCTTAACGTCAAACTTAAAAAAAACCTCCCGCAAAAAGGAGGGTGAAGCATCTTCGATCGAGCATCAGCACAGTTTCCTACTTCCTCTTCCGCTGTTTATCTATCCCAGCTTCGACAGCGTTCCTTCCACACGACTCGAGAGTAATACTCACACTCCGCTCTCATAACTTGCCAGCTAAGCTCCGCAATACCCCGTATATCACACCGATAATGTTTCTGATATCACTGGAAACCTCTACGCGACACGCTTTACACCGGAGTTTTCACTGGAACAAGCCCGCTAATGTTGATTTTACATCTCTCCTCGAGAAAAGGTATCGAGCAATTCCGACATGGATTCTACAAGCATACTCCGTCTATCAAGCATACTTCTTCGCCGTCCTCGACGTCATTTCCCTCGCGTAATTGCGTTATCCTGAGTGTACAAGGACGACGCAGCGTGGACGATGGCTCGCCAACGAGTTTCCTCTTCCGAACGATTCGAGATTGCGAGGGGAAAATGTGGCGAAGAAAGCGGTGTTTACCACGTTTCGTCAAATTCGACCAAATATTTGGAATTTTCCCGGGGAACCTCCAGGATGTTTCCCTAAGAGAGAGGAAAGACTGGAGCTCGGTTCTTTTCGAGTCGTTCGTCTGGTGAACGCTGCGATTTCGCTCTTTCAGGCAGTATCGCGCCTCTCTCTAGACATTTCGCAGCGTTCAGATTTACGGCCTCGTGTACACTCGAGCAAGGGTGTCTCCTGGAAACCTCGAAAAAGAAGCGAAAGAAGCACACTTCCTCCGTGAAACTTAAACGAGAGAAAGCTTATCTCGCCGGAGGAATTCAAACGTTTGAAATTCTTCGAACGAGCAGAACTACCTTTTACTCTCCTGCATCTCCTCTCTCATGTTTGAGGAAAAAACACAGAGGGGAAATTTCGTCGCCGTTCGAAATATGGAAAATTCGAACGAACGTGAAAAAATATTTCCGCAACGGTAGTATTAGAACGTTACATTCCCTTCGCGTCAATTTTCCTCAATTCTCACGCACTTGAATGTCATTTGATTTTTCTGTAAACGAATCATGCGGATACATTTTTAACCACGTTTCGCTGCGTTTCCTCGTCGATTATTCTCTCGCGTTTCCCTCCAGCGTGGAATCGCGTTATCCAAGTGACGCGTATCGACGTATCGAAGGTATTTCGTGGTTACACGGCGTAATTGCATTACCATGTCGGCCCTCTTAGCATAGAGGAACGTTACGCAGGTTCGATAGTTAGGTTCGCCCGTCGTGACGCGTCAGGAACGTTAAAATAACGCGAAAGGAGGCGCGCGCTTGCGGTTCTGCTCGTTAGGGTCATTAAAGACGGCGGCCAACCAGCCGGGAATTCCTCTTTAATTTCGTTAAACGAAACTGCAATCACATTTAAATTTTAATGCCCGAGGACGCGGCGTTACGCGGACGAGACTGCGAGGGCGGAACGTTTAATCGCGAGACGGCCTTTACGACCGGTGAAAGCGAGATCCTTGCAATTCGCCGGTCGAGATTAAAACAAGGACTCGTTTGTGCGGACGATCGGGACAAAAGAATAGTTTCGATCCTTTCAATTGTCTCTTCGTGAAAAGAAAGAGGGGGAAATACCCCTTTTTCGTGCAAATTTTCTTGTTCACTTCGGCTGAGGTTCTACCAGCGGCAGGAGCATTATTCATCGATCGTGGGATTGTGTTCGAAGGTGTAATTAGTTTTTAGAGAAAAGAGAAATAAGAGACGGGAAAGGTTGATATTGAATCGTTGATTAAACACTGGTTGCTTCGAAGAAATATAAGGAGTTATGGAATGGTTGATGCGCGTGGGTGTTGACGATCCACGTCTTCTGGACGATAATTAAAATCTGCCGAGTTTAAGAGGTTGAATTTCTCGCTAATGAAACGCGAGATTACCATTGCGATCGTTTTCAATGATGAAAATACGCGATTTTCGTGGTGAATTCGAGGGTATCTAGGAATTTACATATTCTATTGAAGATTTGCCTACTCGGTTTCTTTCCTTTCTGACAAATTTCGCATAAATATTTTTGGAAAAAAATAGAAGAATATTAATAAGCCCCAGTGTGCAAATTTTAATAAAATTCGGACAGAAAAGTAACTATTTCATGATGAATTCTAGGAGATCTATAAATATTCATGCTCTATTCCAGATTTGCCTATCCAATTTCTTTCCGTTATGACAAACCTCGCATAGGAAATATATTTTTTGAAGGAATATAAAAGTATTAATAAACCCGAGTGTGGAAATTTGAATAAAGTCCGAAGGACAGCAGGAACTGAGCACGTGAAAGATTCCTTCGAAGATATTTACGCAATTTCCATGCAATCTCGTCCAGCATCCATCCCAAGAACACTCCTCTATCACATAAGATTCAATCATGGCTATCTCGTCGCCGGCTGGATTAAATATCCCGGCGATATAAAGTCACCTCGTAACTTTCCGGAAGTGCAGTGGCGTTTAATACGAAGGTCGGGCTGTGAGAGCGTATTCGGGGAGCAGCGGTGAGCAGGATTAACGGCCTGCGAAATATTTACCACAGGGACACGAGTATGGCGCCACTGATTTTTACAGACACCGCCGTGAAACGCAGCTTCCTTGATCGAGAATTTCATCGTCCATGAGCTCGTGGCAACGTTAATCGTCTGGATCGAAGGTCAAGGTGGCGAACATCCACGTTACTATCGATTCGCCAAAGAGACTTTTCTTTGCGATACCTTCGATCATCCAGCTTCTAATATCTTCCTTCTGACAATTTTCGACGACTGAGTTTCTCTTTATTTTGAAGTAATCTTCGACGACTGAGTTTCCAATTTTTTCCTTACGATAATTTTCGATAACTGAGTTTCTAATTTTTTCCCTGTAATAGCCTTCGAAGATCGAGCTCCCAATTATTTTCCTCGCGATCATTTTCGACGACCGAGCTTCTCTTGTCCTCGCAATAAACTTCGACGAGCTTCTGCTCTCTTCCTCGTGATAATTTTCGATAATAGAGCTTCTCTTCTTGCGACACGACTTGAGAGTCGAGCAACGTGCCAAAGGGAATACGTAAATTCCTGGATTTCGTAACCTTTCGGTTATAGCACGAAAAAATGTCCCCATCTATTCCAAAGGTACGTGTTCCGTGGAATTTCGAGAAAGCAGCTGGAAATGTGCTTGTGAAAGGAGAACACGCTAGAAGAGAAACAGGGCACGTGTACCGTTTTTCCTTTTTTATTCAAAAGTTCCCCTCATCGTCCGCGCGAATCTGCATTCACCAGACACTTGGCGCATCTCGATTCGCGCAATTCGAACAGGAGCAAATGAGAGAAGGGTGTGTACGGTTCAGCGACGATTAATTCGCGACCTGGCCAGTATCATGCATGGTTCGACGATTATTTCAGCTTCTTTCACTTGGCTTCTGCCGAAAATTCCGCTGCAAGACAATACCGTTTGATGAGGAAAACGAGAGGAGAAATTAGGACAGAAATTGATACGAAACACTGTAACCTTTCTTTTAATTTCTCATCTGTATTCCTTGATTCCTGCGTGATTATCACTGAAATGGTGTAATCTAAGTTTAGTCGAATTTTGTCCCAGAATATCTGTCATCGGTGAGAAAATGTAGAACAGTTTCGCTCGAGTAATAAGTTAGACAAATTCGAACGCTTTTGTGGATTCGCGAGAGTAACTCGAGCAGAGTTGTGCCGTTCTGCCTTTAGTTGGAGAGCGTCGCGACGCTCGTTGCCCGTGTTCCTATTCGCTGAATGTCGGAGACTTATCGCGGCAACGAAACGCGTGACACGTGATAATAATTGCGAAAGCAAGTAGCACGTGTCCCCTTTCTCCTCGATTCCATTCATTCTGTCAACCCGTTGCTTATACGTGTTTCAATGTAAGACGTCTTTCTGATTGCAGAGGCAGAGACAGAAAATAATCTAAATTTCTGAAAGATTCTAGTTGGTCATTTTTTCTACAGTGAAATTCTCCGATTTCAAACATAAATTCCACGAGATTTCCGTATTATCTCGTCGATACAGTTTCCATCTACGTGCAATACAGTTTACGAGGAAGTTCCTAGAATAAACTCCCGTGGGGAAGTGTAGAGGATGTGTGCTGGAAACCGGAAGGACGTAAAGTCGCGATTGTGCTATCGGCATCGTGTGGCCTGATGTTTGAGTGCTGGACAAACTTGGGCTGGATCGACTTGGAGCACATAGATCGAACTGTTATCTTCCTGTTGCATGGTGGAACAAGACAAATTTACGGAGATATATAATACATCGGACTGAAATTAATTTTGATAGAAGACCGTCTGCAAGTTTCTCATATATTGGAAGACTCGACGTGAACTTGGTCGAAAGACCATCTCTAAATCTCTCGTAGAACAAATTTCGAAGCTTGACTCTGGAAAGATCTCAGAATCTCTGCGCATCTCTACAAAGGAACCAAAAGCAACTTGGACGAAAGACCATCTCTAAATCTCTCGTGGAAGAAATTTCGAAATTTGGCTGAAAAGATCCCAGAATCACTGCACATCTTCACAAAATCAACCAAGACTATCTCTAAATCTCTCGTAGAACAAATTTCGAAGCTCGACTTGAAAAAGATCTGTGAATCGCCGAACCTCCATAGAGCAAAGTTATCTCTCGAGAACTTGCAGAGTAATTCGACGATCTGATTTGAAATCAGAGAAACAGAGAGACAGAGTGTGAGGGGAAAATGTTTGAGAAAGAGGGACACACGGGTACAAGGACGCGGATGATCGAGGCACGTGGATGGAAGGATTCGTTTGACCAATCCTAGGGAAGTTATCGACCCCCTTTCGAAACTCGATTACCGAGCAAATGAGATTCCTGTCATACATATGCTGATTGCGGAATAATCAGGGTCATCCTCTGATTACCAAGCGTGCCTTTGCTTGCTACTTGTTATTACGCTTCGCGGAAACTTTCTAAATGGAACGCCGCGTATTCTCTCCACTCGCATTGACGAACACCAGACGAACGAATATCGCGTTACGATTGTACGATCCATCGATCGACTCCCCGGTATTCCAATATTTCCCGATATTTCGTTCGACTATCCGGCTGAAATTCCCCGGCGGACACGACGGGAAATCGATTATACTCCGCCACAACAAACGGTAGACGACGGACTCTTCTGCCGGGGGAGCTAGGTTCGTACAAACAATTGCTCGTGCCGTGGCATACGATGGCAGGGCTCGTTTCCAGAGATTTTCGCGTCGAAGGCAGGGAGAAAACGGGGACACGTTTGCCATGGCTAAATTCTTTTCAAACAGTTGCTGAGTTATTTCTCCGGGTGTGTACTCGAAGCTTCGACACTTTCGATACAGCAGTGGTTGTTTGAGAGATTTTGTCATTTCTGAACTGTGGGTGTTTTAGCCAGGTAGAATTTTGACTGATTTTTGTGGAGGTTGTTTGAAGGTAAATGAAGTTTCAGAGACAGAGGAGTGACATTAATGAGAATTTTTCTTAACTTCGTTTGATTGACAATGTTGCTTACAATATCACTCAATTTTCCCTGCTTTTCCACTCATTTCAGACATTCCTAAAAACACCAAACACTCTTCTCTAGCATCGCTAATATTACAATTTAAATACTTTGTTCGCACTTCTATTGCTTTGGTCCAACATCTCTCGATCACAGTCACACAATGTTACTTACAATGTCACTCACAAAATTATTCTCACGCTCAATTTTCACAGAACGAACTGTGCTTTCTCACTCATTTCAGATATTCTTAGAAGCACCAAACACTCTTCTTTTAATATTATAATCTAAACACTAAGTTCGCACTTCCTTCGATCACGTTTGAAACTCTAGCATACTCTGACTCGTTAGAAAAGTTCACACCAAATTTCCATTTCGACGCTGTTACAATCGATTCGATCATATTCAGCCTCGTTAACGAAGTGTTACAGTTAATCAGGTGTAATTAGAAGATCCATAGACCGAGAAATAGCCAAGAATTCCTCGGCTAAGGATCGACGGTCTGGTTCGTTTCCCGATTAGCGTAACGATCCTCTTTGGAACACGTCAGAGCTGTCATAGCAGGTGGATCATAGTTCGCCCAGCGGCGGTTGTCGTTGTCCCGCTCGTTAATTAACGCGAACTGCATTCAGAACTCGCTAATAGAGCGTCAACCGCCACATCCGACTTCGTCATACCTGGCTGGCTTTAATTCCCGGCCGAACTTTCACGCGAATATTAGGAGTAGATATGGAGCCTAACGATTTTCCCATAGTCGACGACGATCCACCCGTAATCCTACATCGCGCCCGGCTGATCGATGAACCGCTAGATTGGAAGTGGCTTTGTTCGTCCCGCAAACAGCCTGGAAAATTAAGGGGAAATTGAAAATCAAATTTCGCGATACTGTTCGTTACGCTCTGTCGACCTTTATCTCGCTCTGATCGAATTTGACTCCGCTGGATGGAACTAGAAAGTGGAGGAAATAGGCGACGGGGGCAAGAATTTTCAAGAAGAAAATTGAAAAAGATTTCAAGGATCTACGTAAATCCATATTCGATTAAAAATTTTGAAGAAGAGACTCGAAAGATTTTAAGGATCGATATAAATCTGCTTACTCGAAAAAATGATGGACGAAGCTAACAATTTAGGAAGATTCATCGTGCACAAATTGAAACAGGCGACGTTTAATCACGATTTACACCGACGCTAATCACTGGACGACCGAATTCATCGTGTATTCAGCGATCTACGTCGACGTTCATCCGTTAATCTCGTGAAGATCGCCGGTGTAACACGTAACGAGATCATGCTCAGCTAATATCGCGCACTGTTCGTCGTCTCTTCCACCGTCGAATGAAAACACGTTCCCTCGTTTGTTCTCAAGTGCTTGTCACTATCGCTTTTCACCTTCCGTCTTCGGATTCGACAAGAGAAATCGACACACGGTGAAAAATTCTCTCCTCTTTCCACGAGGTAAATCGAAAGAAAAGAAATTTCGAGGCAACTTGGTGCTCGTCATAGTGCATCGAGTGCCACTCGAATAGAGGAAGTAACGATCTGTGAATAACAGATACCTTTCTACGGTGGAATTCGTTACATCCACGTCGTTGGATGCGAGCCTCGGTGGCAAATCCCCGTGTAGAACTATCAATCGACGATTGTTTTAACGAACTACAAGACACCGGCTCCGGGTACCATCGATTTCCGATGAACATCCGTCAAGTAGCGATCCTGATGGAACTTCGTAACCAAGGTGGAACACGGGGA
>NW_017100141.1:939737-941414 GCF_001263275.1 Habropoda laboriosa
TACAAGGTGGCAAACTTAAGGAAGTCGACACTTCTTAACCCTTTTATTTCTCAAGAATTCAATAATTAACAGAAGGATATTCACTTATTTTTATTTTTGTGAGTAGTGAAACTTTATCGTGTGAATAGTGAAATTTCTAGAGAACTCTATCAATAATTCTGTGAAAAGATGCAGCTGTAGAGAAATGAAAAATGTGTCTTGGAGAAGTTGACACTCCTTAACCCTTTGTTTTCTCAAGAATTCAACAACTAACAGAAGGACATCCACTTATTTTTATTTTTCTGAATAGTGAAATTTCTAGAAAAATCTATCAAAAATTCTGTAAAAAGATGCAGCTGTAAGGAAATGAAAAATGTGTCTTAGAGAAATTGACACTCTTTAACCCTTTAATTTCTCAAGAGTTCAACAACCAACAGAAGTTTTGTGAAATTTTATTTTTCTAAGTAGATTTCAAATTTGGAAAGAATTCTATCCAAAACATACATCTGTACGGAACCGAAAAAGTGTGAAAATAGTTAGAACAACGAGAACTAATTATCCCTGAGGAAGGAAGAACACAAAACGGCAGCGAATTAGACAGGAAGTTTCCTTCTCTTTTCGAGCAAACACACACAATCCACTTGCGTTTAAACTGTATTACTCCGTCTAACTCTAGAAAGGCGGAGTAAGACGAATAGGATGAAGCAAACAATTGCCTCTCTTTGTGCAAATAATTGACCCAAATTGTAGGATCCATCTCTACCGAAACTATTAAGCAAAACAGTTCCAGCGTAGCGGCGTCTCTCGAGATAAGACGACGGCCGCTAGTCACGGAAGTTCTCACATTCGAAATTATTTATCCCGCGGCGCGTTATTTGTTTCCAGGATGGCCGTATTCCCGTCTGTGGCGCGCCACGCAAATGAGAATTTCCCCTCGTCTCCGGGAACTTCCACCTGAATTTTCGAACGCGAGCACCGCGTAAGAACCTGGGGGATTTGCAGATACGTGTTCGCTCCTTCTACGGTTTCGCGATTTTTATGGGTCACCGGTAAACCGCAGCTACTTTGTGTGACAAAGTACCTCCTCTGGATAGGATATATTCAACAGCTTCGAAAACATGTCTCGTGTTCGAGAAACAGCTTTCGCAGAATTTTTCTAACGCAAAGGTAGAGATCGGTATTGGGCGTTGTTTAAATAAAATATTCGAAAAATGACTACTTAACCCTTTGCTTTATATCGTGTCAGACTCGTGGTGCAAATATTTAGGTCAAGATCGTCAAACATTTTCTCTGAATTAATTCGCTATTTTTTATTCTATTTTACCCATTGGAAAGCTTGAATTTATGAAAGTAAAGAGGAAGAAAGGATTTTAGCGAGAAATTCGTAACAGGAGAAATATTTTCCAGGTTTCTTTTCGGTGAAACAAGTTCGCCAAGAATTTCATTAAATCTCTCCTCGAATTTCCCGGACGAGGCCTTATTAATAAAAGTTTCCGCGTGGACGGTTTCATTGCCAGCAGTACAAATCGGCCGGAGGCGGCGCAATTAAACAATTGATCCGAATGCTAGGCAGGGTCGAACGCATCGGAAATCAGATCGCACGGTCCAGCGAATCGCGGTCACCGTCGGGAAACACAGCCGGTATTTTCCTGATCTGACGGGTTCGACCTTATGAATTCTGGCCACGTTTTCAGTGCA
>NW_017100141.1:941431-955253 GCF_001263275.1 Habropoda laboriosa
TGCGAATTCACCGGACTCAACAGCGTCTGGGATTCCCGAAATTCCGCTGCTCACGCTTCCGCCTCTTCCGCTTCGCGCTCGCAAGCATCAACACAGTGGACACGCGAGCCTGCAACCAGTCGAGATTTCGAGCCGAACGAGTGCTTCTCTGGAGCGGAAGGGACGATGGACTGCGGGAAACGGTGATCGAAGTGTGCCCTCGATAAAGCTTCTCGAATTGCACGGTTCTTTGGTCTTTTTCAGAGACTCTTTCTGGATTTCTTCGTGGCTCTTTTCATTTTCACAGATATTGCGATTGTATTAATTTCCGAACAGAGAAGATTCCGCGAAGAGAAGCGAGGTAAAACTCCTGAGATTGTAGATTTTTCATATTTTTTCGGTGAATTTTTCTCAGCTTCAGTTTTGACTAATTTCAATAGAAGAAATTCTGTGATAGCCCTTTCACGAATCTCGAAACTTTCGATTTCGTTATTTTCCATGAAAATTTCTGAGGAGAGAAATTGAAATTCCTGAAAGAGGACTCGAAACTCCTGAAATTGTAGATTTTTCTGATTTTTCTGATTTTTCTGATTTTTCTGATTTTTCTATCGTGACTTTCACTCACTTTCACTTTCGACTAATTTGAACAGAGGAGGCTCTGTGATCTTCGATTTCATTATTCACAGAATGTTCCATTTTCGATAAAAATGAAGGAATAACATTTGTCAAGCTAGAAATGCTAAAAAAAATCGTATCGACGATCCACGTGACCTTGTTAACGCATCGAACGAATGGCACAAGTATGCAAATTGCGGGCGAAGAGTGGTGTGACTCGGGCGTTTATATAGAACTTACTCCAAGCATGGCTATCGATAAATCTATGTTGTATAACACTTGAAACCCATCATCCTCATCGACTTTAGAGAAGCTCTGTATTTATAAAACGAATCACGAATGTACATTAAGACGCGTTACCAAGTAATATCAATCATAGATCAATTGTATAAGTGTAACAACAGCATTGCGTAAGTCCTCGTTTTAATTAAATACCTTGTACAGCACTTACGAGAACGGATCATTCGTGTTCGATCGTGTCGACGAAGATACGCAAACAAACAGACACAGAACTGAACTTTTGAATGTTTCAGACGGAAGGAAGAATCGAAGAAGCGAGTGTAAAACGCGGCGAAGAGTTAAGAAAAAAAGGGGAAACGATTTAATACGAACGATTGTAAATATATCTCGATGTTCCCTGTGTCAGATCAATCTTACTTCCATGTGTAAATTACGACTAACCAAGATGTGGCATAATTACAAAGTTTTGTCCTGACTCGTTCTTAAATGTCACCCTATCCTCGATTTCGAATATTGAAAAAAAAAAAAAGAATTCCCTTCCAACGATCCTATCGATACTCAACAAGCGTAAGAAGATTTATTAATTTCAGCAGCATCGTGCTTCCTTCGTTTCTACGCAACCGAAGACTTTCGTAATCAACTACGAGACGGGAATACGAGAAAATGAAGTATCGCCGTCGATGATAGGGTCAACAAAATTTCCTTCGCAGAAACACTGAAACTGGATATCGAAGTGAACAAATTCGTTTCTTCTTTCCTTCGTTTTTACAGTTTCATCAATCGACTTTCGTTTCTTCTTTCTCAGTTCTCGCATTTCCCTTTTCCCTTCTTTCCCCCGGCAATATCCCCCGCGAGCAACTTCCTCGCCGCTTATATTTATGTAAAAGACAACACAGCTTCGTGCAATAGGATTCTCGGTTTCCCCAGGAAGCAAATGCAATTGTTCTCTTCCTACGATATTCAAATGACGTTACAAGCGGAAAGCCGATACGAAGGAGAAGACCGATAGCGAAACAAGGGAAACTAATAACAGAACGAAACAATCCATCACACTTTTTTCCTCCCACCCTTGTAATAGCTGAGAGGAAAGTTTTCTGTCCCTCGAATTAGCGGTTAATTAATGATCGAAGTAACGGTAAGTAGTCCCTTCTTGGTCATGGAGAACGTAATCGAGTTCAGAACTACCTGCTTGGTTCTTCTAAGAGCATCGCTATCTGTGTTAATTCCTCTCCTATTCGTTTCTATCTTTTTTTATCTAGGAAAGTGCTTGATTCGATAAATCGGCGGAGGTTTCTCGTTAAATTAGAGGGAAAAATTGAACATTTCTCCAGGTGGAAAAATACGAGGTAGGTCCTTTTGTTCCCGTGTCACTCGTTGCCGCCTGCAACGGGCGTTTCTAAGTTCATTTACCGGTCCATTTGCTGGACGAACGAGAAAATTCCCGAATTGATGAATAAGAGACGAGGGAGAAGTACTTTGCACGATGAAAATCTACCGTTGCTTCTCCAAAATTCACGATCTTCTTCGTGGTAGCAGATATATTCATTTTCGAATGCAAACTTTCGAGCCTGTAACGTGAAAAATTTGCTAGACGACTGAAGGAACGAGAAAATTCCCGAATTGATGAATAAGAGACGTGGGAGAAGTACTTTGCACGATGAAAATCTACCGTTGCTTCTCCAAAATTTACCATCTTTCTCGTAGCAACAGAAATATTTATTTTCAAACGCAAATTTTCGAGCTTGCAACGTGGAAATTTTCTTCCATTTGTAATTACCCTTGGAAACATTACGTCGGAAGCTTCGCCAAGCTTCAGCTGGAACGTACTTCGCATGGAAAAACGAGAGAAAGCAGCGTTTACCGCTTTTCGGCGCGTATAATTAATTGCTTTGTTGCCGTGCGTGAAACACATCCACGAGTGTAATCGGTCGAAGCACGCTTTTAAACGTGATTAGCTCGGCGTACGGGTGAAAACGCGAGCTGGACACACGAAGATTTTAATCCGCTCTTTTTTTCTTCCTCTTCCTTTTTTTCCACAGGCGAACCAAGAATTGAATTATGTTCCCCGGCGATAATTAAATTCATCGTCGACGAACATGCTTGACGTCCACGTTTCACGCTACAATTTTCCAAATCCACCGACGAGCCCCTACTTCCGCCGCCTCCGGTCTTTAATAACTTTAATTACGAAGCCACCTAACTGGCGCCCTCCGAATTTCCTCGTACAGGCAAAGTTACGCGTTATTAAATCGCGGAAACTTTACCACTCCGTCGTGTGGAAAAGCTACCAAATCGAAGCAGAGAAAGGAGAGAGAGCTGACGTTGCCAGGGGAATTCGTTGCTTCGAAAGGTGGAAATGCGAGGGACTAGAGAGTGTAGAAGAGTAAGTTGAAAATTTCAAAGGGAATTTTCTATGTTTCGAAAAATCTCGAGTGTTCAGTTTCTGAAACAGCGAGATGAATTATTCCACAGCAATTACTGTGCGGGTTTGACACTGTGTAACTTAGGATTAAAGTGAAGCCTGTGCTGAATTTGAACGCTAAACATACACTTGACCTGAATTTTCCTTTTTTTTTTCTCTTCTTTTTCGACAAAGTCTCAACTAGCCAGCAATTTTCTAATTAGCCGCTAATGATAAGAAACTCTATTAACAATGTGTCGTTTTTCGTTCTTTTTTCAACCGTTAAACATCCAATTATCGTTTAAAGCGGAATTTAGCTTGGTGGAAAAATGGGAAATAAAAGAATAGAGAGCGTGTATAGAGAGCGAAAGGCTTTCATTTGCGTCGACAGCGATGTAGAAACGCAATTGGTCGCGAAATAAAACGATAGTCCAGCTGTTCTGAATGCATCGAATTAATCAGGCGCCAGACTTGCACGAGGTTGGTAAGTTTCAAGCTTATATGCGTAATTCGACGAGGGACAATATCGAAGAACCGTGGCCGTGCTAACGATGATATACGCACACAGAAACGCGAAACGATTGCCACACCGGAGAATCATTTGCACACTTGCGCGTCGTATAATCAAGGTGGCGGGGACGTTTCTTTTCCTTTTTAAAAAGCGTTCAAGTTCATTCGACGCTGGCGGAAAATTAGCATAGAATATTCGATAAGTTTCCTCGCTCTATTAGCGACTCGATTGAAAAGGCAATTTTCTGAGTGGAAAGTTGATCAATTAGAAAAAAGTGGAATTTACCAGGGGAAAAAATTTCTCCGACGTTTTATTACAAATTTTCTCGAACAGAATTCTGCAAAATTGCGAAAACTTGCGAATTAAGAAGAACCGTGTAAAATTTGGAAATTTTAAAAGTCAAAGTGGAATTTTTTAGGTCAGAAAAACTTCTCCGACGTTTTATTACAAATTTTCTCGAACAGAATTCTGCAAAATTGCGAAAACTTGCGAATTAAGAAGAACCGTGTAAAATTTGGAAATTTTAAAAGTCAAAGTGGAATTTTTTAGGTCAGAAAAACTTCTCCGACGTTTTATTACAAATTTTCTCGAACAGAATTCTGCAAAATTGCGAAAACTTGCGAATTAAGAAGAACCGTGTAAAATTTGGAAATTTTAAAAGTCAAACTGGAATTTTTTAGGTGAGAAAAATTTCTGGAACTTAAAAATTTCGCAGAATTATGAAATAGCGCTGGATTATCGACGAAATATTCTGGAATATGTAATTAGAAAAAGTGTTTCACGAACTATAAATATCGCGAACAATAGGGAACGTGATTTTTATTACGATTAGAGGCGCATAATGCGATGCAACAATGCAAATTGATGCGCGTCGAGTATTGCATACGGCGCGAATGCGATTCACGTACGGATTAACACGTCCAGCAGTTTCTATCGGTGATAATGGATCTCTGTTCACGCGTATTGCTGCGTAATCTAGCGTCATTAGGTGGCGGAGATTCGCGACGACGTGACGACACACCTCGAGCCATGATTTTCATTCCATTAGCCGGAGGAGCGAAGTGGCATGACAGCCAGCCGGATCGACTTTCGATCGAGGACGTCGCGACGCGTCTTGCATTCGAACGACGTCCAATTTCTCTTCGATAGACGCCTCGTGGCTTCTTAACGTCGCCTCTTACAATCACACCGATCGCGGTTATGCCGATCGAGCTTGAATTTCACGATGAAAATTCGAGTTCCTAAACGACACAAATTTTTCATCCTTTTCCAATCTTTTCCTTGGAACGTACGAATACAGCAAGATGGTGAAGCAAGTTTTTCCACAGAGACACGGGATAATAAAGAATTAATCAACGATTAAACGAAACTCGTAGTAGAGCAGAAAAGTATAAATTGCGCGTATAAGAAGTTTTCACGTAGAACGACTCTCTCCGACCCGAAAACGATAAAGGTACATCGTCTCCAGTTGGAACGGAGACTCGTAAAACGAGGAACGTAATGGACTATAAAGCAGCGAGCTTTTAAAAATCTGTGGAACTTATCCATATTAATTTTTTACGGCGTCAATTTCTTTCGGACACAATAAGAGCGGAAGATCGTAAAGAGAGGGGAGAAAGAAGGGAGAGCACGCGACAACCCCTGCTTATAGATCCAGTTTCCCCGTGGTTCGATGAAATTCTTCCGCGGAACACGGAACGACCGATAAACGAACGATATTGGCCGATCCAGGAAATCGAGTCGCGTAAAAATCGACCTTAAACTTGCTACGAAAAATAGTCTCCAAACGTCCGCACATAAAAAGCCAACGTCTTTATTTCTCCCGGAAGAGAAGCTACGACTTCCTTACGGACGGACGAACCTTCCAAACTTTCTCGAAAAAAATGAATTTCACCGAAGAAAAAATTAGCAGAAAAATCGATCAGCCGGCAATGGTAAATAGAAAAGAAAAAAGGGAGACAGGGAGGTGAAACACGATAAGGGAGGATATGGGAGGGGATAAATCGTACAGGGTGGCGCAAAAAGAGATAACGAGGGCTCGTAGGTAAGACGAGACTCAGCTCCTTAGAGCGAGAGGCTGGTTCTTGTTGGCGGTTGAAGAGGGGTCACGATCGCTTTTTCGTCAAGGCAAGAATGTTTCGAGGGCTGGATACGAGTATTGATTTCCAAACACACGCCGCCACCGTTCCTGTTCCAGCACCGGTAGGCAAGTCAGGGATAGAGAGGGGGACAGCTCCTCTGGCAGGGGGTAGAATCGAAAAAGGCAAAGAAGGTATGCATAATTAATTAACGAGTCCCGCCTCGGCCTTGCTAATTCCTCGTCACACCGCCAATCGTTCCCCTTTTCCTCTTAATTGCGCTCTCCTCGCGTTTAATTCCGCCTCGGACACGGTGACATTTTTCTTTGGAAGAAAAATGAACGCGAAGTAACCCTTCGACGCGTTCCGCTAATTCTTCGGAGAGCTCTTCTTTCGCTGGGAGAGACGAATTCTAATTTTCCCAGGGAGAATGTGAGGGTTAGAGGATGGAGAGAGAGGAATTAGTGTGTTTGCGCGTTCAACGAGCGGTTTTCGAGGGTGGAAGGAGGATCGAGGTCGAAGGAGGAAGGAAATTGCGCTGGTTGGAAGTAGGACGGTGGACGATGATGATTTTTCATCCTGCTGGATGGACCGAGTGACCGAGACTGCGGTACTAATTCCCTGGAAATGTTGCTTATCGCGCAGACACCTTGCTACCCTTCTTTTACGAGCCTTATTTTGTTCCAGTATTTGGGTATTTAGGTATTCTTGAGGTTGGAGTGAATTTTGAGAAAAATGGACAAGTAGATTTTCTTCCGGTATTTCTGTATTTAGATATTCTTGAAGTAGGAGTGAATCTTGAGAAAAATGAACAAGGAGATTTTGTTCCTGATTTAGATGTTCTTCAAATTAGAATCAATTTTAACCCTTATGTCAATAACCGGGTACCCGGTTAACCTGCTCAAAATATTTGATCTTCCCGGTAAAAGATCTTAATATCCGGCCAGATCGTTGTTATTTCGCACATTTCCTATGCCTGTTTGCTGCAAGTTTAGAATTTTGTTATCAGACAACTACTAAAATTGGACGATAAAGTAAACGCCAATTGTGATTATTGACACGAGGGTTGAGAAAGATGAAGGAATGGAAATAATTGTAAAGTGTCCTGTAAGGGAGTTTCGTCGATTTTCTGTTTATGTACTTACGTCGATTGCATTGCAAATTGACGTTGTGCAAATTCGCTGTTATCGCGTCTGTGTAGTCGGTGCACGATGATTATTTCTTTTTCCCAGTCAAGCTCGTTTCGATCCTGGCTGTGCATTAAACGATAAGCGACGCGAGATGGTATCTGGGAAGGAAAAGAGGCGGGAACGATTGTTTATCGCCTGCATCGCTGGATAACGCGTGTTTGCTAATGAAGTTACACAATCTAGAGGAAGCCGAATATTTCGTGACGATTTTTTATTGCCGACTAAACGGACAGTTTAAGTATTCGTGTTTGTCGCGATGGAATCTCCGTAGGCTTTGTCATTGATTCGAACGAGAATCGTTGGGATAATTGAGACAGTGTCGTTTTTCGAAGAATTTTCAGGAGATTTTATTTTCGAACTTTTTCTCTTTTCTTCGTTTTTACGTGTTTCATTTTTGATGTACTTTTAATTAGATCGAGTTGTAGGTAGATAAAAGTAACACAGAAAGTAAACCGAGACTTATGGCTCGACATGGAACTACTGGCGCCATCTTTCTCCAGCTTTGCCAACGTTCTTCCATTATCAATTTATTATACTTTGCTGCATCAATATCTTCCTTCTTTTCCGATTTTCCTTCGCGGAAATATTAATTACCTCCGAACTTATAAAATATGTTTTCGAAAAACACTTGTTTACTTAATTCTCTTCCAAGTTCATGGCTCTAATATCCAAACGATGTTATAATTTACAACAAGTAGTTCTAAAATTTCTTTAATCGGTGATCACTTTTAAAATACGTTTAATATCGATAAATTAACAACTTTGTCAAATTTTTATCATATTTTCATAACGTTACATATTTGCGATATTTTTCTAACGATCGAGAAGACGTTAGATTTCCGTCGTTTTTAATTCCAAACGAATGTTCAACGTGGAATCGGTTAAATTGACGTCCTTTGTCCAATCAGGCGGTTTAAATCGATCCGGTTGCGGAACATCCTCGCGACGAATTAATCCTTCTCCGTCACTAATTATAAATCGTTTGTAAATATCATTACCAGTGGTCGGTAGGTTTGCCGCTAAATTGCAGGGAGGAGTTGGTCGATTCTGCGCCGATCCATCCTTTGTGAACAATACTCGGATCCGTTCGTTTGACTTGGCCTGAATTAGAGGGACGTTCGGCTGGCCCGAAACAATCGCCCTTTGTTTTACCACGTTTCCGACCAACAGGAAATTAAATATTGCCGCCAGCTTGCCCATTGTGTACAGAAAGCGGCCCCAACTCTTTCGCTCTCCGCCCTTTAAATCGTCGCTGGCGTTAATTGGATTTGACCGATTATTAAGGGAAACTGGAGGTTTTAATTTTCCGCCCTCGCGGCAATTTCGTTCACCTCTTAAAATCACTTTCGTTCCGAATAAAAGGAACGCTGGGAGGAAATATTCGGTAGAGATTGCAAATGACTTTCGTCGAAAACCAGAGTAACATTCAGAAAAGTATTCAATTGAAAGTGAAAATGAAATTGCAAAGAATGAACTCTTTGCGATCTGAAAATTCGAAGAAAACCATTTCCACCCCAACTTTCATTCTCTCAGCGCAATCTTCCCGCCGTCGATGCACCGAAAGAAAAAAATTTCAAGCTTCCTCTCCGAAATAAACTGCACTCGATGGAAGGAACTTTAATCAAGCTTCACCGCGACTTCCGTTCACCGAGAGAAAAAGCACAAAGAAGAAGAAGAAAGAACGATCTTTATTAAATAACTTTTGAAACCACATCGAACCGTAGACACCGATGAAGTACACGATACAATGACCGGTGTGCGATGTGCTTGAGGCGTTTTCCACCACGTCCGTGTGTGTGCCGCGGAGGCGCGACCAGGCTGAACGTGATCAGAAAGGAAGAAGACACGAGCGAAAGACGAGTAGCCGTGGCAATTATTAAACGAATTTGACCAGTTTATAATACCGTTGGTAAAATTATTATCAATATACCGTCATAATTCTCGCGCGGACGGTGTTTACGAAGATCCACAGGCAGGTTACAATTATCCCCGGGCCGAAAATTATGGCCGCGGCGTCGAAATTCGAGCGAAAATCAGGCCGTACAGAAATTCACATGGCGGGAGAGCAACAGGTGTCATTCGTGGCGCCTTTAAATGTCCTTTCAAGCTCTGACCAAAAATCGATCACCGTACTTTAGGCAAACTCATGCTACTTCGCCGAGTATCTTTCTTTTTATTTCTTTCGTGAAAACGAAAATTTGCGACAAGGTGTTGGTTGGCCTTCTCGGAACAGAGGCCGTGATCTCGACGCAGTAGAAACTGAAGCTGTAAGCAACATACTCGCCGGGAGAAACCTATTATCGCGTTAATGTGGCAATAAATTGATATCGTTAACCGCGAGAGAACGTTTTTGGGTGAGCGGTATCTTAAATGATTGCCCCCGACGAGAAAATGAGTAAAGTGCTCGCTTATGGCTCATTCTGCATAATAAGTACGATAACGTGGGTACAATTTTAGTATCTCTCGAGTTTATCGCTAACGACGAATTTGTAATTTAAAAGATAGAATAGCGGGGGGAAATTTCACCAATAACACCGTCCAGTAGATTCAACGAAATTTCCGTCGGTCCAGTTTCACGTCCCATAGAGAACGGCGATAATCGTGAATTCCTTTAACGAAAATACTCCGAACAAAATACCGTGGACAATTTCAAAGGCAGCTGCATTGCGATTCTGCGTAGCGAACGGCGATAATAAAATCGTCGTTGGCCGTTCGCCAAAAGAGCAGGCGAACAGTTGCAAACGTCGAGAAAGTATCGGTAAAAAGGGCAGAACCTTTCGATGGTCACGTAGCGAGCACGGCGGGATTCCTTTTATTTCACTGCCAGTGCACGGGGACGTATCGCGTGTAATTTATGTTCAAAATGGCTGGACATGCACGCTCGGCCCACGGATAATCGGTGCAATTACGAGCGATCGAAAAGCGGAGTCGATTCGAGGCGTGCATTAACGCGTGCAACGAAATTAACGCCGGTTATTTTTACATGAGAAAACGCTTCTCCAACTAAAAATCTCCCCCGTTCTCCTTTCCTCTCCTTCTTCCTCGTCGTCTTCTTCGTCTTCTCGTTTCATCCACGGACATCTTCATTCTTGCCTTGAAGCTCTCGAATCCAGATCGATGTCCACGATATCACCCGACAAGTTTGTTTAAAAAGGCTGATCACGTTTCATGATCGATGGACCTTTGTGTCGTTATACCTTGTCACAAAGTTCAATTTCTTTCACGGTGGCCCATTTATTTTTTCATTTTCAACACTTATACGGCGATAGTTGATTTTCGACCAGCTGCTTAACGATCTCGTGCAGAGGATCGATTATGTTTAAATAGGTTACAATCTGTACTTGTTGCTTTTCTCCCCTCCTTGGTGATCTTAACGAGCAGCTGTTTTAACGAAGAACCACTGATAAATTGATTATGAAATGCGATAGAGTTCGGTGGTCTAGTAGATGATTTATGGACGGAGATTTATGAAATTCGCTGACGTATATGGACGAACAGGTACGATCTGTTTCATCGTTTCCCGGTGTGTTTTTCCGAAAATAAAATAGAAGAAATATAGTAACAATCGTCGCGAAATGGGTGATAAAACGAACGAGAGAAGCTTTTCAGCGTTCAAGATCAAATTGATGGTCTGCACGTCGAAAGAAACGGCGAAAAAAAGGAGAGAAAAGCACGGTAATCGGGCGGGAAAACAAACAAACAACAGAGGAGACGAAGTAACACGATGTGATCGTCTGTCGTCGGAGAACAGTGGAAGGCAATTACACGGAATTCGTCATTTTTTTTTCCCCCCCGATTTTACACATTTTCGACGACGCTATCGGCACGAAAACGAGGCGTAACGAGCGTTTAATGGCTGGTCCCGATTTCGATCGAGCCGCCCGGACAAAAAAAGATTTAATTAACCGCGCGAGGAAAACTGGGTCGCGCGACAATGATCCACGAGCCGAGGACGAGGCGAATGGCGCGGCGCGGCGGCCAGAAAAATCGTGTTGGATCGCTCCGATACGAGCACAATCGCCACGCTAAGAGACGCGATTACCATGCTAACTGCTCGATTTGCCTTCGATCGAACGTGAAAGGGCGTGTGTAGCTAATCTCACGGAGACTTTCATGCCCGCCGGATCGTCGATTCCCCTTTTTTTTCTTCTCTCTTCTTCTCCATGTCGCCGCGGGCTGAGCAACGCTCGAATCACGTCATCGCGACCGATACGAAATCGTTCCATTTTTCAGTTCCTCGTTTCACGATTAGATAATTAGAAGTTGACGGTGAATTTAAACGTGTACCAATTGGAAATTACACGTTCTTCATTTCGAAAGGTTGCTGATTTTTCTTCCTTTTTTTTTTGGAAATATCTCGTGCAATTTGCGAGGCAACTTTCGGCCGATAAAGTACATCTTTTCTCTTCATCCGTTTATGAGTTTACATAACCTCAAATTGGTTATCTCGGGTATACTCTCGTCTCTGTTTGGAGAATCTCAAACACTCGTATGTGCAATCTTACGTGTTTTATGTTCAGTATATGCTTGCGTTTTGCGAAACATCGTTTAACTATAGACGCGGTTCTTTTGTATTTCAGCACAATGTTGATTAGTGTCTCGCCACCGTAACGTCACACTGTCGTTTCGCTGAATTTACATTGTTTAACGTGCTAACGAAAAATGAGTTCAGCTTCAAAATAACCGTCGTTCCTTGTGCTAATTACCAACGACACTCTAACGATCTTATTTTTCTCCGGTCAGAATTTAGAGTTACTCCGTCTACTAAATTCGACCGATTGAATTAAGCACCTTGACAAGTCGTTTACCGTACATTCCGGTATCATTCTGTTACCGACCCTTTTTCTCGAAATTTAATTTTCAAAATTGAAGTGACAAGGTTCGAAGAGAACTTGACACTTCTAAAAAGGCCTGGAAAGACCTAAAAAGGGGGCCAGTGACGATACGTTTCGCGGCCATGGTTCATCTTCTCGTGTGCGAGTAACAGCACCTCTCTCCAAAGCAAGTCACGCGCGAGTTCCGCGCGTTCTTACGCACTTGCGTAACGCGTAATCGACGGACGCGGCGAAAAAGAGGGTTATCCGCCTGCAGTACCGTACGACCAGCCTCTTTTCTCCCCTTCCTCGCGATGATCTATCGCGAAAGCACCCCGGTGACACAGACGTTCGAGTGCTCGATCGTTTTTTTCCAACTGGTCACGGAGCACAATCGTTCAAAAGAGGAATTTCCGCGGACAGGCGACCGGAGACCATCGATCAACCGCGTTTTTCGCCCAGCGCTATGTTCAAAAAACTAGGAACGCCACGGAGAAGCTGTACGTGGAGAGATTTATTCTTATGTTTGCGTGAAAGGGAGTTCGAAGTTTTTGAATTTGCTGTTGTACGGTTTCGTTGGTAGATGGAGAAATTAATGGGGGAAAAGGGCGAACGAATAGAGAGACGGAGCGAGTAATTTCATATAGAAGAGCCTGCGGCGAGCTCTTCTGAGTTGAAATTATGCGACGGAAGGTGGTCGAATATTTCACCTGTAATCTCTGCAAGCGAAGATTTGTTTGTCCCTGGCATGGCTGTAATGCATGGAGATTCTCTCTGGGGCATTAAAGAAGGACGAGAGGAAGTAAGTTTCGGAAAATTGTATAAATCTAGCGTCGCGTGAGTGTCAATGTGATTTAACACTTTCGCTATGGCACACTTGAGACGAAAGGAAGTACTGAAATGAAAGTATACCGCACGAAACAGTTACTATTCAAAGTTGACATAAAAATGAAGATATTTGTAACTGATTTGAACCCTTTGCAGACGTAGGACTAAAGACTATAACACATAATTACTTCAGCTTTCTTTTCTTTCAAATTAAATTACATCAAAATTACATTTTCCCAACTATTCTCATCGCATAAAAATATTCTCAAAGGGTTAAATTACTTTTACAAAGCGTACATACGCGCTCTTGCTAGCGAAAGGGTCAATCCTCGACGAAGCTAGAAACTTTCAAAGGACACTGTACCATCCAGGCGAACAAAGGACGACTATCCGCGCGCAAACGACCCTTTCGAGACCGTTCACCGGGGTAACATGATCGTGGTGGAAAGATCAACCGTATTGCTGATTTTCCTACGTACCGTGAGTTCCGGCTGCGTCTCGTCGATGGAAACGCGAGGGTGGATGCACGTCGAGGCTAGGATTGGATAGTTCCACGGAACGCGAACTCCTCCAGGTTCTCCAGGGAGCAGCTCTTCCATTCCTATGCTCCCTCGTCCTCGTAAACGACGAACGATGGCCGCGGAATGTCTCCGCTTCACCACCCATCCGCGTCTAACGAATGGTTGTATTCGCAGCTGACAGAGTCACGGTGTGAAGAATCAGGAAAATTTACCGAAGCACCGCCGCCAGTGGAACATGAATTTTGATTTGGTTCACGGTTAAGTTCAGCTGGTTTTCTACCAAGCCGGGGAAAAGTGATACGAATGGGAAATCGTACATTTTGATACCCGTTGACGCAAAGTGTTTGCGAGCTAGAGTATTGCCGATGCTACGCCACGGAGATGGAAAAGGTATATATTTTTTTTAAAACAGAAAACTTTTTGTGCACGACGAAACGTTGAGAGAAACATTTAAAAAAGCGTTTGAAAATGTCCTCGATAGAGATAAATAAGCGTCGAGGAAGAAAATAAAGGAAGGATTGAAAATCGTAATGGAAGTTGATAGTGGTAAACTGGTCGAGGTCCGCGCGCCTCCCCCTTTTTCGAAGCGTTTCCGCGGCTAGTGCTCATGCGCCTGGGCAGCAGATCGCCGCGTCGAGTAGCGTC
>NW_017100141.1:955329-985457 GCF_001263275.1 Habropoda laboriosa
CAGTCTGGCCGCGCGCGCCTACGATCACTGTCGACCGCCGGTCTCACGTCGTTCTTGTCGCACCGGCGGGACGATCGTTCGAATTTCAACAATTCTCTCCGACAATCGCTCACTTTCTCGACGTTTTAGCCAGTGTCTATCCCACCGGTGCACAACACGTCGTTCTTTCTAAATTTTCTACTCTTCCTGTCACTCTGGTAATTCCAAGAGAATTTTTGCACAAGCTACGTTCTCTTTCTGTTTGTTTCTTCAATGGAGTTCCGTCGCGACGAGAGATAATGTGAATGAATATGTGCGAAATAGAAAGGGAAACAGCCGTAAACCGGTGGTATCCGTTCGATTGATTTGCCGTCGCGATTACAAGCCGCATTCTTGCACGCTCTCTCACGTGGACCACGCGGCGGCCGCGAATTTAAATTACGAGATTCTAGTCCGCTGCCACGCGGAATGCTTTAATTTCTTCCGCGGTGCCGTTATCGCGATCGACGCGTTGCCACTACCAGCTCCATTACGCGCTCTTTTCTTCTAGGAATGAAATCCCCTGTGTCACCGGTTCACCGCTGTCGAGCCTGACTATCTGGCTTTCGGGAAAATTGAACGGAAATACGACGACAGAGGTAAGGTTAACGATTAATACGACAATTTGATATACTCAATTTGTGCGATAGTTTCTTTTTAGAAGAAATAAATATGCAAACGGTATTCTCTCTGTTATCCTATCGAGTCAGACTGAACAGATTCCGTTCGTTGAATTTACTGCCTTGTCGTAGCTGTAGCAAGGTTAGATTTAATAGTAGCCTTGTGACTGTACCTCGCCTTTTATGCAATTCCACGATACAATGCCTCTTTTCCTTTCCCCTTTATCCTTTGTCTTTAATCTTATCTTTCGCGGTTGGGTTTTTTTTTCCAAACGTGAAAACGTGAGTTCGTTAGATACTCTTCTTTGTAATTCCGGACGTTCAAGTTAACAGAGAAATTCACCGATATAAAGTAAATGCTTGTGTGTACGAGTGTCTGCATGTGGCAGTCCATTTCTACTGTGTCTCGCAAAGTTGCGTGCTGTGCCAGGAGCACTGTAATGGCGTACACTGGCATTCATGATTATTAGACACTTACCGAACGTGAAACACAGTTAAATAGTAATTTTAAAAAATGATTTAGCCCGGAATCTCATTTATTTACAAGCTAAAATTTTGCAATTCTTTCTCTACGAATACACCGAATAATTACGAAAGTCAGTGTGTGCCCGAGTGTCTGCACACGACAGCCCACTTCCACTGTGTCTCACAAAGTTCCACGCTCAGCCTGGGCCCGCTATAGTAGTCGCAAAGCAGCGAGCCAGGAGGCAGTCGGTGAACTAGAGAAACAGAAAATAGAGAGGCAAGGTCCGCGATGTGTGAAACGGCAGAGTAGGCTGTTGGCGGACGGGTAGATAAAAAGAGACGGAACGTAAGGTGTTGGAGAGGAGGAGGAAGAAGGTGGTAAAGGACTCTAGCCGGTTGTGAATGACTGGCGGGCGTGCAAGTGTTGCCACGTGCCGTCGAAAACTCGACCCAATAAATCACTGGTAGGGTCTCGTGTGCCCGTAACACACGCAACACAGCCTCGCGAGAGGCCGGCGAAATTGTAAGAATCGAAATGATCGACGGAACAGGATCGAAGGTTTATCGTGAAAGGTGTCAGAAATCGAAGGAAACCACTTACCGTCACCTGCGTCCCTTTCAGCCGACTGGTTCGAAAGTTTATTAACCGACTTTGGTCTCCCGAACGATCTTTACGAGGATAAAAGCATTCCGGGAAAAGGCTTAACCCCGCTGGAGCGGCTCTGTTTTTAAAGCAGAACCATATTCTTTAATTGAGACACTTTTATCCTTATCGTTAATGAGCGAAATCCCTTTATATATATATACATATTCTACCACGAAACGACGGCGAATTTTTCAACTCTTAATGGAACTTGTGCTGTTGAACGGCGAACAAGAAAATATATTCAAAATGTATCACTTTTTTTATCGTCGACGGTGATTTTTCGCCAGGCTAAAGGAGGCACACGTTGGTCGATATTTAAAAGGTGTCAACCTTGGGTGAATTTATCGTTCTCCGTTATCGAAACGACGAGAAACATCAGAGGAGAGCGCCGAGGAGGAGATCGTTGAACTCCGCGTTGAAAAGCGTAGGTGTCGCGCTGATATTACGTCGGACAACGTAAACATAAAATAGAAACTGGCGAAGTTTCATTCTAGTTACCGGCTGGGACGAGACATCGCCTCTGATGAGTCGTTTCCACGTCGGAATAAACCGTTCTCCAGCCGCGCGAGAACATCGTGACAAGTGGCGTGGGATAAAAATTTCGCGTAACAGGGGAATACACTTCGGTGGAAGAATGGACGTGGATGATGAAAAGAGATTGCTGTTTTTCGAAGTTTCGCTATTACCCGAAGGCGGAGGAAAAACCAGCCTGGGACTCTTCGTTCGGGATTTTTCGTCTCGCACGATGTATGTAGAAAGAAACAACGACGACACGCGGAGACAGAGGGAGACAGAGGCTCCTCCTCTTTTCTAGCCTGTCTACGAAAATAAACGGGGGAGAACGTCGAATAACAGGGAAAATAGAGCGTCTATCTGGACGTATCGGCAACCGCTATTCCGATTTGCACACAATCGACCGATGTCACGTTGTTTGCTCCGACGTCTCTCAACTGATCCTCGATGCCACCAGGATTTATCGTTCGACGGCGAGGATGTCTCGTGGCTGTAACCGATGTCTGAGTTTATAGCCGATGACACCGTGTAACCGCGACTTCACGGCTGATGAATTGTCCCTAAATTATTTCCAAGGATGCGGATAGGTAGGTGTACGTGGGACAGCACGTATGTACACGTGAATTTATGCGAGTGAATCGTGGACGTGGATGCCCATTTGGCGAGCGCTGCTAATTAGAAAATCGTCGTCGAATAGAAATTGAACGCATAGCCTGAGGTTCGTGGCCGCGTTGACGCAACCCGGGGCGTGCCTAAAATTCTCTATGTAACACCATGTGACACAGATACGAGATCAGCTTTTTCGAAAGTCGACCGCCGTGATACCGCGTTGAGTCACATTCCCGCGGATTACGTTCTTCGTAATTACTTTTACCTTCCAATTCCTCCGATCGCGTACTTTCTTTCGCGAATTTCCAAGTCCTTCCCTTTCGATACGCGAAAGGGGAAATATTCTTTTGTCGAATTTGAGTATATACGAGGACGATCGTCCATATTTCCTTTAGATACGACCACGCTTCTGTCACTGCGAAGCGAGGTTCTCTAGCAAAGGATATATACGCGTTCTTATCCAATAGGAGTTGGAAGAAGCTGCGTGGACCGTTGTCGTAAAAAAATTGTTACGAAAAAGGCACCGACAGAGGAGACAGTTCTATAGAACTCGATGTACCTTATCAGATTCCATCGGGTTGCACAGCCTGACGAGGTCCGTGACATGCTGCATGCCCCGCGAACCTTACGACGTAACCTCTTTCCTTTATTTCTTCCTCTCTCCGTGACCCTTTTCTTGCCCCGTTCACTTTTCTACATTTCATCTCGCCTGATTCATTTTTCCCGATTTACCGAGACGTTTAAAACACCGGATTAAAATCTACCTCGAACTACTCTGATCATTAAAAAGATACGAAAATTTGCACCAAGATGCGACGTCGCGACGAGGAAATACTTTCCTCTCCGCTGGACTTCATTCTCCTCTGTATATTATTCCAAGGGACGTGTACGATTTGCATGGTAAGAACGTGTCGGAACACGGAAACTGCACGGAGGCGTCCGTTTTAGAACGTCGTGTTGACGCGTCCGATCATCGCGTCAGCGTCGTAAATCGCCAACGATCGCGCACTATACGTACGTACACAACGGTTACTCCAGATTTCGCGTGCTCGCTTTTCCTTATGCACGCTTGTAACCCTGTGTAACATTCGCTTTCGAGAAACTTCTAAATATAGTCACCGGTATGTACAAACGTGTTCCACATATGTAATAGCAAGTAGTGGCACCCATCTGTGTACAAGAGTGTGTGCGCGCGTGAGAGCGCGTAGAAGGCGCATTGGCGGCGAAGAGAGAGAGACGACGGCGAATTGTAACGCGCTCGAAGAATACCCGAGGCGCTCTCCTGGTTCGGGTCGCCTCCAAGGAAATAGCAATAAAAACGTGCAACCAGCTACATTGACTTTCTCTTGCGACCTTCGTGCCATTATGTCGGCTCCGCTTGCGGATTTCGAAAACGCCTTTCCTCCGAACTTTTCACCGAGAGAGGGAGTCTCGTAGACGAAGAAATTCTAACGTAGGATCACGGTTCGCCCGAGACCTTCCAATTTTCCACGATCTCTATCCGTATGAAGTATCGTTTATCCCGACGTTTCGAATGGTCTTATCGGATGCTTTCCCCGGGGCGAATATCGGGGGAAATTGGGCTACGTCGGTAAAACGAAGCCGCTCAACGTGGAAACACGAGGACGCGTAACTCTGACGGTATCGCGCGAGCACGTACGACGGCCGCGCGATTATCCAACGACAAAGCACGCGTTAGGCGGAATATTTATTTAGCCGAGGCACACGATAAGGGCGGGAAATTTATCCGGGACAAGCGGAAATACGCGCGTTGAATACCCGCGCGGCGAACAGTTTTACCGCGAGGGGAGACACGTTTCCGCGTTTCGTTGTTTGCGGACGCAGACACCTGTCGTTCGTTCAACTTCGAGATCGCTACTCCTCGCCGGATTTGCCGTGCGATATTGGTAATAAAAATTCTGGCAGCGTTTCTTTCACTGGTAGATCGAATTGCGGGGAGCTTTGTTAATATGCTCGAGGATTTGAGGGTCAACCGTGCCGTTCACCTGAATTGATTAACGCTGGAACGAGCGGAGCTGCAGCGTTGTTCTTCGAGTGAGAAGTTGATCGTCTTTAAATGCCCGAAATTAGAGTGATTAATGAAAAATATGTTGTTCTTGTTTCGACAGAAGTGTGATTTAAAGTAGGAAATCTGAAGAAATTTATGGGTTTGGTTGATCCAGTGTTAAGTAGGTAATGAAGACACAAAGACACATCGTTGAAATTTGAACAAAACCAAAAACTTTGTTCCCTTATAAAGGAAAAATCATATTATTGTATCTCTTCCTCGAGAAGAAATCGGTAACACAGAGAGAGAGAGAGACTTGTTTTTACAGGCTCTCACGTTGAACGTGAAAACGCATTAAAAGAACGATTAACCTGTTGCCGCCGGAATAAAACGCAGGATTCATTAAGGAGGCGTTAAAGAGCGAACTGTTCTTCACGGTGCCTGCCACCATAGCCGCAGCCACCATATCGACGATTGTTCACGACGCCATAAATCCGTTTCTTCGGCCTTTTAAATATCGCCAACTGTTTACGACCACCGCCTTCGATATACACACGGCGAACCGGCGAAAGAACATCTGTATTTAACCAGAAAAAAGAAATGTACTTTACATGTCAGAGGTGCAAAACTCGTAGTCGACCAACGTAAGATTCACGCACATGTGCCCGATAAGTCTTCCACGGCGAATTTACTATCCATGCTTTTCTCGAACCATCGCGAGTCATATACAACGAAGAGATTACGATTCCGTACAGAGAAGGAGAAGAAGAAGAGAGAGAGCGGCTGATTCGATTTCGTCGAAGAGATAGGCTACGGTAAGCGATAATTCTTTGCTAATTAAGGACATGTAACGGCGGTGAATAAATGAACGTGGGTAGCGGTAAATGAGACCAGGAATCCTCGTAATAAGACGTCACGCATACGATTTAATTGAGCCACGTGTCTTCCAGTGCACCACGCTTCAAAATTTGTACGAATTAGCTCGGAGCTAATTAAAGTACCTCGTCGTAACCGAGTGGTCTGTCATGGACGTCACGTTCCAAGATTTGCTACTTCTCCCACTCTCTCTCTCTCTCTCTCTATCTCTATCTCTCAGCTTGTGTAAAATCCAAAATAGAATTCTTTAACAGTAATTCGACGGTAAACCGAACACGAGTTACAGTTTCGCAAATTGTACCAATTATCGCGATGAAACCAGCTCGTAAATCGAACGACACGTTAATCCGTTGATTAATTGATTTGGCGTTAACACACAGGCACGAGAGAGACAAAATACGTCAGAAAACGTCAGATGGAAAGTAGGATCGATTTCACGAGTGGAAAAAAAAATCCGAACGAACAATGCTATACGAGCGGCATATAAACGTCTCGATAAGGGAACGGATGTCTTCATACCTGGCGCCCAAAATGAAAATCTCTTGTCAAGATTTTAATCTGTTTAATTAGCACCGTGTGTTAAGAAAGTTGGATGTTTTGCCCGATGCGCAGTCTCTTTTTTCACAAGCTCTCTCGGTTACGTTCGGCGAAATTACCGATCGGAATTGTGACAATTCGCCCCGCGGAAAATTAATTTCTTAGCCGCCTCTGTTTTTCGCGTGCGCTTAATACCACCGTGCCACCTCGTTAATTATCGCTCGAAGGGGGAGCGAGAGTCACGGTACGCATTCATTACCGTGTCGAAATCCAGCCTGGAGGGACGCAACACAATTTTAACCTTCTCCTGGTACCTTTTCCCCCTTTTTTACGCGACGTTTGAACACATTTGGAATACACGTTGCTCGGTGAAATTGCGAAAAATTTTCGCGCTAACGTCTGAAGACCGGCGAAAATGATCTAATGATCTAATTTTATTCCATTCTCTACGCCGCGTTTCAACGTCCATCGCGAAACATGCACCGTCTGTGCTCCCTCTTCGACCTATTATTAATACCGCTCTATTTTAATAATACGTGAAAAACGAGCGAGGTCGCTCTCGAGGTAGGACTCTAAATATTTCTTCACCGCGTTGTAATTACGTAACGAGAAGATTGTCGGTGTCTATGAAGACTTACGCTAAAGGATTCCGCTCTTTTATACCAAGCCTCTGTGTACCTACACGTTTCACCGGAGAGGAGAAGAAAAGATCGGACGCGTTGAGTCACCATCGTTGATTAATAACACCGCGTAGCAAACGATCGTTTTCCTACGACAAGCCCGTGGGAACGTCGATTCAAGATAGAATTACGAGCATGGGATTCTTCGGTATGAAAAAGATACGTATCGCGTGTGTATATGGTAGCTTTCGATGAATGGATTGGATACGCTTTGATGCGTTTCAATCGTCGTTCATCGGGGAGAAAGGAGAAAAATGATGGACACGATAAAGGCGTGTTCAATGATGGAATATAACAAGCGGAAGAAGAAGAAGCAGATCGTGAAAAACGTAGTTTTCAGAAGAGGAAGAAAAGAGAAATAAACGGCGAGGAAAGATTCTCCCTCGCTCTCGATCGCGGATGATTCGTCGTGGAAGTATGGTTTCCTCGTTTGTAAAAAGGAGCGGGCCGATGACGCGCGCTGCTCCATCACGCGATAACACAATAGTTGGAAGTGTATCACACCATGGGAGATTGATGGTGTTTATTGCAACCCCGTCGCGCTTACTAGTTTCATCCATTACCTTCCCTATATCTTCCGTCCGCAACCTCGTGCTTTTACTGGCCTGCGAAATAGAAGCTAGTGCACCGGATTGCTGGTGCACGGAGAAGAGATTGATTTCGCCGGTGTTGAATATTGGGCTTTTCCAGAGGGAAACGTATCGCGGTTTCCGATACGAGGAGAGAAAAGAAAAGGGGGAACAAACGTGCACCTTGACAATTTCTTGCGTGAGTGACGTTTACACACACACGCACACTTTTTCACGTGCTTCGATTTGAAGAACAGGGAGAAAGGATGAAATACACGGTGAATTTAATACGATTAATTTGAATTTGAATTGACAAGGTTCCGCGACTGGGCATGCTACTGGCAAACGTGGAGAGGGCCTATCTGTTACTAACGGCGATCCACGTTCTACTCGATAAGGGCGCCGACGGTGAGACGTTCACCCTCGGCTACATCACCGGCTCGAAGAGACGTCCAGGGGACTTGGAGTATCAGCGCCCTGGTTACCGGATATCCGGCGCCATATCGCTCGCCGTGGAAGAGGTAATCGAACCGCTTATTATCCCCGAATTACTCCGCTCGACCACAATTAGCACGGAAGTAACTAATTAAGGACAACGAGATTTAGGAATTTCCGGCTATCGCCGGTGTTATTCTTGGCAAAAGCCTCGCCGACTAATCTCTCCTGTTCCTTCTTCAATTCCGAGTGTAACGATGTAAATGACTTTTTGAAAAATTGAAATTTTCGTTGGTAAATGAATTCCTCGAGAAGAATGTAGCGTTGGACGGATTGGTAGGTGAACGCAGGTGAGCTGGGTCGACGAGGGCACAAGCTCGATTTCCTGGTCGCAGAGACTTATGGCGAGGAGGAGACCAGCATCCTGATGACCGCCGATCTCTGGACGAAGAACATCAGCGCGTACATCGGTCCCCAGGAAACCTGCATCCACGAGGGAAGAATGGCTGCCGCGTTCAACCTCCCAATGATATCTTACGTGAGCACACCTTTTCCTCTATTTTCCTAGCCTTGACAGAGAGCCTCGGAGAACGCATTTATGTACATGACTCAACGTGCAATATTTTTCATTCTACCCGTTAAACCGTACTTCCATCGTTTGATTCCACATTGTTTCTCTTTCTGGCAAAATTCCAACGAAAATTCCTGGCAAAATTCCTCTATACTTGACGGAATGGAGAAAAGAAGAAGAAAATCTTCCGTCCTCCCTGTCTCTGTTCGTCTGAGAAAAATGCATCCTTCTTTTTGCACTCCTTAGTACGAAAGGCTTTCTCCGGTTACGTAAGAAAAGTACTCGCGATACGAAACACCCCGGAAAAAGCACCCTTTAGCACGAAGGCTCCCGTCGTCTTCTAAACGGAACGCGTTGCCGCCCTCCCGAAAACCACTTTCGTCGAGTGAAACAAGTCGCCGTGAGGCGTATGTGTGCATGCTTTCAGCTGGACGCTACTCTTTTATTGCGGTTCGGGCGCATATCGATGGGATCGGACGAATTCGTACGAGAACTTTCAACGTAGTTTCGACTTCCATTAAGTCACACGCTCGATCGACAATATTTCTCCGCGGTATCGTAAATTACTCGGCGAAGATACGATCGTACAGGTATGTAAAGTACGTAGCACGCGACGAAAACAAACGTTACGAATGGTTCCGAGTGAGAGACACGGTCGAAAGTGTATTTCGTGTGTCATACCGGGTTTCTGTTCCATTTAAATCGAGCGGCTCTGTAATGGCAGAAGAGAGGAGAAGAGAACGGTTCGCAAAGTGTTTCGTTCGATCGTTTTTTTCGCGTGTACCGACGTGATCTGACGGTGCAATGTGTGGTTTAAGCGCCCAGCCGGCGAGGAGATAAATTATTCGTCGACCACCAAGGAATACGAATATGGCCAGCTGAGGTTACCACACGTTTCGCCCATTCAATGCTACCAAAACCCGTCACCGTGGACCTTTTGTCTATTTAGGTCTCGACACGGCGATTTTCTTTCGAACGATGTCTTTTTAGGGATAGCGATCGAATTTTCAAACGATACGTTTCACTTAGAAGAACAAAATCCTACAAGATAGTTCGCACAAAGTGTAACAATCTACCTTCCTTTTTTTTTTTCAATAATTATCAAGTAGGTATACAGTTTCGTGATAAACGGAGAAACATTCGTTCACGTCAGCTGTTTCGCACGTGAAATATTAGACTCGAGGTTCGACGACACGGTATCGTGCACAATTTGAGAAATGAAATTTCATAGAGAAGAAGGATGAAACTACACTTCTACCGGCAATTCATTAAGCTTCTTTTTAATCCCGGCTTGCCGTCTTGGCCACGCCACCGTGAAAAGAACAAACCATTCCTTTTCCCGGCGAGTTATCCAGATCATTGAATGGTTCCCTTCTGCAGCAGCGTTGTCGAAAAATATAGCCGCGTCGTTTTCACGTGCCGTTTAACGCGAGCTACCGTTTTCGATGCGACTACCACGGAAATTAATCGACCTGTCGCTAAAACCTATCTACGATAATTTGTTCCAGCTGTCGAACGAAAGGAACTGCTCAATTTCCTCCGTACGGCTAAATTTCTCGTTTAAAACCGACCTGCCTCTGTAATACGTACGATTCCAACCGCGGTTATCGAATTTAATAGCCACGTGAATTAATTAATCTAGCCGACATATCGAACCGAGCTAATCTCGTTGAATACGTATGTATATATTTGCTCGATCTTTTGTTCGATTTTCCAACGCGTTATACACCACGAGTCCAGCTGACGCACTAATCACACGCATTACGTGTCCCTCGCTTTCCAGCCTAGTAATAGAACAACCTAGAAATCCAATGCAAATTTGAAACTAGCCGAGTGCACGTGGTGTTCGCCACGCTATTTATCTCGCCACCTGCTTGCCTGGCTTCACCTGAGAAATATCTCGCGAAGCGAGCTGCACCGCGAGAGAGAACGATCTCGCGTTACGAATAAACCTACGTTTCGTTTCCTTGCAGTTCTGCACGCATCGCGACTCCTCCGATAAGAAGGAGTTCCCTACGTTCGCGAGGACCAGGCCACCTGACACGCAGATCTCCAAGTCGGTGGTTTCCGTGTTGATGGCGTTCAATTGGACCAAAGTGAGTGGGAAAGGGTTAAATTTCAAAATTGTGGGAAAACGAGAATTTGTGAAAAAAAGAAAGTCACGAGAGGTATGAAAATTTGTAAAATAGGAGGAATGAAAGATTTGTAAAATTGTCCAGGTGACGTTCATGTATATGAACTCAACGCTGTTCGAGTTCAACAAAATGTCGACGATCGCGGAAACCATACTGTCGTCGTTCGAAGCGGCCGGCGTGACAGTGAACTTCCTTCGTTGCTGGGAAGAACCTTATCACGTCACTCACATGACCAATCCGTTCCACGAGCACGTCAGCGAGACGTATCGGGAAACAAGAAGTGAGCAACGAACGAATTTATACAGAGATTTAAATTTTCCATTGTAAAAAGTGTGTAAATAACTGGTTTTCTCCCCCCTAATTCGAGTATATTTCTCTAAACCCGCTTTCTCGATCGCGATAACGGTCTCGAAGCGCGCGCGCTCTTTTTCAAATCGCACACGCGATACGCGCCGCTCGAAATAGGTCACCCGCATTTTAATTCCGTGTAAAACATGAACGATAACCCGCATGTTTAAGAACGTAACAATTCCACGCGTTGAATAGATACCGGTGTTAATTTGGTAACGTCGCGGTCTATTTACTCGGGCGTTTGAAAAATAGTCAGGCTAGCCGCGACCTGTTTTTAGCGAATTAAGAAACTGCGAAAAGGAGACGATTCGAGAAATTGATCGTCGGAACGTGCCGCGGCTTTGTTCCAGTTTACGTGATTCTAGGGAATTACTATGAGCACATGGGGCTGCTGATGGCTCTGGACGAACGGAAGCTCTTGGAAAAAGGTATAAATCCGCTGTAACCTAATCAGGTACATATATAGAAGCAGTGTCGCTTAGTCGTAATCTAGCTTTATTAAAAAGGAAATAAAGAAACACGCACCTCCTTGCTACGATATAAACCTTGGGAAGAATTTAATAAGGAGAGAAAAATCATAGGTTAGAAGATAGAAGTATGCTTTCTATCTTAACGATCCTATCATAGATTTCTCAATTAAATTCTTGTCGAACATGGAGGAAAAAGTGTATGAAGGAAATTCGTGCCGCAGGCGAATACTGGGTGGTCGGTGTCGACATCGAGCAGTACGACGAGAAACGACCGGACAAGTACTTCCGCGGGTTATGGCAGAAGAAGACCAACTCGTCGATCCTGAAGGCGTATCGTAGCTACTTCAGCGTAGTCGCTACTGCTTCTATCTACTCGAAGAATTTCACTAGGATGGTGAACGCGTACAGACAGAAACCGCCCTTTAATTTCTCTAATCCACTGGCGAACGTCGGTGGAATTGTTCAGGTGACTATTATAATCACTTATTTCGACAAGGTTCGATCGTCGTTTTTCAGCTAAATTCCAAACTGTCCACTTCCAAACGTAATTACAATCACTTATTTCGCCAAAATTATGTCACATTTTATCATTTTCGGAGCTAAATTCAGCTTCGGTACTGTCGACTTTCAAACGTAATTACAATCACTTATCTTAACGAAATTATATCGTTTATTATTTATCATTTCACGAGCTAAATTCAGATTCGGTACTGTCCACTTCCAAACGTAATTACAATCACTTATTTCGGCAAAATTATGTCACTTTTTATCATTTCACGAGCTAAATTCAGCTTCGGTACTCTCGGCTTTCAAATATACACCACCGGCCAAAAATTTGGAATCACCTCCCACTTTTCATCAATATTAAATCCAATTTTTTATAGATTTGAAGTTTATCTCAATTCTACATTTATCAATTTATCTCATATCAATTTATTCGAATGATAAAAAATTCTCAAAGTCGCTGACTTTTTTCTGGAAAGTTTTGTGCAAATTGTAATGCTCGGTGATTCCAAACTTTCGGCCGGTAGTGTATTTGTACTCGCTTATTTCGGCAAAATTATATCATCAGCTAAATTCAGATTCAGTACTCTCGACTTTCAAACGCAACTACAATTTTCCACCAATTTACGAGCTAGATTCAGGTATGATCGATCACTTTCACCCTCGACTTTCAAACGTAATCGTCTGTTTCTGTTATAAGGCAGATCGTGCCGGAGACGGCGTACCTGTACGATGCGGTGCACCTCTACGAGAGATCGCTGCTGAAAGCTCTAGACGAGAATCGGGATCCACGGAACGGTCGAGAGATGGTGTCGACCCTGTACGGTGTTAATTATCGAAGCGCCATGGGGTACGTATAAAATCGAAACTATCCTCGCTTATCGTCCCGTTTTACGGTATGCAAATTAGTTTTGCTTGAAAGACTATCTCGAAGTAAACCGAATAGAGAAGACTGGGTATATACGTTACGCTAGTGTATTTTCGACCAAGTAATTATCGTTTGCACAGCGTAACCAGGTCGAAGAAGTCGGAAGTGATCCGTCATTCTTTGCATCTTCGCGTGAAGATGAACGATGATTATGCGAACATGTGGCTCTTACTTGGAGGGTGAAATTGGAAAATTCTACGCAAGTGTTTCTCTCTTCTTTCGAAACCTGGAAGAAGAATTTATTCGTTGCTCTCTCTCTCTCTGTGAGAAAAGCTTAGAAATTCTTCGTTCTGATTAAAAAATTCCAAAGTTTAGTAATGTCGATACTTGGTGTAGTAACACGTTGCGCAATTCGAGAGGAGGAAAAACGCGAAAGCACCTGAATCATCCTGGAAATATTTATCTCGACAGTGTACACGACAGTTTAAAGTACGCGGAATAACGCCAATAAAGCAGAACCCAGCGATTATTACGATGACGCAAGCGTCTAGAATGATAATTGACCCTACGAAATAATTAAGGCTTCCTCGCTGCTCTCGCGATTCTCCTTTCGCATCTCTACGTGTAATCTTTTCCCCTCCATCCTTCTCCCTCCTTCTTCAGAATGATCGATACTCTTCTCAATGCCACGAGAGGTGAATTAGTTGCATAATATTCACGGTTAAGCGAATCACGCGGGGAAGAAAAAGAGAGAAGAAATTTCGGAGGAGAATAACTCCTCGTATCGCGTTCCTTTGCGCAATTTACGAGGACTTTTAACGCGCGTTAAAGCTCGCGGTTACGAGGCACATATCGTTGCATGATATATCGACTGATCCAGGTACATGGTCTACATGGACGAAAACGGCGACGCTGAAGGCAATTACACTCTGATTGCGTTGGACAATCGGCCGACAAAGGGACACGGTCTATACCCCATAGCGTACTTTGTGGGAAAGGAGAACGGCACGAACTTGCCAGTAAGACATTAACTACTTTTTTCAACCACCCTTTTTACCAGCTACAACCATTCCTCCACTTTCTCTCTCTCTCTCTCTCTCTTTTTGTAGAAACTTCGATTGACCAGGGACATTTCGTGGATCGGCGATGGACCGCCGATCGCGGAGCCACACTGCGGGTACCATGGCGAGAAATGCACCTGTACGTACGAAAATTCGATTCTTCTTTTTAATATTCGACGGATTCGATCGTCGAAGGACAATAATATTCTTCTAACAAAGTGACGAATAAAATATTGTGCGAAAGAGTGCATTCTCTGGAATTTTACTTTACTGTATCAGCAGCGAAGGAAGAAAATTCGACGGGTGAAACTTATTGAATACATCGAGAAGATGTACGACGCGAAAAGATTTCTATTTCGCTGTATTAGCAGAAGAGAAAGAAAATTCTATTTTTACATATTCGTTCAACGTCTCGAGAAGATAATAATCAACTCGCTCCGGCAAGCAAAGTGGAGAATAAAAGATGATGCGAGAGGATCCTCAATTCCGATCCGACAAATCAATTCCCTCGGATCTCGTCCTTCGCTATGTACATATATTAGAAGGAGAGACGCGAAAGAAAGTAAAGGCCAGGGTCACGACGTAGAACATAATGTTCCCCCTACGTTCGAATTGATATTCGTGAAGATACAGAGAAGGGACTTGCTTCGGTTCTCCTTCGAATTACCATTCGTCAGCTTTCTCCCGCGAACCGATCTGCTCGAAAAATATATCATAAAGTTTGCCGGGTCCGACCTTAAAATTTACATATGTAAATCCGTTAAAGGGGAACGCCTTCCGCCCTTCTCGCTTTTTCCTTTCTTTTAATTGAGATCGAATGCACACCGTGTATCCCGTGCACGTAACCACGCAACGATTAACGATTATGCAACCCGTGTATATATACATATGACCGATTTAAACGCGAAACGGTTGAACACGAGGGAGTGAGGGTACAATTAAAATTGGAATCGAACCGAAACAAGCATCTTTGACCTGAATAATGTAACAAATAACAGTGCACCTACTCGAGAAAAACCGATCGAATCGATCGATCGATCTTCTCTCGGATGAAGAAAAAGAGATGTACAGACAGAGTTTCAATTTAATGCGTCCAGCTCACACGGGAGAGATCGTGGGAGGTATAGCCGGTGGATTTCTGTTGATCATCATGGCCGTGATCCTGGTGCTGTACAGGAACTGGAAGTACGAACAGGAACTGGATTCCTTGCTGTGGAAGGTGAACTACAAAGATATTCAGATCAAAGAACAGAAGGACGAGTCGGCGGGAGTGAACGAGGCGTCTACCAAATGCAATCCCAAGGTAAATGCCTACGTTTTCGACGTCCTCCCTTCGTTCTACCCTTATTCCCCGTCGTTCTCCTTCGACCCAATTGATCCCGAGATTTTTCGAGGATCTGGCTATCAAATCCTCAACGACACTCGCCGGATTTTCGTAGAATGGAAAGAATTTAACGAGAACGCACTCTCTTATCGAGAGGAATAACCGTTCGATCAATCCTCCAAAGTACCTTAAGATAACTTTCTTCCATTTTCATTCCTGCCAGGTTCGTCCAATCTTTTTCTAACGCGTTTCACGCGAAAATCTTCATTTTTTTATCGCACAGACGACGACGCAGCCAATAGTGAGAACGAGTCAGGTGTCTTTGAGCTCGAATCCAGACGCGGATTTCCGCTACTCGATGATCTACACTCAGGTAGGCGTGTACAAGGGACGGATATTCGCCGTGAAGAAAGTTCGTAAGAAATCGATCGAGATCACCCGTGAAATGAAGAAGGAGCTGAAAGTGGTGAGTATGGAAATACGGTGGAAAAATTCGAGGCCTCGATTGGTTACCAATTAAAAGATCGTTTCTGTAGATGCGCGACTTGCGACACGATAATTTGAACGCTTTCATCGGTGCGTGCACCGATCCGCCAAATATATGCATCGTCGTGGAGTATTGTGCGCGTGGAAGTCTCAAGGTAATGATCGAATTGGGACGGTTTGTAATTAAAGTGAACGAAAGTCGAAACGAAGGTACACCGAGATTCCCCTCCCCCGTCTGTAATTTTCTCCGGTGATCGTTTTCTTTTACGCAGGACATCTTGGAGAACGAGGACATGAAGCTGGATAACATGTTCATGGCGTCTCTGGTCGGAGATATAATCAGGGTAACGTTATTGTTTCGCCACTTGTAACCATTTTTTCTCCATTAAAATCGAAACTTGTAAGAATTTCTTTTTTCTTTTCTTTCGTTAAAATCACCGGAGAATACTTTCGATCCTGCGAATAATTTTTCCATCGAAGAAAGAAACTTTGAATAAAAAACAAATGTTTCATCTGACGAGGAGGTTGAACGAGATTTCGGTATTAAAATTCATCGAATCGTGAAAGCTTTTTCTTCTTCTTCGAGGGAGAGAGAGAGGGAAGGAAAAGTCGTTTGGAAACTATCGAACGTAACGCAGCTTCCAGACAAGTGGAATTGATCCCTTAATCGAATCCCAAGTCGACGAGTATTGACGAGGGCTAGTTTCACTGAACTGTCGGGTTTTCAGGGTATGATCTATCTGCACGAGTCGGTCATAAAATATCATGGCTCGCTGAGTACGTCGAACTGCCTGGTGGACTCGCGATGGGTCGTTAAATTGGCGGACTTTGGCTTGCACGAATTCAAAAAGGACGCGGAATGTGAGCCCTGCGACGTCATGAAGAAGTATCACGGTATTTTATCGGACAGTCGTTTGCAACTTCTCCTTTTTACCCTATTTCTGCGTTTGTCTAACTCTGTTGTGTCTTTGGATCTCTCCTGTGTGCCTTTCGCGACGCTTGATAAATTTAACAAAGATCTATCTTCGTCCACGAGATCAACCCTCTCGCTGCGACAGATTTTATAATTCCACGATCGTTTAAAAATCGACTTTATCGAGTTTACGTGGAAGAGTGCGCCAAGAAGCGCCAATAACACAATGCGAAGAAATTTTGAAAATGCCAATAGCAGTGAAACACCTTCGAATCTCTTCTGATAAATTTAACAAATATTCCCAGAGATCAGTCTTCTGAAATTTAACCAATCTTCGTTCGCAAGCATAAAATAGAAATGAACATGGAACAGGTCTGCTGTACCGAGCTCCAGAACTACTGAGATCGACGAAAAGTCAAGATCCAACGGTGAGAGACTATCAAAGAGCAGACGTCTACTCGTTCGGGATAGTTTTATACGAGCTGCAAGGACGACACGGTCCTTTCGGGATCACGGAACACTCCAACTCGGAGATATTGAAGAAAATAATCACGAAGGAGCAGGGAACCGAGTGTTTCAGGTATTACGATTGAAATTGCGGTCTGTCTAGTGCAGAAGATACTTAAATTTTACGTGCTTTTGTTTCCACCCTGTCAGCTACTCTGTTTTCCTTGAATTATCTCAGACCACCGTTGGACCAGTTGGAGAACTGTTTCCATTTCGTGAGGGAATGTCTGATAGAGTGCTGGGCGGAGGATCCTGAGATTCGACCAGACTTCAAGATCGTCAGGAACAAGCTGAGGCCGCTGAGAAAGGGCATGTAAGTCTGGCGGTATAAAATAACGAATAAAAAGCGAAAATTCAATTGGAAAATTCGTGTACACAGGAAACCAAACATATTCGACAACATGATGGCAATGATGGAGAAGTACGCGAATAACTTGGAAGCATTGGTGGACGAGAGAACGGACCAATTAACGGAGGAGAAGAAGAAAACAGGTTACTCGACGTTTCGAAACTGTCGTAAATTAATTAATCGATTAATTACACTGATCTTACTTCGCAGATGCTCTGTTGTACGAAATGTTGCCGCGTTACGTGGCCGAACAGCTGAAAAGAGGACACAAAGTCGAAGCTGAGAGCTTCGACTGCGTGACCATTTATTTCAGCGACATAGTTGGCTTCACGGCGATGTCTGCTGAGAGTACACCTTTACAGGTGAGACGCTTCGACGACAGAACGAATTTTCGAAAATTTGTAACAGGTATTGTTTGAATTGTTGGAAATTGTCGAATTTCAGGTGGTGGATTTTCTCAACGATCTGTACACCTGTTTCGACTCGACGATAGAAAATTACGACGTGTACAAAGTGGAGACGATCGGCGACGCTTACATGGTGGTGAGTATCCAAAGAGTTGACGCGAGACAATCGTGATACGGGATCATGAATCATTCCACTCTCGACAGGTAAGCGGTTTACCAATTCGAAACGGTATTCAGCACGCGGGAGAAATTGCCAGCATGTCCTTGTGCCTCCTAGACGCCATTAAACAATTTACCATTCGACATAGGCCGCTCGAAAAGTTGCAACTACGAATCGGTATACACTCGGGTAAGTTGGAGAGAGAAAACGTTCGTAGGATCTTAGGTGTTCCCTTCGTTATCACCGACACACTTTTACCTCTCACTTAGGTCCAGTGTGCGCCGGTGTCGTAGGCCTAAAAATGCCTCGTTACTGTCTCTTTGGGGATACCGTGAACACTGCTAGTCGTATGGAGTCTACGGGATCTCGTAAGTAATCGTGTGACAATTTCACCAAGTAAAGAAGATTCACTCGTTACACTGACACACCTGAAGGCTGCAAAAATGAATCCACTCAAAGTCTATCCTTGATAATTTCAGTGAATAAAAAGAATTCGCTCTCCAAACTGAGACACCTGAGCACTAAAGAAACTCTTCTCACATGATAAATAAATCCTTAATAATTTAAGTAAATAAAAGAAATTTATTCTCCAAACTGACACCTGAAGACTAAAAAAACGGATCCTCACGCAGACTACTATTCTCTTACAATTCAATTTCTCGCGTGACAAATAAATCCTTCCAATTCCAGCTCTAAAAATCCACTGCAGCAAAGAGACGAAGGCTCTCCTAGACCAGCTAGGCGGATTCAGCGTGATAGAGAGAGGCCTAGTTTCCATGAAAGGCAAAGGCGAGCGTCTAACCTACTGGTTGATCGGCGAGGACTGTGTCCTGCGCGAAGAACGTACCAGAGAACGTGAAAACCGTCGAAGCGGTTGTGCAAAGAAGAACAGCACTACGAATCCTCTAATCCCGCGAAGTTCCCTCAAGAACAAATCCCTAGTTCGATCCACCTTCATGAGGTGTTCCAGCGAATCGCCGAAACGGTTGCGTTTCGCCAGTTCCGATCAGTTGGATCAAAAGTGTTCACGCGTGAACAGCCAGTTAGAATCGATCGTCGACAACAGTCCGTGCAAGCCGAAGATGTCCTCCGCGAGCAGGCCGTCCTGCATCGACACGTGGAGATCCTCGAGCAATTCTTGCCCGTGCGTGGAGAAACTGTGCGAGCAAGAGGCTGAAATGGACGCGAAAGATCTGACGCGACAACGGTTGCAGCCTGTCGGGGGCAACGCGTTGCTTCGTGCAAACTGGACGATCGGGAACGAGCCGTACTTCCCGCGAGGAGGAGCCAAGAACTTCCGGCTTGGGATCACGCAGACGACCTGCAGATCCGCGCCCAGCAGCCCGAGGCACAGCACGTTGATCTTAAATTGTCAGAGGCGAGCAGCGCAGTCGAGCGAAGAGATAGACGGATGGGACGCTACAACGCCACTGATTTATTATCCGGGAGGACGATTGGATTAAGGAGAACGCCTATCCCTGAGTTACGAGATCATGGCGGACCTCTTCTTCTTCTTCTCCTATTGAGTTCCCTCTCTCGTACATAGTTTCCAGAATTCTATCGAAGGAATCTTCGTTTCTTTGGAAGATCTCGAGGTGGTTATCTCGAAGTTGTGGTCACAGTTTGGAGAATTCTATCGAAGAAATTTTCGATCCTCCGGAAAATCTCGAGCTGACTATCTCGAAGTCGTCGTGCACAGTCTGAAGAGTTCTATGGAAGAAATCTTCGATCCTTTGAAAAATCTCGAGATGACTATCTCGAAGTTGTCGTACACAGTTTGGAGAATTCTATCGAAGAAATCTTCGACTCTTTGGAGAATCTCGAAGGTTTGTTTTCAGTAACACCGAGGAAGTTGAAGTGTTACGAACGTACGATTTAGGAATTCGGCGAAAGATCCAGTGTGACAGCACAGTGTGTGAGCAAAAGTTTCGATTGGTGAATTGATTGTGTCTGTAAAATCAGAGTTGTGCGACGGTTCGATAATTGCGGAAATCTCGAGGGATACCGACGAGGTAGGAAACGAATTGATTGGAATTTTTATGGATATACACATATACATACATATATAGACGTAGGATAAATCTGGGTCAAGTTTGGAATGTTTTTCTCGAATCGGTAACGAGAGGAAAATCGCGCGCCGGTTTTATTTTTAAACCGATCGCGATCGACAATCATGGTTCCGTTTCCCCTATCTAATCGATATTTTATCGACGAACGATTATACCAATCACGGTGTGTGTCGGTCGATTAAAAGACGGAACGAAACGAGCGTTTACGAACGATGATTTCTTTGTTTTCTTTTTCTCTGGGAGCCGCATCGGTACACGATCAGTAGTACACCAAAGCACACCATACGTACAAAACGAGATACCTAACAGATGTATTTATACATTATTTATAGCATATGTAACCCCGTACACGGAAAAGCAGCGCGCCGTAACGGTATAATTCCACGCATTAGCTTAGACAATCAATAAGGCTCGTGCTTTTTATTCTACATAAGTGTTCTCTAGTCAATTTTTCATTTTTAACTATTACGCCACCACCTGTTTTCTGTTTCATCGAACGCGACGACGAATCAGAGCAAACTTATTCGACGAAAAAACGACACCGTCGAATCGGAAAATCATCCCGATGGATATTAGTATTAACAATATTTACTGCCGGCACGTAGTACTTAAGGCAATTATTTATAGAGTAATATATTAGGAACGATTGGAAGCTTGAAAGAAAGTACATACGAATCGTCGTAGAATTTTTTTCGATAATGTGTATCTAATTAAGGAACCGATCTATCGTAAGCGCGATACGGAAACATGTGTAAGTTTATTATCCTACTTGAAATAAAGAAAGCATTAACGGTGCACGGTTGTTATATCTGTCTGACAAATCGATTTCACGCCAAACGGCGATATTGTCAATTTTCGCTGTGCGATTTTTCATATACTTTTTTCATTTCTCTTTCCCAATGGAAAATAGATATCGAGCAAGAACAAAGGTCCAAGAATTCTCTTTGTTGCACGCAAGTGCAATGGCTCTTCGGGCACGCACGAGCACGATGCGTGATGGAAAAGGCGGCGATAACGCACCGAGGTCCATTAAATTATTAGCACCGAGGAAATTAATTGAACACGAGCGGAGAAACGCGAGGCTTTGATTGCACGCGTTCCGCTATCTGAAAAATGGGGAAAAACTCGATCAAAGTCGATCACGGGCGAATAACCCGCGTTGATTATAAAATTACAGACGCACATTTACGCTCGTTGGGGGAAATACATTAGGTGTCTACTGTAAGAATCTATTCCATTCGAACAAGTTCAAGCTCAAGATAGAGAAAGAATCTAATTCAAATAAAATATGCTAAACAAATTGCACGCCTGATTGCCAAGGTCCGAAAACGTTCGTCCAGTTGCAGTATTTCAGGGATAGGCGAACGAATTTCTTCTTCTTTTTTTTTTTATAAAGAGATAAAATGATTTTTACAGTTAACGCGTGCGTTTAGAAAGTCGATTGGAATCGCGGAGAGAAAAAAAAAATGGTGGCAACGTTTGAATATGCATACCGACGACGTTCCATTCCTTTTTAATAATCTAATAGGTACTGTTACGTTTATTTATATCGGCAGGCCTGGAATGGAACCGGCGTGGCTACCCGATCACGAAAACTATAACGAAAGCCGTTAGTGGCCCGACAGCTAACTAAACTCTTCATTACTTTAATTTGCACGTCTCGTTACGTGCGTCTTCGTGGGCGCACGTGATCGCGGGTGTACGCCGCGGTTCGCTCCGTGCTTAAGCGCGAAACAGTCGTGCAAATACGAGAGTGACTTCTGAATTTATTGCGCAATTTACTATTCGGTGCCTTTCGCAAACTCGATAGAGCAAACGAGCTTAGATATCCAGGATGGAAGTTCTTCCTGAAAATTCGCCGTTAAACGGCCAACTTTCGGTTTCGTTTGTTCGCGAAACGAGGATCGGTCGAATTCATCATTCTTCGGTATATGAGATTACCAAAGAAAACCGGAGGAAATTATGGGAATACTAGCTTTCTGTTTCATTTGTGAATCGTTCAGATTTATCATTCTCCGTGCCGTTTATGAATCAGTGAGAATAAATTTCGCATACGAGGCTACCAAAGAAAAAAGGAAGGAAAATATGGGAATACTAACTTTCCGTTTCGTTCATGAATCAACGAGGATCGATCAAATTTCTCACTCTGTTATAACAAATTAGCGAAAAAAAAAGAAAAGAAACACGAAGAAGGAACGGCGAAGAACATCGCTGAAGAAGAATCGAACACCCTGTATAACGAGGCGACTCCTCTACACAGAATGGGGTACCATCTTATTTACGGTGAAGTGGTTGTCGGCCAACTTAGAGGAGCGGCCATCATTCAATCAAGCCGGACAATTTAAACAGCCTGATTCACGCAGCGAAATCATTTAATATTTGACGTCAAGCACGATTATCGTATAACGGGTGCGTAATGGCCGATTGTTTATACAGGTTGCAAGCGGCGCCGCAATTTTCAAATGGTTGTATCTGTCCTCCTGAGAACGAGATGTTGTTGAACGTTTGTCGGGACGGAGCAATGTTGCTAAAATGATCCGTCATTAGCGGCGGGGCACAAGTGACGGGAGTGCGATTACTCCTTCGACCATTTACCGCCTAAATGGTCGATACGAAGAAGAACTAAGACGAGGACGAAGAAGAAGACGAAGAAAAAAAGAAGAGAATTTCAACGACACTTCAACCCTTTAGCTCCATCTAAGTTTCATTAACGATTAAATTCATGCAAATCCCACACGTGTAATTCCGAATAACTCTTGCACTCTCGGTGTCGGCCGGATCCGGTTTAAATATTAAATCGCGCGTCGCCGACGCGGTATTATTTTGACTTCACACCCGAACGCGTTTCACCGGTCTTCTCTCTCTCTCTCTCTCTCTCTCTGTTTCTATGGCGAGCGTACTTTTATTAGGCTCTCCTTCTGCCAGCCGCGTTCGTATCTATTTATAGACACGGAATTATCTTCATCCGCCGTAGAACAATACCGCGGAGAGCGGTAAAAATTTTCGATAGGAGAATGCTAATCTACGCGGTTCATCGTCGTCTTCGCTCGACTTGCTCGTCGGTCTCGAATGAAAAGGAGCGGCTCGATTGCTAGCAATTAGACCATCGTGACGTGCACGCACGTTCGAACCGGCAACCGGAGTACGATAAACTGATTCCACGATTGATTGTCCTTCTTTCGATCGTCCACAGAGGCAACTATAGAATGATTAAAAAAAAACGTTTATTCTTGTTTTTTGGAATTTTTCTATTAGGTAAGTTAGCTCTCTCTCTCTCGCTGTGTTATGCGTTGCATCTTTCCATAACGCTCCAAGCGCACCTGCGGCACAAACGACCTGTTGTCCACCGCACACGCGGTTACTTTACATAAGATATGCGCGAGCTTAGACCGTGCTGAAAATAAACTCCGTCGCGATTCGACACGTTCGATCGTGACGCTACGCTCGCTGTCATTTAGCCTGATTTCCATCGGTGCTATTCGCGCGTGTCGAGCTTTGTCTAAACTCCTATGCCCCGCTTCGCGTGCCTTTTCCGCGACAAATCTCTCCCCAGTGAAAATTGCTACAAATGGAACTACACCGATAAATGTACCACTCGGAAACAATTTACACGCGAACAATTCCACGGCCATCCTACAAATCGCGAACTTAAAGAATGTCTTAACACTAGGTTTACGGACATTTCTTGTGTACTATTGGAAATGGGTTATGGAATTTACGGTCTCAGAGGAAACGTCTTTACTCTATTGAATCTTCTGAAGGACTGTTTCTGGACACCCAAAAGAAAGTTGGGGTCCCCTTATACCTAGAAACTGTTTACACTATGGTATGGCATTGTGCAGTGAGTGACTCGAAGACGGACACCAGATGCATCTGGTGGAAGTCTTAGTGCCTTTGTTTAAAATAACCCGGAGACATTTTTGTCCTCACTTGATTATTTCCATAGGGTGTTGTTAGAAATAATCCAACATGTACCTATCTCTAATTGAACAAAGCCGCAGATTTCGAAACTGCGCGATGTTATACATTTCTATGAAGTTTACAACAAGCACAAACGGTAGGAGAGAAATGTAACCGGTCTCTGAAGTTGTCCTTGTGAAATTGGAAATGCGTGAGAATCACGCGTCCCGTGAACCTGGTGTGAAAAAAATCCAAATACCTTTCAATCATCCTGCAATTAACTACATGTAAGAACGATACTGGACAAGTCGAGTACAAACATCGAGGAGATTCTAGCTTCCGATAATCTGCTCGTAATTAAGTGCCCGCTTCCATGCGATACGCATCGTCGATCAAACGGTTATTCTCGATAAGCCTCGTCGAGTAGGGTAAATCGAGACGAGATGAACTCCAGTTCGATCCTTATCGAGATAAACAGCGACAGGAGGGCGGAGGATGGAGAGTGATAAGGGGGGTCGGTGGAAAACAAGGGAGAGAGAGAATTTTCGCTGGCGTCTACGCACACTCCCGGCTACATTGTACACGGAGTCCGCGGTCGGGCAGCAGAGTGTTGACACTCACGGGGAAAAAGATAAGATAGCAACTGTTTTAGCAGCCAATCGCCGCTTCTGTGCGTCGTCGAGGCTCTACGTCACTGTTGCTAACTGTGGTTGTGTACACAAATGCCCCCGCGCGCGCAGTGTTGAAGGAAGAATCGATGTGCTCCCTGCGCTCTGGCGAATTACGCGAGTGTGCCTCGGCGAGGACGAAGGAGAAAACGCGGCGGATTCGCGAGAGAGGCGTCACCTTTTCTCTTCGTAGAGCGACGATGCTCGAGGAATTTTATCAGCGGTGAGAAAAAAGTGACGATGCTACGTTGGAAAATTTATAGGAAGATAGCGGGAGGAGGAGAGGTACAAACGAACTCGGCCGAGAAATTGTGATGTTCCGCCGAGGAAACCACTCTCTTTTGATCGAGGAGAGATTAAATTCGGCCGTAATGTCGCAGGTGATCTTTAAATCTTCGCGAGCAGAAATATTTTTCGAGTTGTTGAACGACGAGATTGCACCGTGTTTTGGTTCCGCCTTTATCGGACGTCACTTTCTCTGAAACGTACCGCCTCGCATTATCGTTCGCGTTTACGTGCACACCGAGAGGAGAGCACGTGCATTAGCAGTGTACGCGCATAATAAAGGCATTCGCATTCGTGTGCTATACCGCACGCTATTACATCCTACATTAACTGCGAATAATCGTACGTTAGCGTGTTCCCGGTGTGCACTTGCTCATTGAAATTTCGCGTGCCGATATAGGTAACGGTAATATGCTGAATATTACACCTACCAATTAGCCGGGGACTGGTGGAAGTGAAAAAAGAAAGAAGAAAAAGGAAGAAACGTTTCTTTGCTCGGGGAGAGAAAAAAGAGAACGAAGGTAAAAAAGAAGATAGAAAAGAATTTTCTGCGGTTGCGCGAAAAGTATCGCGAGCCATATATATGTACATATGTAGGTATGTGCTGTTCCGTGGCTGATAAAACGCGCAGCTTTCACTATCAATCGCGGTTGTTGTACGTAACCAGAAACCGAAGTGTCGGTGGAAATAAGCAAATACCGCTAGGCCTCTTAACTTGGACTTGTAAACAAGATTACATTCAGCAGACTACGGATTTGCAAACAATTAGAGTGTAAAACGACATCTTCGACACGTTATTTCCCGCAACCTGTTGCTCCTGCCACATGTTCCAATACTGGAAATCAACGGGAACAATCGGATTTCACTGATCGCGTCTGAACCGAGTAACGTGGACGTAAGTAAAAGAAGAAGAAAAAACAGAAAGAGAAAAAAACGTTAATTCAGCGATAACGTAACGTTTGCTCAGGCGATGGAGTTATTTTTAAGACGGTAAGAAACAGTAGACGCGTAAATTGTATATATACCCCGTGTGATCAGTGATTTATCAGTTTTATTTCATTCGAGGCGTTTTACGACCGAAAGAAAAAAAAAGGAAAAAGGAAGACTCTGTAAGTGCGTAAAAATGCAGAATGGCGGAGAGGAGTGTGTGTGATAACCGCGTGGTCGCGATAACGGAGAAAAACTTTCGGCTTTCTAAAAATATCTTCGACAACCACGTTCCCGCTGCAAGAACGGTGACGAAATCCTCCTCTCTGTACCTCGTGTCGTCACCCGAACCCGCCTGCGATACAATTTATTTGACCCGGCTTGGTATTTTATTTGCGAACTAGATATCGTTGATGAAACGCGGCGCTCGATCTTTCCGAGTGCACGCGTTCTCTCGCTCGCTACGTCGCTCGACTAGTTTCCGCCATCTTCGCCATTTCCAAATTAAAGGAGAAATACTTTCCATTTTTACGACTTACGACGGAATCTTACGGTAATTTTATTTCCGATAACGTACTTTTACAATGCACGTTGCAATAAATTTCGATAAGATATTGATATTGTAAGGTTAAATATTTTTACGTTCGATTCGTTGAATCGTATGATCTGAAGGCAGTCGCAATGCCACCTACATGCGCAAACGGTTCGTATTTCGATAGGGTTAGTGTCATCTATTTAACGGAAAATGTCTTTTCCCGCCATAACCAAACAATCTTGTTAACTTACATTGCGTATCGAATGTGAGAACGAGATGATACAGACAGTTTGGAAATGTACGAATTAGACGGAATAGTATCTACAAGTCTGGATAGATACACGTGATGTGTAAATTGGCGTAAATAGTAAAATATAATCGAGATCGATTTACCTTAATACGCGTCGGTTGGAGGTTGTCGCCCAGCCTTGGCAGTTTGTCGACATCAGACGCTTGAACGTATTTCATTGACTCTCGTTCGATGGCTGCGAAATTCTGGAACCACGAACCACTCACAAGTGCACTCGCGATCACGTTAATTTGACGGTAATTTCCACGAGAGTAACGAAAATTGTTCCCGAACATTTCGAAGATTCCCATGCGCGGCCGATTCCGATCGGAGCGCCGCTCTTGTGGCTCCACCTTCACGGCACGCGGCAACACTATGCCCCCTCGGAATCATGTGTTCGCTCAGTATACTGCGGCCTCTGCTTGCGTACGGTTGTTTGTGAAGGGTACGAAACGATTGGCTATCCCGGTGGCGCGTTTCGTCGTCGTGAAACGAACCCGCGATTCATCGCCGATACGTGCGTCTCGCGTACAACTAATTTTCCGTGGTTGGTGTCCCACACGTGGTTTTACCCGTGCACTGTTATCGCATTTGGTCGTCGAAGGAAAGAAGAGGGAGGTCGAAAGAAGGAAGAAAAAACTTGGCGAATAGAAGTGCGTCGTCTTCGCGCCAGTAAAGGCGTCCTTCCGCGTTCTCCTCTACGACGTATACACGAGCCGCGGCCAGTAGTCGCGCGAGTGAGTGATTTTATTTGCAACGAACAGTGCCTGACGAGGACGGAAATAGCTGTTAAGTGAAGTTCCTCGACTTTTCGCGATCGGTCAACGAGAGAGCCGCAGGGATGACGAGGTAGCCCCCCATCCGAGGGATTGGATTACCATGCTGGACACGGCCACGAGTCGCAGGTAACAGAGAACCGTGTGCGCCCCGTGTAAAGACTCCCCACTCGCCTCCTCTTTCTTCTCTCCTCTTCTTTCGTTGCTTTCTTCTCCTCTCTTTCCTTCTCCTTCGCGTTCTTACCATCTTTCTCTGCTCTTCGTTCTTCCCTCTCTTTCTCTCTATTGCACCAAGCGTCGTCGATCGACACACACACATCGGTTCTTTCTATCTCTCTCTCTCTATCTATCTTTCTCTTACGAGAGAGAGAGAGAGAGAGTGAGAGAACCGGCGGGAATAGTGGTGCTGTACACACGAGCGAATAGGACGGTTTCTAGCAGGCATTTGGAAGAGTAAACGATTGGATGAGCGCCAGCTGCCCAGAGGAAATTCCTCTGACAAAAATTCCCAAGTGTCACTCTCGATGTATACGCGCGTGCACACCGATGATGGATCCCGATGGAAGATTATTCTATGCATTGGTGACTGAGATCTGTGTATACGGTCGACGGTGTTCTCGCCACGGCGGAAAGGTCGATTCGTCGGCGATAAGAAGGGCGCGTGTCAAATCTCTTACGTATGCGCATGAACCGACGCGTTGTACAGAGCACGGGAGAGATAGCGCGCGCGAATGCTGTGGATCCCGCCGCGGGTAAAGTGCATCGGCGGCGGTGCCGACTGCGAATTTTCGTCGTCGCGCGTGACACGCGCCTTGTGATGGAAATCGAAAATCTCTTTGTCTGCTCCCGTGCCCGCCATGTATTTCCGGAACAACACAACGTGTGTACATCGCATCGACACGTCTCTATTGCGTCTTACGCTCGATAAACGAAGTGGCGAATGGATTCCGTGACTACGTGAAACAGTGTAGCCACTTTTTTTCGTCTCGACGAAATTCGACGCGTATGTTTACAATGCGAATTTTACCAGTGATTAGTCGCGATGACGGTGAAAAAGTAACCGCGAGAGTGTTTGAAAACGCATATACAGCTCGATTGGAAGATGAGAAGGGTTCAAGTGTATTATTTGCTCTCGGATAATCGGCGTATTTTCGTCGCTTGGCTCTGATACACGAATCTCTGACGTAGGAGAAGTAAACGGACTGCTGCTCGCGACCACGTCTTGGATCCCGAGAAATTACTAGAGCGACAACGACTGATGTATCGCGGCAGGGTCCACCGTATTCTAACCATTAACAGTTTACTTAACGAGCAGATAAGAGGAGAACGTAGAGGAAAATTTCCATCGACGCTTTCCGCGTTCGGACTCGTCCTCTCTCTCTCTCGCTGGAATATCGCTTGCTTCGTCGGTTTGTTTCTTTTCGTTCGTTCCCGTCTCGACCTCAGGTGTCATTGGTCTGTTGACGTTTCTTGCATGGGCCAGGCCGAGTTCGAGGAACAATTAATTTTTCGCGGATTCACACGTGGCGCGACAGTGCGCGTTATTCCAACGACCTAGCTGAGTCATCCTCGGTATATACTTTCGTGTGTACGTCAGAAAATTTCGTCCGACTCTTCTTGCTATCTTTGTTTGCGTACGGTTTTAGACGACAATTGAACGAGAGTGAAGAGAAATGTAAACAGCGCATGTTACACGATGCGAAAATGTATCGAGAGCGTCTGGTAGCATATACGTATATGTATATATATATATATATATACGTACATATTTCTGTACCGATAAATTCTTGCACGTACACGTTTCTCAACACCTTTCTCCGTCAACAAGCAACGATAGTTTTTATCTGTAAATACTACTAGTAATTGATATCGTCCACTGTACGTGTCGTAATCCCGTATACTCGTAAATCTATCGCACACTTGTCTTTATCTATGACGACGTTAGGTTAAGAAATAGATCGATTACCGACGACGTCACTCTATCGATAAGTGCGTTACTCTGCTAAAGGTACACAACCTATCGATTTTTTTGCCTAGCTTGGAAAATCAGTTTCGCCTTCGGTAGATACGAAAACGAGAACGCGTCGTTTGTTGTTGGACGAGCGGTGGCGCATCGCGAGCGTTGTTAATTCGAGAAAATAAAATTCTCCTCTGGAGAGCTACGGGGAGCAAAGGTTGCCACGATAAATATTGTCCAGGAGCGAGATGCTCGGCGTTGTCGGCGGCCAAACAATAGCTTTTCATCGTGCCCCGTTCAAAAGCGACTCGGTGGAACGACCGTACCAGCGGAGACGTTTAATGAACTTAATTATTCCGAACGTCGATGCTTAACCCCTTTGTTGACCGCTATACCACTGTTAAGCTACAACATTGTTACGGCTCTCGAACAGGTGGCCCTGCTAGCTCTCGCAACCTCCCACTTATTCCTACACACACACACACGTATACGCACACAGAGATACACACGCTGGTGTGTTTCCACGTCGAATAAATTGGATTTTTCGAATAAAATCACGTTATGCACGCGCGAAAAGAAACCGGACCTTGAAAATGGTCAGTATTTTCCTCGCTCATGTCTCCGCGTCGTTACGCTTGAT
>NW_017100141.1:985492-992614 GCF_001263275.1 Habropoda laboriosa
CGAATAACTTTTTACCCTTATATATACATATTATAAATATCGCGCGGTTTTCGTACTGGTTGGACAAACGGAAAAAGGCAGAGCAAGAGAAAATGAAACGAGTTTTCGTTGAAGGAAAGGAAAAATGGGACGCGTGTCGACCTGCGGCAGACCTAAGCACGGAATGAATCCAGAAGAAGAAAAACATCGCAGCTTAACGAAGGAGGATTAATGCCTTGGGGACACCTGGTAAAAAGGCTATTTACAACTTTATTAAACCGCCTCGCCGCACACATAGGTCCCATGGAAGAACGTGTAACGAAACGACTCGACTTACGCGAAAAGCGCGGAATAATATCGTAACGCGAGACAGCGACAACTCGTCGCTAGGTTGCGCTGCTGGTGTGCAGCAGCAGCGTGCTGCGCACACCTACCCGATATTTTATAATGGGTCTCTCGATAAAAATGCCACTTGTCAGGCCGCGACTGTTTTGCATAATTTCAGTTCAGGATACACGCGCGTAAATTGCACGCACGGGCAATAAATCTCGAGGGAAACCGCTATACACTTCAGCCCCGTACTTCTCTCTCTCTCTCTCTCTCTCTCTCTCTCTCCATCTATCTGTATCACGTGCACCAGCTTTCCTCTCTTTCTATCCTTCTTGCACGAATAGAACGCGATAGAAAGAGAGAGAGAGAGAGAGAAGCTTATAGCTGCAGATATATGATCTACGATATGTCTAATGGCAATTAATGCGGCCAGTTTAATATCATCGCGCTGCATTTAACCATTCCACGCTGATCCACCCGGTAGCTACTTTGTGTATTTTTCGATTTCGTAGCATCGCGTGTCCCCCAACGGGATATATACGTACATATATCGTCGGTTTAAGAAGATTTTCTTGGGCTAAAACAACCGAAAGGAGCAGAGATTACGCGGCTAGATCGATTAGACTCACTCGTAGGATAGATAATCCTCTCTCGTGAACGTATCTCTGACAGGATCGAAAGAAGGCAACGATCTTCTTCTTCTTCGTAAAGATGATCTTGTTTCTCTACTAGAGCCAGCGTTCGCGAGACAGAGAGAGAGAGTGGGGGGCGAGGGGGAGATTCGAGCGACGGAAAAAAACCGTGCTTTCTAATTAATCGGTTAAGCTGAGCATTCGCGGTGCTTAATGGCCGTAATTAGCCCTACATGCTTCGCGCGGCCACTGAAATTGCGCGATTGACCTGTGTCAGGGTGGAGGGGGAAGGAGAGGGAGGACGTTCGCGGAGAAATTAATAAAACGTAGGATGACCTAAGCAATCATGATTGCATAGTTTTTTGCCAATCTTTCAGAGAGAAGAATTTCTTGCCATAGTACGTTTTTCTATTGACTTTTAACCCTTTCGAATGGTACATGTACATATATACAGGAGGGGTCTACGTTCTCCCGAGCGACGATACGTAATCGTCTCATCCTATCGCTTTTAATTATTAAGCGGCACGGCACAGGAAACGTCTTGGGGAGAGAGTGTGTGTATCGATAGCAGAAGTCTACCGTAACATGCGCCGCGATAATAGAATTTTATCATTATCAAACACGACAGGTCGCGCCGCGTGTTATGCAACGGTGTATAGTCACTTAATATTCGCGCGTTTCGTTCACGTTGCTTATGTGTAACAATCTAACAACACCGTCAACCCTGATAACTATTCTCCTCTTCTTTTAAAAACGACCAACTCTTGGAACGAGGCGTCGAACCGAAACGAAATTCGTTGGTCGATCGCGGCGGCGCTTATGCAAAACGAGTCGAAACGCGGAGCGGGTAAAAAAAGAGGCGGTAAAAAAAATTCCTCGGGGCGTATTTCGTACGAGAGTGAAAATTCCACGGATCACGTTCTCTTCCCCCCTAATTAAGTCGTCACGCGAAACAGCCGAAAGAATGCGGGGATATTGTCAGAAATGTAACGCTGAAAATGATCCGGTATGGTGGGAAGGAGAAGGGTGGTGGAGGAGGAGGAGGAGGAGGGTTAATAAATATCCTCGGTTCCGCGAGCAACTTTTCAATGTTATAACGACACGCGGCGTCTTTAATTTTCGGTTCGGCGGCTCGCGTGATCCGTGGAATATCAAAAGCGCCAGGCCGTGTGTGCGCGTTTGAACGGCGTAAGGGTGGTTGAGTAATGACTAACGAGTAATGCGCCGACATAAGTAAGCATTAAGTAACGAGTGGCCACTCACACGTGCGAGCGAGGATCGGGAGAGCGAGTCGAGGCTGTTGGGCGAACGAGAGAACGCCGCACACATAGGAGAAAACGGTGTGCACACGAGATTACGAGCACGGTTGTCTCGGTTGATCATGATGTTCCTTTCATTCAGGGGCCCCGATTAACGATCTGCAGATGTATTTAACGAGTCTAAAAGCGGCACTGTGGTTTACCGAGCCGCTCCCCACCGTCCTGAGTGCCCTCTTCTCTATCTCCCTCTCTCTCTCTCTGAAACGAGAAGTTTACGAAAGTTTTTTCATTTCACATTTTATTTTCAGTGTAAATATTGATCGTTGACCCCTCGCTATCTCGGCGATATTGAAAGAGTACAGATTTTCCGATAAATTGGACCACCACCAACGAATGTTCCCGTTTCCTTGAAATAAAAAAAGAAGAAGAGAAGAAGAGTCTGTAGTACGACGAGGTTAGAGGGGAAGAGAAAGAGAGACAAAGGCGAAGTGGGAAGATCGGTGGTATCGGCGGCGATCGCCTTGCTAGCCTGGAAATCCAGTTACTCCAGCAGGGGCCTCGAGACAATGCGCAGAGAGCAGCCCGTGCAATGCCGCCTCGGGAGAGCTGGTTGGGTGAGCGCGACGAAAATAACTCCGGCAGGAGAATATTACGGCACTTTGCAATGAGGAGAGACCAATGAAAAGAGACGAGCGACCGCGCTGTGTACGCGAGCGAGCAAGAAAGACAAAGAAGCGAGCGAGCGAGCCAGACGAGGAGTAACACACCGAAGAGAAAGAGAAAGAGAGACAGATACGGTCGATGAAAAAGAAGAGAAAGGGTGAGGGGGTTGTTAGAAGCGGGGTTTGGGAGGAGGGAGAATGGAAACAGAGAGCGGAGAATCGCGCGTGTGTGCCCGTGTCTCTTCTGTAGTTGCATACACACGTGTGTGTGGTGCATACACGATAAGGAAAGAGAAGAGGAAGGGGCGAGAGAGGAGAGAGAGATCGTCGCACGAATCGACTCATGGCGAACCATTCGAAACGAGCGACCGGCGGTCGTCTTCTTTTGGTCCGTGACGCGATTGGCCGATCGGCCAATGACTGGTTCTCTCGGCGCTGGGCAATGTGCACTGCGTGCAGCGGGCGTGAGGAGGGGCCCTGCTCAAGTGCGCTCGCGGCTCGTGTACAGTGCACTTCATTGACGGCCGCAAAACTGGTCCACCGCGAGCCGCATAAAACTCCGTTAGAACCAGTTCCATACGCGGAACGAACTTAACCCTATGTCCTGGCTGCTTCCCCCCCTCGAATAACCCCCTTCTGAACAATTTACCTCCCCTCTGTGCTCGAGTGAACTTTGAAAAAATTTCCAACAATACTCGACGTTCTCTATCTTTTTTTTTTTTTTTTTTTTTTGAAGTAGAGGTGAAAATTTGGGGAACAACGGAATGATTTGTTAGATACGAAAATTCGAAGATCAAAGGTCCTCTAATTGGCGTCGCGTAAATGGTATTCGAAAGGATAGCAGAGCGGGAATGTCAGAAGCGACGCGGAGAATCGTCTGGTTGGTTCGTAAGGACAGACGATCCGCGCTCGCACTTTTCTTCCCTTTCACGTCCGCGCGCGTTCGACTTGCACGAATACCGGGAAATCCTGGTGCTGCCAGCATGTCTGCCAGTGCGATCGGCGGTGTACCGAACGTTCACGGAACTGTCCGAGCGATTCCGATTCCGTGTCTCTCTGCCGGACGATGTGTTGGCGCGCGGGCGCGAGGCCAGTTCCATAAAACCGTAAACGTCGATTACGCAATGATGTAACATAATAATGGATATTGTCCCGGCAATGGAGATTCCGACAGATAGAGTTTCTTATTGCTTCGGTGAAACACGCTCGCACAATTGATACGTCGCCCATACGGAGACGCGTGGAACGTCAGTCGGTAGTCCACGCCGCGTGTTGCTTCTTTGATTTCTGCGCTCTTTTTTCGCGTCCGTCAGGGCGCATGCGCGACCGACCGCCACACACCGCTTGCTCGCCTGGCTGTGTTATACTCGTGGGAGATACGCGCTGGAAAACCGATTCTTTCTTCTTTTTCTTCTTCTTTTTTCACCAGTCGCGGGATAATGAAACGGGGTAATGGGTATATGGGTGTTTGGTAATAATTGGGTAACAGAAGTGAGCGTAGTAAAGATGGAAATGAGCGTATTACACGGTAGTATGATAATACGTGGTAATTAGGCAAGGTAACCGGAGGTGTGTGTATTTTTATTACGCATTATGCAACCAGCGTTTCTGGTTAATTCTGGTGCGCGTAGACGTGCTGAATTATCCTTCGGAATTACAAAGTTGAGTCATTCTCTGTCTCTTTTTGCAAGTATACCGTATATTAAAATTCAGCTAGGTATCCCGTGAAGAAGAATGTCGAAAAAGGGGGCTAATTCACCGGTCTATATTTAGAAGAAACAGAGGCACACGATACGGTTTCACACAACAGGGAGACCTCTTCAACATTCGTCGTGTTATTCAAGAAGTAAAAACGTAACCGATACTCGGAGGCTCACGGTTTGTCCAGATCTCATAAAGATATGCTTATTCATCCTAATGGTAGGTTGTCGACATGGACACGCCTCTATCAAAGTCGTCGGTATCTACAAAGAGGCTCTTCGAGATTTTCTTTCCGTTCCCACCATTTTACGCCTCGCGAGCAATTCCGCCCTCCTCCTCATCCTCTCTTCCTCCGCCGTGAAACGAAGAGGACAACCTCTGCCAACAGGAGCGACCAACTTTGCCTCTAATATTTCACGGAAGTCAACCGCGAAGATTTGTCGATGTTATCACGTTTTAACAGATACTTCCCCCTCCTTCCTAGCATTAAAATAAACACCGTCGTTCTTCCCCCTCCCTCGAGAGAAATTGGAGCGAAAGACGACAGAGCGAAGTTGGAGCAAAGCGAAAGAAGAAGAAGAAGAAGAGGTGGGAGATGGTGAACGAGGAGGAAATAGCAGAAGAAGGGATGGAGAGGGGAAAAAAGGGAGAAAAATGAGCGGCGGAAAAAATGAAGAGGAAGAGAGGACGAAGAAAAGTGGCGAACCGGCTGGCCGCAACAAACTTGAAGTAAACCAAACCTACCGGTCCTACCGCTCGCGCTACCACTACCACCTACCGAACTATTACCTACAGCAGGTCTATATCTGGACTCTCTGCCTCGTCTCTCTTATCTGATGCACCGACGTCGTGTGCCGGAATAGTGGAATCACCTACGTGTCTATACCGTCCACAGGCTATGTGGGTGTTCCTTATCCGACTTGCCGCGTCGAAACCCGATTCCCTTTGGGATCGAAGAGCTGATACTCACGCCACTTCCTACGGGGAACACGTTAGCGTTGCTCCAATTTTACTCTTCTCCTAAATTAACCCTTTCGCATTCGTAAACAAACTTTTACTCACTCTACGTTTCTTGGAAGAGACGTCTTAGGATTCGATGTCCTTTTGTCGATTTTTAGGGGTATTTTTGCATCGCTGTTTTTTAATTATTTGCAATTTTGTAGGGTCACTGCCACTGTCGAGGCATTGTCGACACAGAGTGACTTGCGCTGTGTTATTTTCGACAGTGTGTCGATTGATTTCCACTGCGATATCAAAGGTTGATAGCGCCTCTGTGCGATCGATGAGTTATCGATCCGAAAATTCTAGGGAAGATTGTGTTTGGCTGAGTTTCTGACAATTTTCACGTGTCAGTGTCGCTCATCGGTCGCTTTGGTTTCTCAATATTCGTAACGTGGTTTCACTCGTCGAAGAGACTCGCTTTGACCGAGATATCCCGCGTCTATCAATATTTACAACTCAGTGTCGCTTGTTCGACATTTTAGACGAGATGTCTCGTGTTCCAACGAAAAGACACGCGAAATATTCCGTCGAAAGCTTGAGAACGAACGACATCGAGTCGCCGGATAATTCGTCTAAATTTGTTCGCCGGATATTTCCGTCCGTAGATGCGAAAGGGTTAAGAAGAAGTTACACGTGAAATTTGTAAGACGGTTCGGTGGGGGATCAAAGAAACGGACTTCCTGTCTGCGAACAAAGGAGAACCGAATAGTGTTAAGAATAGTTGATCGTAGACCTTGATCTATTAACTCTAGGCCTTGCTGAAGCTGTTGACGCTGGGTCCAGTTTTTGTGGAACCTTGGCTCAGAGTGGAAGGCTAACTGTGTCCGCGATTCTATTCTGCCTCGAATAAAAGTCACTTCCTTGAAGCGGTGTATGTTCCTTTGAGCGTGTCGTTGAAAATTTTCTTATCAATCACTCGTGATATTCGAGCATGCATACGCACACTTATTCGCGAGGTTTCCTAATATCGAACTAATTATACGAATTTCGAAAATTTACTTCCATTTGTAGTTTAAAACAAACATTCCTAAATTTTCCCTTGGTAGACGCAAATCCTTAAATCTCTTCTATTTTTAAAATTTACTTCCACTTGTGATTTAAAACAAAAATTGCCAAATTTTCCCTTGGTAGACGCAACTCCTTAAATCTCTTCTATTTTTAAAATTTACTTCCACTTGTGATTTAAAACAAAAATTGCCAAATTTTCCCTTGGTAGACGCAACTCCTTAAATCTCTTCTATTTTTAAAATTTACTTCCACTTGTGATTTAAAACAAAAATTGCCAAATTTTCCCTTGGTAGACGCAACTCCTTAAATCTCTTCTATTTTTAAAATTTACTTCCACTTGTGATTTAAAACAAAAATTGCCAAATTTTCCCTTGGTAGACGCAACTCCTTAAATCTCTTCTATTTTTAAAATTTACTTCCACTTGTGATTTAAAACAAAAATTGCCAAATTTTCCCTTGGTAGACGCAACTCCTTAAATCTCTTCTATTTTTAAAATTTACTTCCACTTGTGATTTAAAACAAAAATTGCCAAATTTTCCCTTGGTAGA
>NW_017100141.1:992634-1010348 GCF_001263275.1 Habropoda laboriosa
TTCACCCTGAGACAAAATAAGAATAGAAATCTTCCAAGTAACTTGAACATCGTCAAATCCATTTGCAATTTAAAAAGAAAAATCCCCAAATTCCTACCTTGAGACAAAATAAGAATAGAAATCTTGTAATTAAATTCAACACCGTGAAGTCCACTCGTAAAAAATTCGAAGCCTGCTCGATCGATAGGATGCCTCGTCTCAGCGTAATCTCGTTGATCGCAGAGATCGAAGATGCAATCGAGTGCAACTTTTTCTCAGGGCCGTGTGGCGACGCGGCAGCAGCAGTTACAGCTGCCCGCTACCGCTGTAATTAATACACGATCCTCATTCGCGGTGTTACGTAAACGAGCGCACGAAAGAGAGAGAGAGAGAGAGAAAGGAGAGAGGAGAGCAGTATCTCGTACGAAAACAGAGAAAAAGAGGAGCAAGTCTAACGAAAAGTGGAATGAAAACGAAGCGGGTGTTGCTCGGGGCGGTCGCGTGAATCGATCGATTAAAATCGTGGACGTGCCAACAGGTGACATAATCCCCCCGACTCTCGCATGGGTCGGCCGATTAGAAATCCGTGAGTGTCGCCTTAATTGACGCGATTACATTTACGAGCAGAAACGTCGACATGACCGCTCTTAAATGAACGTGACACGCGCCCATCGCGCACAGGTGTGTATCCGTGTTTTCCACGTAGTAACCTAAACGGGGAATTACACGTTCGAACTAACAAAGAGCAATTGGTACGATCAACAACGACGACAACCACGGGGACGTGTCGTCGTTGTTCTTTTTCTTCTTTTTTTTTTTTCACTTTGTTGCCCGACTATTCGAGGAATCGTTTGGCGAACGCGCCTGGTAGCCTCAAGTTATTACGGTGTGAATAGCTAATGCTCCACGGCTGTAGCGTTAGAACGCAGTGTCTCTGTTTTCTTTTTTGTGATTGACTTGGAAGTATGTGCGTGACGAGGAATTCGATTGGAATTCTCTTTCTCTTCCTCTTTTCTTTTTTTTTTTACTTCTTTTCTTAAGTGGTTCTGTAATTACAGCAAGTTAAGAGTTGGGTTGCTCGTTTTGCACCGCGGTGGAATTCGATTCGAAGTGGAAATATTTCGTTCGGTAGGTTATAGACGTGTATCGAAGAATGGTAGAAGTTAATTAAGAACTGTACCGTGAACGATAATTGAGAAATTAGCATATCAGTTGTTTCGCCTGTCGTTTCGCCTCTGTGCTTTGTAACGTCGTCACGTGTGCCGTTTAATTAACCGACAGTTTTTTATGACGGTTCGATTGTGACGAGTTTCCCGATCGTGTACCAGATTATCCTGTGGATCAATTCTGTGCACGCAACGCAATTATTCAATCCCTTGTTTTGTAACACTGTTAAATATATCCTCTTGCGAAGCTGTCTCCAAGGCAGATGTAAACTCTCGTAAACTAATGGTACGCGTTAGTCATTCTTCTACGATTATTTATAGAAAGAAATTCTATGTCGCAATCAGCACCATATTCCTGTCCGTCGATTCTTTAGAAGACCAAACGTCAGGATTCAGAGGTGTGATAAAATGAGTTTTCAACGTCGTTTTACAGGTGGCTGTCAGAAGTTCAGGCTGAAAGCGCGAAGAGTCCCGATTGGCAGCAGCATGCTCTCAGTATAGCGTTCAAGCATCGACGATCATCTCCGTGAAGTTACTCTGCCATGTTGCTTAGGTAAGATTTAAAAAACGTCATTTTCCGCTGAAACGTCGATTGGCAATTTCCAATTGATCGTTATCGCGGTATCACACATAAGTGTGTACGCGTGACATACGCGTACGCTCTTTTCTGTCCGGTGTCTGAACGTGAAACGGCGACGAACGACAGGATCGAAGAAGAAGAAGAAGGGTGTTGGCGGTTTGAATCGGTGCAATTATAGAGGCGCGCGATTTAATATCGCGGCGAGGAACGACACTGCGGCAGATATTCTAAATGCGTGCTATCGTTTGTTGGCGCACTATTTTAACGTGTTATCACGGTCCACGTCCGCCATGGAGCTGCAGACACGCCCGTTCGCCTTTTCTGCGGCCACAGTTGCTTTGACGTGAGCGCGTTTCTGCTCCGCAATGAGCGCGCGCGGTGCTCTTAGTGCGCTGCGGCAGATACGCGGGCAAACGTCGCTGATATTCAGATGCAAACAGCGGAGACACGCGATGGAATTGGCGTGTTTAATGTCGTCGCGAAATTTTAGTCGATTTCGTCGAGGATATTGTTTACGTTCCGTCTCGATTTAAAGGGACAAAATCTGCAATTTTTTAAAATTTTCATCGATGTAAGGAAACCGCTGTGAATTTTCCTGCACGAGGAAATATCGCCTGTTCACCTCACGTGGCCAGGAACGTGTTTAAAAAGTCCAACATTCGGCTGGTTGAGTCGTGAGGGCAATTGCGCGAGTTCTGGACGAAAGGTTAGGGTGATGGAACTGGAGGATAGTCTGAATTGTCGTATCTGTACGCGTGAAAATCGCGAATGGGACGTACGATCGTACGAAGTGACGCGTGTTTTCGCGCGATCGGTACGAAAGGAGCATGAACGCGTGTAGGTTTCGCGCGGCGAGGTATGAGAAGGGCCCGGCGGCGATAAAACCAGTCACGAACATTGTGCGCGGGGAAAACATACGATAGCTACTTCTGCAGAATTCTGTGTCGTACGTGCAGCGCGTGCGTGTGCGTGCGTTACACGGAAGCGCGGAACAATGCGGTGCCATTCATGGTAAAAGAAGAAGCGGTTGAATCACCGTCCGCTCGGATTCTACAGGATTATTCAGACGAAAAGTGTTATGAAGTTTGGGAGAGGTATAGTCGCTGGAAGAAATATGGCTAGCTTGTAAATTGAAGCTTTAGGTAGTGCTGACTGATGAAGTATCGCAGAGGTTCGATTTTTTTTATTGGAACTGAATTAGAGCTTAGGTATATTCTTATCTTCTTAGATTCCTGTCGATTCACTTATTATTGTGCTAGAACAGCTATCGGGAACCTTTCGGAGCCGAAGAGCCATTTGAACAAAATAACGTACAAAGAATAAAATTTAGGGAGCCGCAATTTTACTTTAAGTTTAAATTTTAAATTTAAGAATCGCGTCGAAACATTTACTTTACCGACGCAATGTAGTTATTTTTGGAGGGGTAACTATCGGTTCTGTGGTGGCAACAGCAGATTTTTATTAAACATATGAGAGCCGCATGCGGTTCCGGAGCAGCAGGTTCCCGACCCCCTGTGCTGGAAGGTGTAAAGTTTGACAACTGATTGTTTTCACGATTTCACTATATTTCTTCCGTCGACTGTACAATCGTTCTTAACGAGGATTTAAATGGAAATAAAAGGTACAGTTGAAAGCGATACAGTGAGGTTGTAAAATTGGTCAAGCTGTGACACCTGTGACGTACACATAATCAAAGCACTTAAATAACAGTTCGAGGGAGGTAAGGAACTCAACCATTAGATCAGTTCTTCCATTGGATTGCATTTAGAAGTTTAATTTTTAGCAAGGGTCGACTGAGACTTCAACGAAAGGTTGCAAGCCGAAATTTCAAATATCAATTCCCAAATATGATTTCGTTACATCGCTTCCTCCGACTATACATCGATGCATTCCCTCCAGAATTCGGACCTCTATTCTCCCACGTTTTTGCCAAACGACAATTCCATTCACACTTCCCCGAAAAAATGCCAAAACCACTAAAACATCCCTCTCGTTCCACTCTAACTGGTCCATTCAATAAATCCCTCCTCCACAATTCGAATCCAGTCGCGGCACACGTAAAACCCAAACGTTCATTCCACAGATACGATCCGGCAGCAGGAAGATCAGTAGGTTTCCATCCGCATAATTGTAGCCGCGGTGGAAAGGCGTTAACCCGATGGAATCGTAACGATACCACTCCTCGGCGAATACGAATTTATAGAAACGTCAGCTTGTAATTACACCCGAGCTGCTGCTGCCGGGCGAGAGCGAGAAGGGGAGGGTTGCATGGAATTTACAGAATTATAGCAATTTATACCGGCGGCACGCGCTCTCCCCGCTCCATTCCACAGATACGCCATATACCATATGCGTGTCTCGCGTCTTGGCTGATTTACAACGTGGTTGAATAATTATTTAGTGAAACGCCCGGTTATATACGCGATTTCCAGGCTCGCGCTCGCGCGCGGTAAAACCGCTCGACGATTTCCTCTATCGCCTCGATTCCCCGCGATGAAATATCGCTTGTACCCGATGGAAACTGCGAAATCACACGTGTCTGTGCCTGCGTGTGTATTTACCTCGCCACGGTAGTAATAACATTGCGGTCTATGACTGGAAGAGGGAAATAGTCGCGCAGAACCGTGTTATAATGTTACACACGCCGATCCTGGTAACGCGATACACTGCCTCGTGTACAAGGAACAGTAGTTAGAGATCTTACCGACGGCGACGAGGGGAAAAGGGGGGATGGAAATAAAAATTAGAAGAGGAAAAAAAAAAAGAAAGAAGTGGAGTGCGGCGGCGGTGAAAACGGCATTGGATCGGCCGCGATACGCCGCCGCCACCGCGGTGATGGATGATAAAATTGCATCGTAGCGGAGTTGGATCGTTCTCTATTAGCAAATCGGCTACCGCCTTTGCTAATTTCTTACTTTGTATCGTTCAGCTTGTTATTTTGGGTATTCTGTGCCGCGATTTTCGATAAGAGCAGCTATTTTCGGTGAAGATTACTTATCGCTTACTTTATCGGTGGAATTCTCGTGGCTCCCGGTTGGTATTTTAAGGATTGATATCGATGAATGGATTTTTTTTCTTATTGTTTGCCAAGTGTAACGAAGGTGAAAAGGATTTAGCCGCGTTTGGGATTCAAGGTGATATTTTTCGGTTCGAGGGGTTCGGTTATCTAATTTCTCAGTGAAATTCATCCTGCTCGTGGCTCGATAAGATTGAGATACGATGCCTGCGGTGGCTATATCGTATTTCCGAACGCGTGTACTTATTCTTGACCAGTGCGCTGCCTGGAAAATCCTTGTAAATCTCGGGAAAATTATAACCAAGTGAACACTTTGAAACAGTTGATATAAATTGAAATCTCTCTATCTTTGTAACATACACCAGAGCACCGGTTGGAGAATTAATTTCACTCCGATCGAACTTTCCGCCAAATATCCACTTTCGTTTATCCTTTAACCCGGTACACGTGTGTCCTCGTCAAATGAAACACGCGTAAAAGAAAGAACCCACTGTATACAGAATGGACCAAAAATTACGCAAATTTATTCCTTCCTTAAACATGCCTCTTGAATATCCTTACAAGTTCCGTTTTATTTCTGCTCGTTTTATCCGGCGTAAAAGAACATCGTCTTCTTTGGAGCAGTACAAGTACATAAACGTGAAGATTCAAGGCTCGAAGGAAAAGCGAGCAGCCTATCTTACCCGTCTATTAATAGAACTCGCGGCGAATTTTTCGTGCTATCGTTCGAGCCGATTCCAAGTAGCGCGCTATCACTCTAGCTGTCAAACAGCTTACGAGCCGAGATCTGTCTGTGTTACTCTCGCTCTAGCTAATGCTCGATGAAATCAGCCGGCAATTAATCAGAGAAAAAGTATTCGGAGAGTGACGGCCACGTCGTTATGCTTACCACTGTTGTCCCCCTTTTTTTAATCGGATTCGTCAATCTAGCTACCGGTGACTCGAGCGATCGTAACACGCGTTCTAATCGAATTACACCACATTATCATTGTTTCCGTTCTTATCCGGGTGATTCGAGAAGGTGCGAAATATTTCACCGAGAAAATCATCGAGGTTCGAGTGTACGGTAACGGTAGAGCAGTGAAAATTTGCGAAACGTTGTTTCTCAATAGGCATTTAAACGTGACGTACTTCGTTCCTTATTGTTAAAACAACAATGTATGGAAATTGAAAATACCGAGGTGATTTCGTAGTTGACACGCGGTGTATGTGCAAATGCAGTGGGAAATGCATAGGCGTTCTTAACCCTCGCGTTGTTCGAGGGACCGCTCTATTTTTGCCCGCACAGTGTTCAACCCCTTGACCTCTTGTTGCAGGATTTTTTTAAATTTAGAAAGAAATGATCTAATTTTTCATGTAGGGAGATTGTGATTTTCGTATTTTCTCTGTGACAAATTTTGGAATTTCCGGAAGAAACGAAACGCGCGCGTGTGTGTCAGTGTCCCGAACAGGTCAAGGTTCAAATTTTTCTCAACTTGATGCGCCAAAAACGATCAATTTTATTTATTTATTTTTTTAATTAGGCGTATGGAAATAAGTTTCCCCTAATTTGCAACGCTGCAACTAACGTTCTTCAGCCGCAATAGTACACAGCACACTATAAAAACTGAGAGAAAATAATTTTCAAAAATCGCACCTGTCGTCCATTAATTACAAGAGTAAACAAGAGTTAAAGGGTTAACGTTCATTTTCCCAGCGTCCCAGTATCCCCGCGAGAGTAAACTGTCTAAAAGCGTGTAATAAAAATATCGTCGGGTGAAAAGAGGTTTGCACTGGTGGAGCGATGAACAGAAACGTGTGGACGTTAGCGGAGTGATTCCGGGTCGCGTCGAATCAGGGGAATTACGGGCGCAACGTGGCTGCTCTGGAGCCGCGCCAGAGTGTTTCGCGGCCGTAACGAAAAGGTCCGCGTGCGTGTGCGCGATTCCGCGCGCAACATCCAACGCAAGTGGGTCGTACGAGGCGGATCGCGATCCGAGTGAAATTAAGAAAACACGCGGTTTCCACCGATGGTGGTGGGCGAATTGACGTTCGGCCAACTATTTCGCCGTGGAAAAAACGACGCGTGCGCGCGTGTGTGTTTACCCTCTTCGCTTCCCGTTTCATTCGCGATTGATTTCCCCTGATCTGAATCCCTGGCCACGATTCTATAAACCAACCGCGAGAACTTTACATTGAGTCATCGTCGATTTTACAACGTTTAACATTCGATAAAGGGGAACGAGGGTTAAATGGGAACGGTTTATAATTTTGCGAGGGATTTACCGAGATGTTGATGAGTAGATGGGTAGTAAAAGTTATGGTAACGACGTTTAGGAAGTTTCGCGGATGCTTCGGAGAGGAGATCGGATGATAAATTCGTACCATTTGGCTCCGGCTCGTGGTGGAGTTGTAAAGCATGTGTCGTACTGACGGATTTGTCGTTTCTGACCTGTTACATTCTCTTGATTTATGGCCACTTCGCGTCGCTTCTCGGATTTCTTTCTCCTTTCAATAACAACGTTGTGAAATTCTAATCGGTTTATTGGTGAAAAATTGATAACATTTTTTCCTTGAAATAGAAAAGACGACACGTTGAGAAAATAGCGCGATACTTTTGCAACGTCGAATGGGGAGAAATTAATTTAGAAACTTATGGTAAAAATAGTTCAAATTTCTTTTGTAAATACAGTTACTTTCGGTCCCATCTCGACTACAAGTGTTACTTGGTATTATGAGCGAAGGGGTTAGCATTCAGTCTCCCACACGAATGAAAGAAAGTTGCAAGAATAGAAACCGCACTATAAATGTAACGCTAGAACGGTTTTAGACACAGACTTCAACATCGTTTCCGACTCTTCTCGTCGGTTTTGGCTCGCTGCCAACTCTCCAATACCCGGCTACGTATCAGCCAGTGGAATCGTTCCTTTGTCTCAAAAATCCCACAAATATTGCACGACCGTGTTACGTCCAAATCACTCAGAATACTGAAACAACCCTCCTAACCTCTTTTTACTCTCCACAAATCTTTATTCGTTCCTCCACTTTTTCTTCACTCGTATACACGAATTCGTCACAAACTAAACAAATAACACGTCCAATTAACATATTCCCGTTCGTTAACCCTTTACCTTGGAACAACGTGTCACACTTCGCGCTGCAGATTGCGATCGGACTACAATTTACACTCGAAACTCGCCAAACACAGGCTACACGCAGCATTTCAACTTCTTATCGTTCAATACGGTAGACGAACACACAGCCCTCCCAAAAAAAAAATCGACAGTTTCGAAGATTACAAGAAGTGGACCAAAACGGGGGGAATAAACGTTGAAATTTATCACGGGATATTCTCGTCGATTGCAACTTGCGAAGATAACGATCGAACATCTCTGCAACTTTCCACACCTCGCAAATCTTCATCAGATCGGCCGTTACACGTAATACACACATACCCGATTTCCAATCTTGCGGAAAATGTTGATCAGCCCCCCTTCAGAGCGAAGAAGAGGAGAATTTTAAGTCGGACGTTGTCGTCGCCCTAACAAGCTTGTTAGAACGATCTGCTTGGTTTATTGGAGCAAACCTCTCTCTCTCTCTCTCTCTCGCTTACTCTTCTATCTCTGCAACATTGTAACAGAAATCTGTTGCTCGTGTTCTTCTCACTGCGTGCATCCTGCGTGCACAGTGCTTGTTAACCGCGTAACGTATATAATCGTCTCTCGATTATGGAATCTTCTTCCGCGAGTTGAGTTGACGCTCGAAAGGACACCGGTTATTTTAATTGAATCGTATCGGACCGAGGTGATACGCGCAACATTTTTCCCTCTTCTTTTCTCCTCCTTTTCTTCGACTTTTTCTCCCTCTCTTCTTCTTCCCTCGGACGTAATCACTTCGCGGTTTAAAAATAACCACGGTTATTTTTAACGTTCATTAGGCTCACGTAACGTTTCCGTCGTTATCGGCCGCACGTTCGTCGGACTTTCCGGGTAATTTATTGACCACGAGTGCGTTTCGTTCGTTCGCCAACGACAATAAGTCGATTCTTCGAGAGACTTTTTTCAACCATGGCGAATATTTTCGATTTAGACGAGAAATTACAGGTTTCACCCTTGGATTAACCCTTTGCACTCCGAATTCTTGTTTTTCTTTTTTTCAATAATTCCGTGGTATTTTAAGTGTTTTATTTAAAATGTACTTGGAAGGACGTTTGATTGACACGTGTATGACACTTTCCTGTAACACTGGACTTCTTCTTCTATTCCCTTCTTTAACCCTTTCACCACGGCAGATTTTAATGCGTAACGCGGGCCACTGAGGGTAAATTTTTAATCGCGGCTGCAAAATTTGTTATTCCGACCGTATCGTTTTAAAATTCGGTTGATTAAATTAAGGTGGAAGTGCACCAAAAGGCTGCAACGGTGTAGTGCGAGGAAATTTTCCAAACGCCAGGTCATTAGCAACGGCTCTCTGCTTTCTTCCGTCTTGCATATTTCCCTTAGCTCTTTGGAGATATTTTGAGTCCGGTACGTGGCTCGACTTTAACAATTGGACTTATTTGTTACACAAAACGGTAACGTCGCTTATCTGAGTATAAAGAAATATTGCGAAATATGATACATATTTAATCCTTGCGCCAGTAACCACAATTGTCGTCTACTTTATCGTCCAATTTTAGTAGTTTTCTGATAAGAAAATTCTCTAACTGGCCGGATATTTCAATCTCTTACCTGAAAGATCAAATACTTTAAGCGAGAATTATGCAAAAGGGTAGCCGGTTATCGACATAACGGTTAAACTGGCAATTTAAAAATGTCGAGCGTCACTCGACGTAGGAGTACGTAGGACGTCGAGTCACACTCGACAAACGAGCGTAAAGGGTTAAGATAGAACGAATTGTCGTAATTTAATTACTTAAGATTCCTAGATTCGGTGGAATTTTGTTACACCGGATTCGCGTTAGATTGGTACAGTTCTACTCGACGATATTTCGAAACTGTAAACTGTACTTTAATCAAGGCAAGAATGCAGATTGCGTTAATTCGTGTATCAACGGTTTCGCAAACGCGATTAATTTCCTATCTATAAATACCACGCTGAAATCTCGGCGAGCGTTTGCAACCGGAAAAGTTTCTATACCAGGCGGATCTTAAAGCCTAATGCAACAATATTTCCCCCCCTCCGCGAGTTTCGAGCCGCGTTATCTATCCGAACATGTATATACCGTCGATTAATTCATTTCACGATTCGCGTGTAATTCGTTGCATCCTTCCCCGGTTAGTCCGGTGTTTTTCATCGCCGTTCACGATTGCATAATTAATCGAACGCACCGAGCGAATTAACAGACCACTAAACCGTAGTGAGAGGGGCGAAGGAGAGACCTAGCAATTAGAGCTCGTCTTATTTCCCCGGATCTGTCGGTTCTTTATTTTTCCTTCTTCCCTTCTCTTCTCTTCTGCCTGTTAACCGAGCGGCCGATCATCGTTTCTGATTTATACACGCTCGTCCTACCGCGTAAATGCTCGCCTATTAATGTTCGTATTTAATCTAACAGACGCGCATCCCCGGTTTTATCAGAGACGGTTATCGCCGGAGAAACACGTCGCGGGGATACTCGATAATCGCGCTTTTCGTTCGAACCTTCATTTTCTCTGGACGGAGCGCCCCTTACCCGGCTCCGATGCGATTTGTGTGCGTCGAATTTGTCGGAGAAATTAGACGTTGCTCGTGAAGGTGGAGGAATCGGAGGGATTAATTAATAGATGTACCGAGGCGTGTAGGGTATTAATATTCTTAGTCATCGTGGTGTGTTAATTAAACCAGGCAGAGTGGAAAAGTCGAGAGATTCCTTTGCACCTGTTGGCTAACAGTTGTCAGATGTAATAGACTCGCGTTCAGCCTCGATCGATACAGTGATATTAGAAAATTCAGTAAAATCGTTTTCTTAACCCTTTTACTGTGGCTGATTTTTAAGTTCGTCGCTTTGGACGTGTACCGTTTTGAAATTTCATTGAATAATTCTCTTAACCCTTTTCCTGTATTTTATACTTTGTCGCTTCGGACGTGCCGTTTTAAAATTAAACAAAATAATTTTCTCAACCCTTTTTCTATGGCAGATTTAAAAATTCGCCGCTTTTAAGTATTAGTTTATTCAGTTAAGGTGGACGTAGGTTCGAATTAATCATGAAATTAAGGCGAGCAAATTTTCAGAGCGCCTTCAAACTCCAAGTAGCAACGAAAGGGTTAAGGAAAAGCGACGAGAAAATTAAAAATATGTGGACTATGTGAAAAATGGGCCATTGGATCAGTAAAATCAAGATCACCGTAATCCACTGCCACAGAAATCATTTCTTTTTTTTATTAACACAGTGACTTGTCGTAGCCCATATTTCCCCGTGAATTGGACCCAATTAGGAGTGAACGGTGAGTCACGGTTTATAATCCAGTAGTCGCCAGTTAACCACCGTTGAAACGAGCCAGCCCTCCTCCACCTCGATAGACACTTTACTTGGAGAGAAAAGAAAAGAAGGAAAAAGAATAGCGCGCGCCATGAATCGCCAGTAAACGATACGCGCGATGCGAGGCGCGTGCATATCGAGGTATCCTGTGGTGACCAACTGAGCCACACCCCTGAACAGTTTACAGTAGTAATGTGATATATTATATCGACACGAAACACTCTAATGTACTGTGTAGCCTGCGATAATGACAATGCCCACGCGTGCACATCTCGTACAACGTTATATGCATATCGTTCTTCAATTACCCCCCGTAACACGATATACTGTAGAGACGAGGCGCGTTAGAACCCGTATTACACGTATCACGTGCGGAAAACAAACTGTTGTACGGGCGAGCGTGCTCCAATCGAGCCGGGAGAGACGATCTTCCTGGTCCAGGGAATCCCCGTGGAGTAGGCTATCGATAGAGCACAGATTTCCGCCATTTTTTAGGAAATATACGCTGGTGTCGATACTCTGTAGTACTCTGAAAAGACGATGCGATGAAAGCTTGAGATTCTTTCGATTTTTTGGTATAGTCGGAGGAAGAAATATAGCTAGGTGGTGAATTAAAGGGTTGGAATACCAATTGATGCGGTATCACGAAGGGTTGGCATGTTATATTTTACACTTTTCGATTGCGACTGAATCAAAGCTATGGCAAATTTCAGGATATTCTGATTTAGGTATCGAGCTCTCATCTTCGCAAATTTCGATCGATTCACTTTCGATATTTTAGAATTTATAAACTTGCTTTGTTCCCCTGATTGAGCTTCCGAGCTCCCATCTTCTCAGATTTCTATAAATTCACTTTCAATTCTTTAGAATTTATAAACTTGCTTTGTTCCCCTGATTGAGCTTCCGAGCTCCCATCTTCTCAGATTTCTATAAATTCACTTTCAATTCTTTAGAATTTATAAACTTACTTTGTGGCTTTGATTGAGCTTTCGAGCTCCCATCTTCTCAGATTTCTATAAATTCACTTTCAATTCTTTAGAATTTATAAACTTGCTTTGTTCCCCTGATTGAGCTTTCGAGCTCCCATCTTCTCAGATTTCTATAAATTCACTTTCAATACTTTAGAATTTATAAACTTACTTTGTGGCTTTGATTGAGCTTTCGAGCTCTTATCTTCTCAGATTTCTATCGATTGGTTTAATAAACTTCTACACCTGACCAATTTTACGACCTCGTCATATTTCTTCCACCGACTATACCTGAATTAATATATACGACTCTAAACTCCTAATCGTACCGTGATCAACGAATAAATAACGATCTATAACCGAAAATTTTTCGATCGGACTTAAGATAGCGAACCTGAATAGGTACTGGGTAGAGATCTGTAGGTAAAAAGTTGTTCAGTTGCAAATTAGACGCAGGATTCCGGACAAGGTAGTTGATTTACCGGGCGAAACGGTTGGGATAAATGTCTGGACTCGGTTAGGCGACGGTGAAAGATCAATAGCGCGACGTGTAGGCCAGAAGAGCGAGTGCTCCAGCTTGGTGAGGAGAGTTATCACTGTTTATCTAAACGATATGCACCGCGAGTGTTGACCCTGGGTTGCGTAAACGCATGCCTGACGCATACCAGCGACCACAGCTCGGGCGATTTGACTTCCTGCCTCGATTCCGGCCGCCTGGTTGCATGCTGGCGCGATCAACTTTGCGAAAAAGGTAGTGGAAACATGTTAGAAAGAGGAACCAGTCCTTCGATTCCAAGATTCCAGCAACCAGACAGGCGACGGGAGACCGAGAAGTGTCACGACGGAAATAGAAGGGATCCTCCTTCTGGAAGGATGTCAACTGGTTTTCTTAGCTTGCATTGTAACACTTGTAGGGACTTATACAGCCTGTTCCACTGGTTCGTCTACGTATTCTGCGTCTCAAAACCAGACGAAATTGTCGCATTTTCTGTGATTCAAAATCAGACGAAATTGTCACGTTCTTCATGCATCGAATTACTGATCGAAGCTTCCAAGTTTGATCGTTTCCAATAGTTTTAGAGATCCCACTTTTCATCAACATTGCACCTAGGGACCCCTTGATAATCCATATTTTTTAGGAATTAAATTGATAGTCAAGGCTTCCAAATTTGATCCACGTCCAATGCCTTTTCATATCAACTTTGTCAACTGATAACTATCAATATTGGCAAAACGTCGTACGTAAGAAAACCACGGGGCAAGCCTCGAACCCGGAAATCTCGATCACAACTCTTCAGTCAATCCAAACGGCAAAACCCCAAAATTTTCTTTCCAACGATACCGCACGAAACGGGCGAATTTCGAGATAGCCGCAGAGAGAGCGCACCGTTCAGAGGTTGAAAGACGCGTTCGATTTATCGGTCGTGGAGCGATTTATCTCGGGTAACCGAAGGCAACGTCATTGGCAAATAATGTATGCGGTTCCACAGGCAAGTCGCTATTCTTAGAGCTTTATCGGGCCGAATTTGCTTTACGTATCAGGCCCGTGTTAAAAAGATCCTATTTGCTTTGAACGAGCGTCTCTATGGGAACGTGTAACGGGTCTCGAGGTGAAAATAATATAATTCGACAGGGACGAAACCTGCCTAATGCACCGAATGCTTGCGTAACCGTGAATTTTCGGTCTACAATACTTTTTAACGAGCAACGTTCCTCGGTACGTAAGTGTACGTTGAAACGTGAAATTCGTCACGACGATATCAGCCGTAACGAAGCGGTTTAAACGTCTAGGCGGGGGTCGTTTATCCTCGCTCTTTTACCATCGCTGGCAACCCAATTCGAGAATTACGATCTTTGCGAGCAAATATGAGCGTCGTCGTCGTCCCCCCTTCACGCCTTCGATCATTCTCGCGGTAATGTCATCTTGTGTACACTGTGTCGATCTAATTGATTTTCCTTATTTTTCGAGGGAATTTTCGAGCATCCGATAAGCTCGTAAAATATAATAATAATATTATCATTGCTCGATGACGTATTAACCACCTGTTTCGTAACACTGAGTCACACTTGTGGTAGAGATTATGGTTGTGGTATGAGGAAGAAACAGGTTGTGTTTGTATGATTTTAAACTAATTTTCTAACTTTCATTTACATGAATATGAAATAGAAATGCTATTTAAATTGTACAATCTTTTTCATTGTAATATGTGTTTTTTTTTTTATACAAAAATTGTGTAATAGAGGGTCAGCAGTTGTTCACTGGTTAAATTTGTTATTGAAAATTTTGGAAAATTTCGCCAGACGTTCGAAACACGTGTTACGAGGAGATCACCTCCTATTCGCAGGTGTTAAACACGCTAACCAGATACTTCAACACTAGTCGAGGAATAAATAGCACCGCGCTGACACCTCGTTCGTGAAAACTGTCCACAGAAGTCGAACGTACACCTAAGCAATCGTTCTCTTGGTCTTTTTACGACATCCGAGATACCCATGTCGTTAATTGAAAAAGCCTCGACGGGGTCACGATCCTGTCCGCACTTTTCTACCATTACAACCGCTAAAAATCGTTAGAGAAAGCGTGTACCCGCTCGTGTCCGGCCAGATGATACGTCGACGAAAGCTGGTCCCCTGGACAACGATACTTCGGATGATGCGTGTAGCATTACACAGGGAGCGAAGGTGTGCTGAAGAATTTGCGATGGAAACTTCAGGAAGATCAGCTTCCAAACGTGTCACAGCTAAAATTTCATTGTTCCTCTAGCAAAAATTGTCTAGCTTATTCTACATTTTATTAACAACAAATTCTAATCATTCTCTTTAAAATGACGTGAAATTTATGAAAATCGAACGAACAGAAAATTTTTCATATTTTTTCTATTTGACTGTATGACAGTTAAACTTTATCTACCTGTCTCTTTAAACCCGTACGAGACATTGAAACGAAATTTTAACAATATATTCCTTATGAGTAGTTGCATAAATTGACATATGGGTTTTGCTGTATCTCGATTCTTTCATTAATAGCAACATCTTTTATTGAAAAATGAAACAAGAAAAATTGAGTATTGTTCAAAAAATTGTATCTTTGCTCCCAAGCAATATTTTTCAATTCTACTTTACGGATATGTACAGAAAGCTCCAAAGAATACGTGGTTAAAATTTGATCTGAAAATCTGCCACAGTTTCCGAAAAGAAGCGTCACGAAGTTAGCGAGCCTATCACTGCTAAGCTAGACCGTTCCGTCTCCCCTTAAACGGAGTGAAATAATGTATCGAGTGCAGGCGAACGTAAACTTCAAAGCGAAGTTAACACTTTGAACGGCGGCTGGTCTGACAGTCACTTGGTTTAATGCGACGTCCCCGTCGAAAGGGATTCGTCAGCGGGGCTTCCTCCTCGAGGTAGTTCTCGAACGCGTCCCTTTTGACGTGTCGTTCGCCGCCCGTCAAATAAATCCCGGGCCCGTTCACTTTCACCGGCGGCCATAATTAAATCCGAGTTAGAAACGACGGAACCGAGTCGAAAGTTACACGGTTCGCTTGGTGAATGACACCATGCATCACCTGGGGAAGACGTCTTTATTGTTGTCTCCGTGGTTAACTCCGTTCGTGGGCTACCTAGCGCTCGCCTCGCTCGCCTACGGACTCCACACGGTTGCTCGTTACGTAATTGCAACAGGTGTGTCCCTCGAGGTGCCCGGCCACGTGTTTCTACCTATCCCCGCCGTCGTGTTTCTTCGTTCGAACTGAACGCGGAATCGTCGTGAGACGACTGCGTTATTTTTTCTTGTTTTCTCTCTCTCTCTCGAGCTGGATTGATCTGGAAATTGCGCTTCGTGCAATTCTCGACTATATCGTACGTGACAACGTGATCCGGTTGATCTTGTTATATTTCGTGGCGCAGCGGTTTTTAGCTTGTTAGGTGAAATGCTACTTCTTTCTGTCACTCTCTGCGTGTATCGTCCCTGAAGATAGCACGGCGAACGTTTGCATTTCTCTAGGTAGTAGAGCAAACTTTGATTCATCACTGCTGCAATTTTCATAGATGGGCAAAGAAGTTTGTTTGATTAAATTTATGTAGAAGTTCATGAAAGATAAGATTAAAGGTTAAATTAAGGTGCACAGGTGGGAAGAGTAGCGAAAGGGTTAACGAAGGAAATGGAACGACCTCGATACTTGCACTTCCTTAAAATTGTCCGTTCGAGAAGATTTCCGGGAAGGAACGATACAAGGTGGTTCCGCGTTCACGGAGCTCTTCTTCGGTGACGCGTTTATACGCGAACGCGAACGCGTTAAGATTGACGAGAGGGAGAGGGAGGAATCATTCATAGTTGCTCGCAAATTGCCGCTTTTCTGACGTAAGATTTCCCGGAGATCATTGATATCCGATTGTCGAGATAATAGCCTTAATGCGCAACGAGCTGTTTCGCGAACTATCTGACTCATTTTTAACGTGGAATCTAGTGGCGTGAGGTTGCGTCGCGATTCAATCGAGAGACGAGTACAGTTAGCTAATAAGAATGATTAGTTGGTTGAAGAAAAACCTCTGTTGGCCAACGCAAAGATCGACGGTGGTTCGTAGGAATTGATAGGGAAGGCGTTAACTTTGCAATAGAACGATGTGTGCACACTATCGTTTTAGGAATATCAGTTATTATTAGCCACGCGCAGATGGCACACGCTGTGACTCAGAACGAAATAAGTGGCGGCCAGTGATAAGTGCCGGTTCAGCTATGAAGATAACGTCGAAACGGCACTTCTAAGTCGAGTACTTGTATCTAATTCTATGACTTAAGGGAATTTTTCGAAACTACAGCTGATAACTTGGCTAAAAATACACACGAACTCCTCCACGTATATTTAACGATAGCTCGTTACATGGAACGATTGTGTGTATTAGAAAAATAGGATGACCACGAGGAAGATAAAAAGATTCTTCATTTTTTCTTCTTCGTTCGTTCGATTCTTCATGCGATCGTGACTGAACAAATACCACAGTTTCACAATCAACGTCGTTATCACCTGTGCCGGAGGTAGTGATTGGTGCACGAAGTTTCTCGCGCCACATTCCACACCCGTGTGCTAATAGAGCAATATGCTCGTAGAAAGCAATTAACAGAGGCTGTGAATTTCTCGCTAACAAAATACTGATACGTCTAGCCTGTGGCGTGGCCTTGATATGTAGGCGAATTTTAATATGTATAGTCGGAGGAAGAAATATAGCGAGGTCGTAAGATCGAAATCGATATAAGGAATTCTAGGTTAATAAAAACTCAAAATTGGTTCTTCCACTGTAATATATTCAAAAAATTTCAATTCTTAAATTACTGTTGAGGCTTTCGAGTGTAAGCCGCGTCTTCAGACCTTCCGATGAAGTTAGTTCGAATGCTGGCGAAACGTTGGGAAAATAATTCCACAAGGACACAGCTTGCACTCGAAAGCCTCAGCAGATTAATTAGGTTAATTTTTAGAAAAACTGTATCCGAGCAAAAGTAAAGGTAATTTAAAGGAAAATGAAAAATTGTGATTACAGGTGAGCGGGAGGGAGGCGGTGCTGACCGGTGGCGGC
>NW_017100141.1:1012079-1035574 GCF_001263275.1 Habropoda laboriosa
GCCGAGCCGCCGCAGGCCTCCCCGTCGCCAGGAAGTCCCTCAGGAACGCAATCGACGGCACCGGCAAGATCAGCTGCATCCGCTGCGGCCACGCTCGTTAGGGAGCAGCTTGCGGGCCCTGCTGGTGTTGCTGCTGCTGGCCAGCAGCCCTCTGGTCCTGGGCCTGGCCGAGCCGCCAGGATTACCCGGGGCCGAGTGGCAGCAGGCGCTCTCCAGGCAAACTTACCCGAAATCGAGCTTCACCAGGGCCATACAACCGAGGAAGCAGCAGAATCTTACCATTGGATACCTCACCGCCATTAAGGGCGGCTTAAAGGACCGTCAGGGCCTTGCCATCTCTGGCGCCTTCTCCATGGCCCTTGACGAGGTGAGATTCTCTTGCAATCTTTTTTTTTTTTTCATTGCTTCACAGGGAAGTGTTTTTTTAAGTATGAAGGGGAGGGTTTAGTGTTACTTATGAGTAAAGTTTGAGGGGACCATTGGAAACTGCCCTCACAGTTAGGGATGGAAAGTGTTTCGGAATATTTCAGAGAAATTATGGCCTCCGTACCCAAAAGTTCCTACAATACTTATTTTAGAATTGACTAATGTTTCTTCGGGAAGCCTTGTTTAATATAAAATTAAAGCTACCCTTCCACTTCCCTCGTATCTTCCCACCTGCGAGCGGAGCGCACGAAAATCTCCGAGCGTGTACAGATCCCGAAAGCATCAGGTCCTAATTACGGTAGCCGGGGCCGAAGATTCCCACGTCCTCCGCGTCGAATCCTTGTGCAGCGTCCGAAAAGTAAGGTCCGGGGGCCCGAATATCGCGGGGCCCGCTGTCTCAGGTTTTTTCCTGCGGGCGGTCAGCGCGCGGCGGCGTTCCACGGTCTGGAAGGCTCGATAATTCATTGGAGGATCGGCGTGCGCGGTCGCGGGCCCTGTGTGCTCTCTCGCGCTCTCGGTCGCGCTGGTGAGCGCGCGCGCGCACAGGCACGGGGGACCGTGAGATCGTTTTCGCCGGTTCGAACCTCCTCCTCTCCTCTTGGAATAAGAGAAGAAGAAAAAGAGAAAGGTGGCTCCGGCTGCAGCGGGAGCCGTTGCAACGTGCACAGAGTGACCCGGCATCTCTCTCTCTCTCTCTTTCTCTCCCTCCCTCTCCTCCCTGCTTCCCCCCTTGGAGAGATGCCGATTCGTGCGAGGGTTTAAAAATACAAGACCGGCATTATTCGCCGGTCCGCCCACGCGTCCGCCGACGAAACTGCGCTCTCGCAACCGTGAGAAGAATTCGCTCGCGATCGAGAAACCTTCTCCTCCCCCTAACCCCTTCCTCCTCATCCTCCCTATCTCTCTTCTCTTCGCGATGCACCTTCCTCCTCCTCCTTCTTTTCTTCTTCTTCTTCTTCTGCTGCTGCTTCTTTCTCATCCTCCACGTTACGAAGAGAGGTCCCTTCTCTCCCCTTTTTCTGCCAAACCAGCCCGCGCACCACCACCGCTCTTTTGCAACCTGCAACCGTAAGGCGCGTAGATGGAAAGGGCCAGGAGAGACCTTCCTTCTTCTCTGGGAATCGTCGAAATAACCGTGGTCGATCGTATCAGCAGGGTTATGCACACGTATCCGGCTCTACGTGGAAATAACAAGTTACGTCAAAGATGAATCGCTGTTACGTTGGTAATTATTCGGGGATGGTGGGAAGCTCAGGGTGGAGTATTCTTTTTCCTGGGAATTTCGGAGTGGTCCTCGTTCTGACCTCTTTCGTACCACGGTGCTGTTCGTATCGATGTTAGGGGATGGAAACTGTCTACTCTTTCGATGTCACGTTTTAAGGTCGTCTTTGTGACTATTTCAATGTAGAATTTTTCTTTATTAACGAACTTTGGTGCTTAAAAAATAGAAGCAAATTGGGGTAATACGGAATCCTCAGAAAATTTCTCAAATCAGCACAGATGGAATGGTTCGTTTTTAGTATCCTACGAAAACAATAGAAAATAGAAGCAAATTGGGGGAATAAAGGAAACCCAAAAAATTTCTCAAATCAGCACAGATGGAATAATTCATTAAATCCTAAGAATTTTACATGTTAAAAAAAAAGAAACAGAACGAAGAGATCGATTTCTCGGAGTCGCGGAGATAAAACACCTCTCACGAGACTTTTCTCGAAAAAGCTGCTAACGAAGAGTTAACCCTTTCGGTGATTATCGCGAGATTGGGGAGGGTTCCGTCGATGCTTCTCCGGTGCAGAGTGTGGGACACGGCTCCCACTTTGGGCGGAACAGGTCGAAACGCGTAATAACGAGCGGTGTGGTCGTGGAGGCACGTCGAAAGGTGCAGGAAACGAGCTTTGCGCCCGTTTATTTATGTACTTCGATACGCCACGCAAGAGTAAGCATCGCGATCGCAATGTCGGCCTCTGTGCCCGCGGTGTGTAGGCTAAAGCTTGGCTCACACTCTCTCTTCTCGCTACAAACACACTATTCAACACACACACACACACGCATATTTCTGCGTGGACACAGAAATTTCGTGGTTATTTTTACCACGTGAGTGCTGGAGACAGCCGAGAGACTTTTATTTCGTATCGGTTTCCATGCTGCCGGAGGAATAACGAGGAAATAATGCGGCCTGTATTTTTAGCCGCGACGCGGTGAAAGTTTTTCCATGATTGGACGGTCGACGCCGCGCGTCTGTTCGTCGACATGCTCGCTTCTAATGTATTCGAAGATCAGAGATTAGCGATTTTTTTTTTTCTCCTCTCGTCTGTTTTTTTCTCTTCTTTTTTCTGGGCAACACGTTGCTCAAGACGCTTCTTAAATCACGTATCAATGGATTTGGCTATCTTTATTGAGCGAATACAGCGAGATATATAATAGCAGGTGTTTTTTTTCTCTCAGACTTTCGAGTCTTGTAACGGATAGCTGAAGTTTTAAGTTTCAAATTCATTACCCAATTAGAAATTGAATCTCCGACGAATCTCTAATACGTGATTGGATATTAATTAGAATTTCGACCGGTTCACTTTTCACAGGGAACAAAGTAGTACTTATCTGTAAAAACGAAATTTAGAATATCTACTGTTTCGTCGATCTTTCAATTAACTCGACCACTTTCGTCTCTCTTCCTCCGGCTTATCCACACCCGTGTTCGTCGAAGGAAAGTCGCGCGTGCACGTGAATCGAGCTTAACGCTTAACCTGTCCGCTCGCTTCAATAGTGTGCGCAGGTGCACCTTGTCCAGCTCTCGCTGCCGGCGATACTCGCGTAGGTAAAAAGAAAAAATAAATCCTGGAATTCGCTATGACGCACTCCCACGATGTAAACTAGTTCCACGGTGGTATAACAATATTTGTAAATACGGAACGAGATCACGCTGAAACGGGTGAATTCGCGTGGTCGTGGTGTTGGGTCGATTAAATTATTCCTAGAGGTATTTTTGCCGTTAACCGTTTGAGTGCCACGAGCCTTTCTTATTTCCCGATCGAAAATTGCCAAGCTGCGTGACAGCGCTCGTCATATTCCGCGTCCAAAAGTGCCAAAGAGCGCGGCAGCGCTCGTCATATTCCGCGTCCAAAAGTGCCAAAGAGCGCAACAGCGCTCGTCATATTCCGCGTCCGAAAGTGCCAAAGAGCGCGACAGCGCTCGTCATATTCCGCGTCCAAAAGTGCCAAAGAGCGCGGCAGCGCTCGTCATATTCCGCGTCCAAAAGTGCCAAAGAGCGCGACAGCGCTCGTCATATTCCGCGTCCAAAAGTGCCAAAGAGCGCGACAGCGCTCGTCATATTCCGCGTCCAAAAGTGCCAAAGAGCGCGATTGCGCTGTTTTCAGCTTACATGTAATAAATATTAATGTTAATTTTATCTTCTTCTACTTAAGACTCAAGGGTAACCGTAAAGTCGTTCATCGAAAAAAATCGACCCCTCTGTGATTATGGGCTTCGCAGCCTAGAGCGCTGGCGCTTTTAGGACAGGATAGAAGAAGCGCGATCGGCACTCAAACGGTTAAGGTGGATCGCTCGTGGCACGCTGATTCTCTCTGCGTGGTCCTCTTGACCTAACGTGTCTTTTTTACCTCTTGCAAACCTTGCAGACCTTCCATTGACGAAATTGAAATTATCGGAACGGTAAGAAGTGACAAATTTTTTTGAAAAATTTCTTACAGCGTTTTTAGAGTTTGGGAATTCGAAACGTTTAGGATTTAGTCAAAATCAGGCGACTTTTACGAGTATTCAAATTAATGGTGATTTGCAACTGTGTGCAATATCGTCGATCGAGAGAGTCTTTCTCGTTTCTTTTTCTCTCATCTTCTCCTCTCGACATCTTTCTCTTTGTGGACGTAACGAATCGTGGCAAAGTCGTTCTCATCGTCCCTGAAGGTTGGTGGAAGGCTGTACACGACCGGACGCCCTTCAATTACTCGAAAATAAGCTGATTGGTGAAACCCTGCCAGTGGCGACAGCGCAAGTGAACACACTCGGCTGTGAACATTGTTTCACGCTCTCGGTCACAGCTCTCCGGAGAAATCGGCCCTTGCCTCCGCGATCTTGCATTTTTCAAATGAATTCCGAACGAACCTTCAGCCCTTCCTCCCTGCGTTCGGTGTTCTTGCATTTTGAAAAGCCACGGAGATTTCAGGTCTCCTCGGCTTCTCTGGAAATTTCATTAATTCAATTTTTTCATTTAAAAAAATCGCCAAGGTAAGTTCCCTGTCTCCGCTCTTGAAGCGCGCATTTTCAAAAACCACTCGAATCTCTTCAGCTTCTGCGGAAATCTAATCAATTTTATTTTTATCTTATTATTATATTAAAAAGGAATCGCAGAGATAAATTCCCTGTCTCCGCTCTTCAATCGTGCATTTTAAAAAATCTCAGTTTCTCTCGAAATCTAATTCATTTTCTTTTAATTTTGTTTCTTTATTGAAAAAAAGAGTCGCAGATAAATTCCCTGTATTTGCTCTTTGCTATTCTTGCATTCTGAAAAACCACGAAGATTTCTAGTCACCTCAGCTTCCCTCGGAATCTAATTAATTTCCCTTTAATTTCATTATTTTATTAAAAAAGAATTCTCAAAGATAAACGCACGCAATTTCTCGTGCATCGAGAAGTATAATCGAAGGAAAGGGAGCAGGCTGGAACTTTCACCGGGGGATGGTTGAGAAACGGCGAGAAGAAGACGGGACATTATTGTTCGCATTCCACCGGGCGATTTCGGTTACCTGGGGCAGGTGCGAAATCAGGAATGCGAACCATCGAACGGGAAGAGCGATGATTTTTTATAGCGCCGCTTGGAAACCGCTCTAACGGTTCCTCTGGGTTTCGAACTGTAGCTACAGAATCTTCTCGCGTTTCAGCTTGCGAAATAGTCGTCGGATTTTCTAATTTCATCGGGCGGCGGCTTCTCTCTCTATCTCCGCCTGTTGCGTAATCGTTGATGTGTGCGTGCGCTAGCAATTGATCGTGTCGCGTTCCGGGAACAATGCCGCGGGATGCGTGAGCATAATTAAGACATCGACTTCTGTCAGCTACTCTCTGCGATGTGTTGTTTGATCTGGAAATCGAGAGAACAATGTAATTGTTGCTTCGCTGTGATCGAAAGGAACGCGAAGCGAATCCGGAGATTCTTTGTTGAGTAAAATTCAAATAGAATCGGTCGATATTTGTGCATCGTTCATTTTATATTATACGAGATTTCGTAGTGGTTGGTTTTGTTAGGGGTTGGTTCTTTCACACAATTTCATTTTTTGCAACGATTTTCCTGGACCCTCGTTTCTCGAGATATTCCAGAAAATACGTCTTCACCCCAAACTTCGAGAGCTGTTGTTACGCCTCCGATATGGAAGATTGGCGATAAAATAAACTACGTGTCGAATATTTTCCCGAGAAGTGTCTTCCACATAAAGTTCATGGAAATATCTTCCCTTGTTATATCTCTAGCACATGGCGTACAATTTATGGAGGTCCGCAGAGATGCTGTCTTGGAAATATCAGCTCGAAGAGTGCCTCTATTAATTATTCACCAAGTGTCTCTTCTCAGGCGTCGCTAGAATTGAAGGGTTAAAATGTGAAAAAAGAATAGGAGAAAAATTTGGGAATTTTTGTGAGTGCAAATAATCGAATCAAACTTTGTTGAACTTATTGTTGAGGGGTTGTATTTGTGGTTGTATAACACTTTATAATGAGTTAAATAGGAATATATTTTATAACAACAGTAACTATATACACACGTAAAAAGAAATAAAGATAATTTGATCAACGCTCTCTCATTGTATCTCGCAATAAATTCTCACGTACTCTCCGATATCAATAGCAACGCGCTTCACCTGTTTTACACCCAGTTACCCTGTATGATCCCCTCGTTTACCAAATCTCGAGAGCATTCGATATATTCACTACATTCACGCCATCACTCACATCTTATTATTAAACCAATTCCACAGTATTGAATAAATAAATCGGGTGGAGTAAGCTAGGTAAATAATTATATTTTAGAAGATGTTCACATACGGAGCGTGGTGACAGTGTGCACTTTTATACCTGGGGTGTTCGCAGGCATCCCCAAACCATATTTGTCGATTTTTCATGCAGTACTCATAAACCATTTTGCTTCAACAGTTATGAACGTGGAGGATTACGACATTGTTTTTCGCAATAAACATTCGACCTTCTTCATCCCCTGCAGCCGGCAAAAGTATTGGCCCATGCAAGGGTGAGAAAAGTTCAGTCTGCTACTATCGTTAATAATTCCAATTCACATCCAGCAAGCATGCAAATTGACGGCGACGTCGTGGTCCCCGGCTACTTGGAAAAGTATTGTTTGTTGGAATTCAGATTTGCATAATAACCGAGCTCGCTTACTCGCCGCCTCTTGTATGATGTGCAAACGCGAGCCGGATACGCGAGAGAGTCGGAGGAATGCTCGCGAAGAACCGGGACACATCGCGCGGGTAACATTACGAATTGAACTTTAATCGACGTTCCTGCCGGGCAGATATTTATTCCGACGCGAACGTAGAATAGAAAGAAATACCATGGAAAGTGAACTCGTCGTTGCCACTCGTAGGAAATTCATTCATATACACCGGTTACATTCTAAACCACCGATACCGATACGATTTTCTCAAATGCTCTAAATACCCGAAACACACGAAATGTATTTGTCCAACCTTCGGAGTCTCTCTTCGGAGTAAAATTCATTTCCTGATGATTTATACACACCGTGCGTCAGAAGGCTGTTCGTCATCGTCGGGAACAAGAGCGGGGAATATTCACGGCAGAAGTTATGGTAACACGATTAGCTCTATTAAACCTAGCTGGCGACGGGGGGGCTTGTATTACTGGAAACAATTAAACTCAGCCGAGTATTGCTAACCTACGGTTCGCTAGGCGTGGATCTCGTGACATCGTTCAATTATTGTGATTCGATATCGTATGACGAAAGATGAGAGGAATAGCCACGTAATGGATTGCGCAACGTTCCCGATGATTACGCGAAACGACGATATAATTTCGCGACGTATCTGTCTGAGGAGACGTTGGATAATTGAACGATTCGATAGAAAGACGATTAAAGTGACCTTTTTCTTTTTTCTTTGTTACAGATCAACAATGATCCAAATATATTACCGAACGTAAAGCTGGTGATGCGATGGAGCGACACAAGGGGAGAAACGGTGGAAGCCACCAAGGCAATGATCGATATGATCTGCGACGGGGTTGCTGCCTTCTTTGGACCAGAAGGCTCGTGCTACGTTGAAGCCATAGTCGCTCAGTCCCGCAACATACCCATGATTAGTTATGTAAGTACTTAGAGAGAACGCTGTTTAAGACGGACGTTTACTATGGCGTACTTTGTCTAGGCGAAACTAGATTGCCGCGGTACCATTCATTGGTGAACGGTGGTTGGTCTTCATCTAGACCTTTATACGTTTTAATAACTCTGTTTTTCTCCTGTCTGTACGTTGGAGAAATACTCGAACGTCGAGTTGGAGAGTTTCGTCGTAGATAGCTTTATGAATTAATTATACCGGATGATACGCGCGATATTTTACACCAATGGTGGAACTTTGCTTCGAGTTTCGTGGCGGTAAAAAAATGGTCAAAGTCTGGGGAATTCGTCGGAATTATTATTCTACCGAAAATTCTTGTGTCGAATAATTGGGATAATTCGAATATCCGAGGTTTGAATTTCGGAGTGTGAAATCCTTCTGATATTCGGTGTATTGGAATGTTAGGAAAACCCGACTATTCTACCCCATTCTAGAAAGCCCCATTCTACCCACACAATCATCGCTCTCCGAAGAAAAACACTTGTGGTCCATTGATCCGTTGAAACCACTGGTCTAACCGATGATCCTACGCCACCAGGAATAGCAACAGCCGTTCCATAATTATCCACAGAATCCCTCTAATGTCACGCGACTCTGTTCGCCCCCGAGCTAACCTTTTTGCAAGGTTTCTCCGATCGGGCGTGAGAACGAACGGAGAGCGAGAGATGGGAGTTAGGGTGGCTGCAGGGGCGGCGAAGGTAGCGTCGAGGTTGTCGAAGAGGCGGAGGTGGTTAGCGAGCACGCGGGGGAGGCGGATGTGTGCCGACAAATTGAACACCCGCGGCGTGACAATATAATTACGGGCTGCTTCCGCGCGCGGAGAACGCAGTTGTGTGCGTTTCGGTGCCTTTCGTGTGTACGTTAAAGGAACACGCGATGGCTACGCTTCAGGGCTTCGATCGAAGAGGCTGAAAAATTAGCATCCCAACCATATCCCTTTAGCTCTATCTATCTATCTCTGTCCTCTTTCTTCTTATCTCTCTCTCTCTCTCTCTCTCTCTCTGTCGAGGAACAGAAAGGATGTACCTATTCCAGCACGTCGAATCAGATTGGTTCTGGGTTGAAATTCAAAGGAGGAAACCAATGGAAATTAGATGGAACTAGATTGATCGATCCAATTGCATTAGATTTAAGTTACGTTCAATCTGTGCTCGGTGGTTAATGGGAATTCGAATTGCTCGTTTTCTTCGTTCCTACAGATTCTCGTATTGAAGCCTTTGGTAAGTCGGTCTGTAGTTTAGTTTATAGTTGGAGTTTAGTCCTAGGTTAAGCCTTGAACTATGGCTATCTGGAGCTATCTTGGGCCGGGAGTTATCGCCAGCCAGAGATATCTTAAACCGTAGATTAACCTAGGTCTGAGTCGCCTACGAACAGGATCTAGAAACGCATCGATCACCAGGCGAACCGAATCGAACCGGTTAGACCCGATTTGTATGGACACAAAAGCACCGGTTGCATTCGATTCAATGTATGTTTTATAAAGACAGACACCACCGTCTCTTCTTCGATTCTCTTCAGAGACTCTATATATTCCTCTCTATCGCGGTCTTGTTCTTCACTAGTTTAGAGTGTGTGTGCACGACCAGCTCGAATTCACCTTGACTCTGTGCTATTCCGGGCTGAAACGCTCGTAAGATTAGACCTCTGATCCCAATTAGAATACCTGCGCGTGGATGATGAATAGCCGGTCCTGTGTCGTTAAATCGTGCCGCCAGTGGAATGCGCTTTTCCACGGAATAACACCACGAACGTTTTCAGTCTCGTTACATAGCGGATGACCTGTTTTCACGCTCACGCGAGCTCTGATCAACGCTCGAACGTGTCTCAGATCCACCGTTCCTATCTGATAACAGAGAATACTCCTACTGAGAGGAATGTCAATTATAATTAAAAAAACAGAAGCAAAAAAACATTCCTGTATTCGTAATTTACCAATTCCGTCCAATGTCGTCCAACCATCTGTGATCAAAGTTCTCGGACAGGGTAGATGAGGAATTTGTTGCGCAACACGATCGAGGAAACAGCGCGAGGATCTTTTTGCTACGAATCCCGTCACACAAGAAGAAGAGGGAAAAAACACCTTGTTTCGTCGTTCCGTTCGAAACAACATACTGTTAAACAGGAAGATAGCCGCGGAGTTGCGATTGAAAAATCGACGGAGAAAGATAAATGCGAGGATAATGTGTGACGTGGCAGTTGGGTGGCGCCATGACGTCACCGGGGCATTTTTGGAAGAGTGGAATTGGCGTGAAAAAAGTGGAGGATCGAAGGTTATTTATGGAAGGAACGATCAGGAAGCGAGCGCCGCCGTTGAAAATGAGCGGCGCGTCCGCCTGCGGCAATTTATAAAAACACATGTCACGGATCCGCGCCTATTTTTAAACCGGCCGATCGGTCTACCCGTCTGCCTGCACGCCTCGTTAATCGTCTGGAATCGTCCTGAGACCAGTCGTTTCCGTGGAATTCGCCACTCAGCTCGAAGTAGCACATTGGAACGAATCGAATTCGTCGCTCGGGCCACATATCTCGGTTCCCACCTCTTCGAGTAATATTCCGATCGTCCCTCCTCGATTAAACACACGAGCGCACACACATCGAGGAACGAGAAGAAACTTTTTCTCCCGACTTTGAAACTTATCCTACGTTCTCTCGCAACATTCTATTCTTACGAATGCTACGTTGAGAAAAAAGCGAGGAAATTAAAATTCTTGTCGCGTAAAAGGGTGTAATAAACCTTCTCTAAATTCAAGGTTTCTTCTCCGAGAAATTTATACAGAAAAGTCAGTGACTTGAACGATCACCTTTCAATGGAAAATTTTCACGAATTCTGGTGTGTCTCGACTCGCATAATGCACGGCCGCTCTCCTCGATTAAATTTAGCCCACGCGGCGCTTCGAAAGGAATTAACAAGCACAGCAAGACGCCACGCGGTAGCGAAACGAAGCGACGAGGTTGGAAAAAAAGAAAGAAGGAAGGACGAAAATACGAGGGAAAAAAGAAGGAGAACACGGTGTATTTCCTCGATGGGAAGTCGTAAGGACACACGGGGCCCGATGTTGGAGGACTCTCTCGGCCGATTCTCGAATATGAGAAAGTGGTACGCGGACGTAAAAAGGCCTCCAGACTAATTTATGTTAATTGGAGGTCGTAAGAAAATGAAACGGCCACGCGAGAACGCGGCTCGTTTCGCTGGACGAGCAAGAAAGGGATCGAAAAGAGGCACACACGGCGGCGTTACTTGCCGCTGCTGCTTGCTCCTCCTTTGCGATTCGAGCGTAAATCGAGCCCTTCTCCAGCAACAGACGGGACTGCATATGAGCATAACGTGTGTATATATGTATGCAGCCACGCTTCTCCTTACTTTCACCTAGTTTCACTCGTTAGCAGGCTCGATGCAACCGCGAGAGACGACCCATCTCTCTTGCTCTCTCTCTCTCTCTCTCTCGAGACGTTCTTTCCTCTTTAGCTAAAGTAGCCACGCGTCGTTGAATTTCGTCGAGGATCGCGCTTTTTCCTTCCGGCGGATGTTTACCGGCGCTCGCGTTCTTCCTCGCTTCCACTGGGATTATTTTCTGCCTACGGGCGAAGTGTCGGCTATTTCTGGCCTCTGGTACACGCGAAAAACGTGCTCTCCGCTCCCACGCGACGCTTTTTAATCGTGGACGGGTTAAAAGCTGCCTCTGTCGCAGACACGTGACGCGATCTTTCACCTACAAGAACTTCTTAGTCCTTTTCCTTTTCTTTTTTGCTAGCTGGATGGTTTCCTAGCAGATGTGGCACAGTTCTTTTTATAGAAATTGTGCGATAGTTGGCGGATTTTTGTAAAAGGATTTAAAAGAAGAATCGATGGAATTAAGAATGGTTGGAAAGTTTGAAAGTCTGGTGTTAATGGAGCATTATATTCGGAACGGTGCTGAAGCCAATCCATTATCCACTTTTCCCAACTGACGCACCGCAAAATGTAACTGAAGTCTCCCGAGGAATCCACCTGTTGGTATCAAAGCCAGCCGACTTATCAAAGCCCCATCACCTGCTCAACCTATCGATCTTGGCATTCCACGGCCTGCACGTGGAATTTTAAAGATCATACCCTGCACAGTTGCGTTTCTCGCATGCAAATAATTGGAGAACCTCAGACTTGACCCTGGTCGAATGAGAAATCCTGCTTACAAAGTAGCTCGAGAAGTGGTGTGTTAAAGAAAGAGAGAAAGAAAGAAAAAAGACGGCCGGTTACACGTGTTGTATTTGTACAATGTATATCGAACGATTGGACGTGACGAAAGTTTAACGAGGATCTCTTGTTACGTGGACCACCCTGTACATTATCCGCGGCCAGCCATTCAGGCGGATGGCTGTAGGTGGAGAGCGTGTGCGCCGACGAGAGGCACTCTCGTAACGAGCGCGCGTATATGCGGGTATCACGAGCCAGTGAGAACTTTCGATAAGCGCGGCTCTCGACTGGAGTCGCGCGCGCTCCGCCACGCACACGCGCGCACTCGCGGGTCACTGCATCGCGGTTGGTGCAACCACCTGTTGATTGCACCGCCAGCCGAGCCGATGACGTCTCCGCGGATCGGAAAACTGTCGTCCACGCGTATCTGCGTTATGCACTTTACGCCGACACGTGGAAATATGTGTTTCGAGGGAGAAAATTGGGGAAACAGGGAGCATTTTGAGTGGTGAAAGTGGTTTCGATTTTGGAACTTCATTTCGGAGGATAGAAAAATTTTTATTTCCTTCTCGTGTACAGTTCTTGTTTAAAAAATTATTAAAAAATGCTTTCAGTAAAAAGAAAAGCTTTTTGTAACTTTTTCGATTTTTCAATTTGTTTCGACGAGCACTATATGCCTCTCAAATTTGGTTGTAACATTTTTAGAACAGCCTGTATAGTGTGTGAATAGTTTTGAAGTTTGATTTGCGAGTGGAAGGTTTCTGACAGTAGTTCGGAATTGTTTGAAACTATCTCGAGAATCTAGCATGGTCGCATGAATATCGAAAGGAATATTGAAACGGTAACTAGCCTCTTCTGAAGCAGTTCGAGCGTAGAGTCGGGCAAGAATCAGTGTGCGCAAGATTGCCCGCAATTTCGCGTTGCGATATTCCGCCGAGGGCCCCGGCGTAAACGGCTCTCCACGTCGAATTACCCTTTGAGACCTTGCGTAACTCGATTTGAAGCGTGCACTCGGCATACAAGACGCCGCTGAAACCCGAGAGCCGGCCGGTTGGTGACAATGTTCGTCTCGTCCAGCCGAGAAACCGCCGTAAAGTCCATTACCACGCCTGTAGAAAACCGTAGCCTCTCCCGTCCGAGCATACTCCGCCACTCGTCGAACCGTTCAACGTGTCATCCGCTTCTCTCTTTCTCTCTCCCTGTTCACCTCTAAGCGAAATCTCCAATTCAAATCGCGCGTTCGCCACGATGATAAAGTGTCGAGCGTAGCCACGGAGTAAACAACATGAATTACGGATATAAATTCCAATGTTTCATCGTTTGATCGACGAAAGAAGGGAAACAGAGTGTACGGGATATGATGGATGAGACACGTTAATCTCGAATACGCGGAGGTTTGATCTATTGGATGAAAAAGCGAATGAAACGGCAACGAGTCCTCGAGCGGATGGAAAGTCTCGCGGATAACCGGAGCTGTTGGATCGAGTTCGAGCCGCGAAAGGAGCAATATTATTCCATCGATGCCTCATTTGCATGAAAACTGCTGATTCCCCTGACCTTCGCGGTCTATTTATAGCCGAGCCTGTTGATGCCCCACGCACTCGAACGGACGCTTACCTGGTCCGGCTCTTGGTGTCAGTCCGTCCAGCCAGGACACTGCGACGGCGGCAACTGACACGCGTTTCTCTTCTTAGTTTCCAGAAAATCGTGTAACCAGTAGTCTCTACCTGGGTTAACGTGTAACTTGGTACACCTAATCCCGAACTTTGTCCAAAGAACTAATTTCTCCAAAGAGAATTCTAACTTGTACACCACCTTTCTCTACCTTCGACAATTTTTTCACAGATACCTGATATCTCAATCACGTCTACGTTTATACACGGTCAATTTTGGCAAGAATTGAACCGCAGAATAATACCACGAACGCAAATATGCCGCTTCAGCGAATGATTTATAGGTCCCAAATTCCCCAAACGTATCACGCGAAATTAATGGTCAAACGTGATCCAGGAAAGTGTCGCCGCAAATGAGTAACGTTAATAGTATTACACCCGAGTTTTCTTTCGTTCAATTTTCAATTTCCCTGGAATCGTTCATTTCTACGTTATCCCCGCAGGTAATGACTTATCGCGTATTACAAGCAGAAGAACGATTTTGGCCATGCAGTCTCGCGAGGTCCGCCTATCAGACCGTACTACCTCTGCGACGCGCCTTTCAGAGATTCCCTCGGCGCGTGGGCGTAAAATAGCATTGCGATACTTTCATCTTGTGCAATAACGGCGTAATAATAGCGCTTCTGCGGTAGCTATCGGTCCGGTAATAGCGGACGGTGCGCTTCTTTGGCGTCGCGTATGCATTATTTATACGTAGTACAAAAACTGAACGATCGTGACGACGATTCACCTCGGCTGTCTCCCTTTTCTCTCGACGAAGGAGAGCAGTGTGAAGCAGCTTTTGTTTAATCCACGAATATACGCCGGTTCTCTGATCGGACGTGATCCATCGAGAGCGAGGAATGATTATGTCGGTCGATCTCTGCCATTTCCTCGTCTCCTCGACACCGACCCACATTATATCTCTGTTTCGAGTGACGTTACGTGATTTCCACGATGAAGTAATCGCCGGGCTATCTTTAGCCAACGCTCTACCAACGATGATCGACGATTCCTCGCCGTGTCTCTAGGCCATGTTTCACGCCGCCACCGTTCACACCGATCCTCGTGCTTTTTTCTATTGCAAACTGGACCGTTTCCGAAAGAGAACGTCAACCTCTCGACAGTCTAACGAAATTATGATACATCAGTCTGGATCTTTTTTCTAAAAATCTACCTCGATCTGTACTTGACGATCAACCTGAATATCGTTCAGAATAAATTGTCAAAGGGTTAAAATGATGAATGCATCCCTTAACCTATGATTTCTTTTCTGACTATGCATCTAAGCGTCGGCCATTTACAGTTTCACTACTGCATCAGGTAACAAGCTAATCTGTTACAGATTAGTTCCATTTAGCAATCCTCAGTCTTACGAATTCAAACGAAAGTTAGGATTACGATGAATTTTTCTTACCGATACAACTACTTTTCTCACGTCTTCGCCAGAATCTCTGCCACGAGTCTGACACGTTGTTACAAGTTAAGGGGTTAAATCTGCACGATGAGAGTTTTCCTCTGGATCGAAAGTTCAATATTAAACTGCACCCGGTGTCTTTATATTTCTCGATCAAACAACGCGTGCAACGCATGAAATCTGTACGGTGTACACCGCGCGAGACCGGCTTAAATACACGCTATCTTTAGCAGAGAGACGGTGGACGAGCAGAGCGTGAGAATACCGGTTCCCCCGCGTAACGATACGATTTGTTTGCTACATTATCGCCGGGTTAAATATATCGCGATAGCGTGAGGAATTTACGAGCGGCTGGACGCGCCATTGGCCGAGGAACTGGGGCCCGGTGTGTGTGGATCAAGAGGGGGAGCCCCGCGATATTACGTAAAATTAACCTGGTGGTGCCGCATGGCGTGGCGCGTGCATGCATGCATGCACCGGTTATACTCCCTTTTTATCGGGAAAATACGTGCACGCGCCTCTCGATTAGCCGATCGCGCGCGCCCGCGCCGCCTTGTTACGCAACGCTAATACGGATGACATAACGTTGAGAAATTCATCGATAATGCTTAATCTGTCGTTCGTACCGATGATGCTAACCGCGGGAATAAATTGCGTCTGGATTTTATTTAATCATTCTCTCACGGTGTGATTCTACCATTATTTTTACTTCCTTCTTTTTTCCTTTGCCCAATTAATCGGCTATTTTCAGCAAAGTCGTCAAGCAGTTTTCCTTCGCTGTCCATCTTTCGTTTCATTGTTAATTGAAGGTTAGCGGTATTTCAGACATGTGACAATTAGGAATTATCATCTTGTTTCAAGTAGACGTCTTCTTATATATGTATAGGAGTGTTCAAACGTGGTGGAACGGAGTGTGTACACCGGAGAGACAGGCTCCAATTTAGGGTGTCAACTTCACGATACCCTGTCCAGCTTTTAAGAAAGACTAATGGACGATTCCCCCTTCTGAACAAGAGTGTGTCCCACAGCCTCTTAACGTGTCTCAGAAATATCAACCAGTTTACACAAAGTGTACTCGCATACTTCGTCTAACACCGAACGTATATACTGTTCGTTTCTGAAACATTTCTAAACAACGTTTCCACCCTTTCTCCGAGCGCCGTTCTTTCCATTCCTCGGACAAGCTCTCTGAATTCCGATACTCCGGTAAGGGTTAGGGTCTCCTCTGTTTCTCCAGGCAACAGTCTCACTCGGCGAGTGCAGTTTCCTGATAAGTGGGTCAATTGGTTTTTACATAACGTCGTGGAACAGTGGCTCGCGGGCCTAAAGTCCATCGGAGATCGTGGCTCTACAACTCTGTGTATATACATAGGAGAACGTTTGAAGTTAATACACAGAGAAAGAGAGAGAGAGAGATTGTGTTGGGAATGATCTTAAGGTTGGCGGAGAGATCGTCGAACGAATCCCCATTCATCACGGCCGGAGGAGAAACACAACGCGGACGTTTTTACCAGAGTAGAGCTCTATTTTTAGCGGGCGGGAGAATAAAAGAGTTTGAATAGAGTGTGTGAGAATACTGGTTTCGCAGCGGTGGCTGGGTCTGACTGGCTGGCTGGCTTGGTTGGCTCGTTTGCCCCGTCATTGGCGGCTCGTGTCCGCCTCGAACACAGCAGGAAGAAAGAGCCTTCGTAACGTAATACCGCGCGAACAGGATTAATTAATATTTACGCGAAATCCCTTAGCGGAGTTTGCGGCCGCTTTCTCATCGAACCGTGTACAAACTGGTTCGATTTCTAATCTAGATTTTCGATCTTGAATTTGTTCTTCTTTTTTCTTCTTCTTCTCTCCCACCTTCTTTTTCTTTTCGTTGCTGTGTTTTTGTCGGAATCATCGTTTCTTTTTTCTCTTCTTTTGTCGATTAAGCTAGGTTTTCCTTGATTCGTACGTTCTATATAGAGTTCTTCTGGTGTGTTCTTTCGATAGAGCCCCCGGAGATGTGTCTGTTTCGGGATGACTGGTACATAATGTGTAGATAGACATATTCTAGTTTTCCCCGATTGTGTACCGGGTGATTCACGATACACGCTTCGATCGAACGTGACTAACGTGTTTTTTAACCTTGGCTCCGACTTGCTGTCAGCGACCAAGGATCGCTGTTCGAATTAGCCGCCTCGACGGCGTGTCGCGGGAACCGCTTGGACCAATTTAAACGGCGACGTTCACGCTGGAATCTTTTCTCTTAATTACACCGAAATTTACAAGCGAATCTGCCACAAGAACCTATTAAAATCGTACTAAAAAAGTAATACTATCTATCTCACAAATGAAACATTAACTCTACTCGAAAAATTTCAACTCCATCTTTAAGAAAACAGTCATCGACGCAGAGAAAATTCTTCATTAACAAGCAACGACGTTCTCCAAAAAATGAAAGAAAAAAAAAAAGGAAACACCATAAAGACACGCTGGAAGCACGTGTCAGCGCGTTGTAAAGCCAGCATTCTCCACCTTTTTTCCCTTATATCCACGGAACACACGGCGTAGCATGGGTTGACACCCATAAAAAGGTTAACGTACAGCGAATAAATCGATGGTCGGATAATCGCGTTGGTCTCGCCACGAGCAGCCACACGAAAGGGGGATGCAAGTCAGAAAGTAGCGATCGTGTTGTATAGAAACACGGCGTTATTTCGATCGTGGTCGTTGTCGTCGTCTTCTCTACTGTTAGGAACGAACGTAGAAGAAGAAGAAGCGAACAGCAAAAGCAAGCAAGTGGCAAGCTGGAGTTTAATGTGGGTGCCGCCTTAAGTAACGACGACGCGGCTGGTTTCAGGCTAAAATACACTCAATTAACCCTTAATTGGCCGGCACCAATTATGGGCCCGGCGTACCGACGCGTATTCATTCGGTCAACAAGAATGTATGGTCGGTCGGCGTTGTTCTTCCCTCGTTTTACGACGATGCTTTCGCCTTCGTTCGCGGCTGCTGATGCTGCTGTTGCTTTCTTACTTGCCACGCAGATAAACCAATTTCTTCGTTTCGTGCCGCCTTCGAAGCTTATCCGAACGATTCCCGAGCACGTGATCGCCACGTTTGGCCATCTTGTCGCGTGGAAAGTTCGCGCCTCTGCCAACGTGCTCTATTTTATGTAACTGTTGCTGCAAACTTCCTCGACACGTGTTCCTTAGTTTTTAGATACGTTTCGTCGGAAGATCTTTATTATTAGCAGAGAATTTGCAATTGTATTATTTTCAACGATTCTAGGAATTGTTCGATCTTTATTTAATCCTTCCTAGACAGTCTGTGGTATTTGGGACCCAAGTGAAATTTTTCACTGTTGCATTTTTTTCAAATTTTACCTAAGAAAATTTTGAACAACGAAAGAGACTTGGACGAGTATCTCAGAATTTTCTCAGATTTTTCCAAAGCGTAGAACAATGAAAAAAAAATTGAACTCGAGCACAAACGACTCAGTTTGCCTGTGGAGTGTGAAAAAATCAGTTTACATCCGGCGGATTAAGACGCGATTTATCGGATCGAAGAAATAAGCGTCTACCTTTACAGCACAGGCGAGAATTAGATATTGAGAAGGTCAAGTTTCACTCTTCACGCGTCGTTCTTCCTGCGATAACGAGATCACCTGTCTTTTCCTGCTTCTCTTGCCAAGATTCGATGTTCTACTCGCGTATAACTCTCCCTCTTCATAGCCGTGTCGTCGTTCTCTCGAGTGATTCCGTGCCTGCCGTTTCCTTCATTTTACTTTCGCGACAGAGCACGTTCTCGCCGCACTTCTTCTATGTACAATCCAGGTAAAAGGAAGGAAATCGATTAAAACCGTCTCTGTCTCTCTCTTTCTCGGTACGAGTCGAATTTAACAGCTCGAAATAAACGATAAAAAGTGTCTAGGGGAAGAAAAGAAGCTGGTGTTCTACAGCTTAGACGAGGCAGAACGATTCGAATTACATCTAGTAGAGAGGATCTTCGTGAAATCTTGCGCCGAGAGGAGCGTACACAAGCCGTGCTTTCAAGTGGCTCCCCGCGATACGCGAAGTGCGTGCGATTTAACGAGCTGCGACGGCTCCGTCGCAATCGCCTTAATTTGTCGTCGGCTAAGCTCGTTCTATCGCCGCGTTAAGCCTAATGTCGCGATTCTAAATATAATTTCCCGTCCGGCTACCCGATAATTTGCGAAAGAGCTCGCGTTTCTTCTCTTCTGTCGTCGCTGAAATTACTCACAACACGAACGGGAAAAAAACGCACGCGCACACATACGAACATTCTTTAATAACATTTTTCATTCTCCTTCGTTTTTTCTTCTTCTTCTTTTTGCTTCGTTATCGGGAGACGCGACTCCTTGAAAGCAATCGAGAGGAATTCAACGGTGGAGAAAAAGAAGAAAAGGAAATAAATAAGCATCGCGTGACACAATTTATTGTTGCAAAGTGTATTTTTAAAGACGCCGAGTGTGTGTATGTGGTTGTCGTGTGTTCCGCGAGAATTTACGTGATCGAGCAAGAATCCACCGCGAGACTATTTTATCTCTGTGCTTTATAATTGTTCCGAATCCCTGGAACGCTCTCTTGTTATCTCGTAACGAGACGAAAGTTTTCTCCTTTATTCCGTTGCTTATTCATTGTTGATCGACGAGGAGGAGGGAGGAAGGGAGGGATTTGCACAAATGTGTCGTTATCAAGTTCGGTCGTTCTCTTGGTGTGACTGGTTGAATTTTCGTACGGATTTGAACGAACCATCGGGCTTCGGTATCAGCGTCTGTCAATATTTGCCGCTAATCGCAGCGCGAAAACAACGTAAATCATGTAGTATTACGGCGGTGTGAACGATATTACAGCAACCGTATTACAACGACTAGCTCGTTATCAGTCGAGCATATGTCCAAGTGTCTGTGTTTATCGGGGCCTGGGCTATATTTAGACCGGGTATTGCTTTGTCGAGAAACGCAAATCGAATCAAGGAAGGAGAGAGAATTACGCTCCGTTTTCGTCCGTGCGCTTTCGTCATTTCTCAGGCAAACATACCGGGGTATCGTCGTTGGAAAGAAGAAAAAAAAGAAGGTGAAATAAAACGTGAAATTCGTTCTCGAGACCATGTGTACCGAGGCTGGATCACACATTCCATTCCCGTTGAAAACAGATGCAAAATTCTTCTGTCGACGAATTCCACGTGGAAAGTTCAACAGCTCCAATATACACGCGTCATGCAATATTAATCGGCCATTACCATAAAGCAAGCGTTAACTTCTCTTTGGTCGCTGTAGCTAGCTGATTGAAAACGCTAATTACACTGGTGATCATAGACTTCGATTCGTTGTGTATTCTAAGGAATGCGAGAGTGTTCGAGAATTGACGTGTTTCCGCTTCAAGTTTTTCTGCCACTTTTCCCTCAGTTTCTTCCATAGAATTTCTTTCTTATCTCTCTTCGCGATATTATTGATCGTGCGCCAGAAGAATTACAAGTTTCGCAGCGTTGAAACAACCTTAAAAACCAAAATTAAAATATAAAAGAATCTCGACGTGGGTTAAATTAAAAAACAATCCCCTTCCTTCGATACAAATTCCATTTCGAAAAATTGTCTTATACCGCTGATGTTACACATGACTCAGAACACGTTTCGAACCATCGGCGAAAGGGTTAATTTCGACCGTGTCGACTCTTTAAGATAAAATTCCCCGAAAATTCTATTTTAAGCAGCGATGATGCATGAGTGATTCCAAAGTTTGGAAGGTAGGAAGCGTGTGTAGCAGGGCTGCGAGGGTCCAATTTCCACACACAGTCGCGCACCACTAGCGGTAATGATTCGATTCCCAAGCAGCCCTGTTGACCGGTGCCTCCGGTCAGGTCGGGATTCTTGAATGGCTTGTCAGGTAGAGGCCGAAATCCCACGGCGTTACGAGAGAGACTCGTGTATCCGGCGTCATTCGAGTATATCCAAGGATACCGACGCCGCTATACACCGTGGCTCCACTAACTGCCTATGTTTATCGCCGGGCTATATTTAGCCCGGGCTATTGCTTTGCCAAGCGACAGACTGAACGAACCAACTACAACCGACCAACACGCCAGCAGCCACCGCGTTCCCATCTCCATGCTGTTCCTCTACCTTGTACCGTACACAATGGTCCATAGGGTGTTCCGTCGATAGGTGAATAGGATGAAAATTGACTACGACGGATTCTTCGAATCAGTTCGGGGAAAAATGTCCTGGGGTGTTTCTTACGGAGACGAACGATCGGAGAAATACTGTTAATTAAAGGGAGAGCGTCTTGATTACCTACGTGAATTTTTTTCTTGGATACTGGTAATCACACGGATGTGAATTTTTCTTTTTTTTTGTTTTATTAGAGAAGGTTTAGGTTAGCTGTGTGATTTTTTATTGGTTGGGAAAGGTAAATTTTTCTGGGTGAAAATTGGGAACAGTTTTTTTTTTTGGAGAGATATATGGATTCATTTCACTTCAGAGTGAATTTCATTGATGCACGATGAAATTTTGGTTGATACGTCAGGGAACACCCAGTAAATCGTCTTAGGATGGGCTTCCAAGTGGAATTGCATCGTACTGTCCGGAGACACCCACCGGAGAACCGATCTGCGTGGATCGGTCGAGTTCCGTTTTGCTCGATCCTCCGTTGCGCCATTGCAGCTTGATACATTTCTCAAGCGCGATCCACGCGTTTTTCCGCGGACTGAATGCGTTGCCACGATGTGAATTCTCCATGGGTGTTGGAAAAATCTCGAAGGATATCGGGATATTTCCTCACAGAAAAATAACACCACGTTCCGGAACATCAGCATCACCCGTTACGTTTTTTTCCCATCTCCTCTGAAGTTGAAGAATTGCAACTGTTAACCGTACGATAGGCACACGAGAACGTTAACTCTCCGCTGCATAGTGTTTATCTGTTCGACCACAAAGTTGTCACGTTTCTTCAACGTAACTCACCACTCGTTACCAGCAATTGAATTAAAAACCTCTCCCATAAATAAGCAAAATTAACGCAAGAAGTCAAGAAGAACGTTTAATTATCTTTGACCCTGACCGTATACTTCGAAACCAGACGTGCACGGTTCTCTAATCCACGTGCTCTCTTCCTCCTCCTCGTGTGGGAGAAGTGCGAGGAGTGAGAAGCGTCTAGAGGGGGGCCCGGAGGTTTGATTTTTCATTCGTCCGCATTTAATTTCCATTCGATTGTTTCGCCATTCAAGGATACCAACGAGTCGCGAACGCGTGCATGAGCGGTCGGTGGTGCGCGCGAGCGCGCAACTATCGCTATTTGTCCGTCGGGGCTATAAATAGACGCTGTTGATTTATGAATAAATGAAAGCACCGCCCTGTTTCTCTGTGCGCGCTACCCCCACTCTACTCCGCGTCGCGACTGCGCATGCGCCCGCGTGACTCTCTCCCGTACGCATGCGCCCGTGCGTAGAGTTGTGCGCTGTCTCTCCCCCACCACTGACCGTGCTACACGCGTTCCTCGTGAACAGGGCCGCCGCAATGATTCTCCGGTTTAGAAATTTATTTTTAGACCCGGTGTACCGTTTGTTGGACACAATTTGAACACCTTTCTCGACCGATAAATCTTTCCACGCGTCTATATTGCGAAACCTGTACCTGTAATCCAGCCTGTACATCTATATGTGTATATAGATAAGTATATTTTTTTTTCCTGTTTTTATCTTCTCGTTTTTTTTTTCCAAGCTTTTTCAAGGTGTTAATCCTTCGGGTTATCGTTTCACCAGTCGTTGAGTATACAACGCAGGATCGGAATCTTCCATTTGTATACGGTTGGTAAAATACGAGCTGGAAACGGGAATGCCCTTGGTCCGTGGCTAAGCTGCTCTGTCATAAAGCCACCGGTTACAACATTCTGCTTCTCATTCCTCAAATTAGAATGTATAATCACGTTCGGTGCTCGATAAATACGCTCTATTATGTTTATATCGGAGCGTAGTGGTACTAACGTACGCGTGCTGGCTAAATATAAATCCCGCCGGATCTAAATATCGTTGGACACCTCTGATCCCGCGGAATAAAATTCGCCTTAATCGATCGAGAGAGCAGCCTGGTATAAACACACGGGAGATATTTCGTAAATCGATAACACCGCCACTCTCTCTCTCTCTCTCTCTCTCTCTCTCTCTCTCTTTTTTCTGATGTTTGAGGAGGAAACAAACTTATCTTCCCAACAATAGAATTTACGAGCACCGATGGTATTGCTCGTAATTTAGTTTAAACTGCAAACAAGTATCGAATAAAATTTCTTACTAACCAGGAACTGAAGCAACTCCGTCGAATTTTATACTGTCACTCGTAAAACATCTACTCTCCCATTCTTCTTTTATCTCTGAGAAAATTGCTCGAGATACTGCAACACGTTCCATCGAACGTGAAACGAATATCGAGTATTACCACGGAAACGTGGTTATTTCCTCGACCGTTTTTC
>NW_017100141.1:1035618-1123228 GCF_001263275.1 Habropoda laboriosa
AAGCTCGAGATACAGAAACATTGCAAGACGTTTGATCGAACACGGGACAATTATAATTTCGCAACTTCTCCGTCATCGTACCATCGGACTGCACTGGTTCGTAGGATCCTCGATCGTAACGATTGCATAAGCATGAGGAAACGTCGTTATTACCGGCGTTACGTTTCCTCGCCGCCATCTTGGTCACCTGGTTCGCCTTAATTATTCGCCGCGCGCGGCCCGTTTAATTGGCGGAAGAACGGCCGGTGTGTGTGTCGCGCGAGAACGCCTGTCACTTAATAAAACTCGAACGATCGGGATACGTAGTCGGTCGAAAAACGTCCTCCTCTTCTCTCTGGCTTGGCCCTGTTTAACGAGCACCCCTTATCGGTCGAATGATCTTGGACCAGGCCAGGGCCATCAACGATCAACGTGGAATCCAGAATAGCGCGCATTAACGGCATAATTTAGGAAGTTATGACGATGAACCGAGCGACGTGGACGCGTCTTCATGGAGATTTCACGTACATGCACTCACACATGATGGAAACGATGTTCCACGGGATAATCTGAAAGCGGGGCCTAATTGGCGTTAAGGCCTGCGTCTCGCGGCTTCAAGTTCAATTATCTAATGGCGGCTGCCATTCCTTGTCGCTTCTCCCTCGACTCTCTTCCTTTCTAATTCCACGGAAAGAGTTCGCCAGTTCAGTCTGTCGCCTCTTTGTCCCCCTTTTCGTCCTGCTCCTTGTATCTCCTGAATAGGTACTCCTCGTACTACCTCATACTCCTATCCACAGAATGAGAAATTAGAAAAACCGAGTTCCCTCTGTGATAATCCTGCACTTCAACTCCACTTTTAATTAAAAAACCTGGGAGTTGGAGAATCCGAGGAACACCCGAGAAAAATGAATGTACCTAGCATGGAGAGAGACAGCGGTTGAAAAATGGCGTGGCAAGAAAGGGTTAACGAAAATGGAGAAGTTTCCGTTGGAAGTTAACCTGGGTGAAGATGGAAGGGAAGAGGATTGGCCGAAGGGTTAACGAGGCGAAGGATTATCGATTGATATTCAAGATAAAAGAGGGGAGCCCTTGGTACGTTTCAACGATCGGGAGAAGAGAGTGGCTGGCTCTCGGGAGGAGAGCAACGAATTTATCTGCGACACGGAGCGTGTCGTTTGGCAAGATCTTGGTGCACGTAAACGGTCTCCCTCGAGAACACTAATAGCCACCATTAACGGGCCAGGACGTGATCCGTTCACACGCTCGCGAATTCCGGGAAGCGATCTTTCCGCTTCTGCGACGCGGTAGTAGCATTGGCGTGTTGTATCGGGATGAAGGGAGGTATTTCTGGCGCAACGCGTTACCGTTGTTGCTTGTCACCTTCGCCCGGGAGTGAGATACGTTGTATCGCGGGCTGCCCTGTATGGGAACCGAACACGTTCCGATGCTGCTCGGTTCCTTAAGTAACTCTGCGATTCGCTAAATTCGATGTTAACACGTCCAACGTGGATCTGGATAAATTGTCGGTGAAATTTGTTGGTACTGTCGTTAACGACTATTTTCCAACGTTTTGTCGAAAACATAATGATATCGTAGAAATGAAATATTGACCATTTGAGTACTCTAATAAGAATTGATCTGAATTTAGTATCCATTACACCATGATCGATAGATAGATAAGTTGTGAAAAAATTCGTTCATCCACAAAAGGGTTAAATTGAAAAGTTGATTGCAACATTATTGCTACTACTTGTCAAAGAAATGTCACACGTAACCAAGTATGTGTACATTGCATTAACCCTGTGACGATCACTCGAGTGAGAGAAGAATAGATCTAAATTTAGCATCCATTGCAAATGATCGATATATAAATAAGAAATTACGAAGTTTCTTAAAATTGATCCAACGCATAACTTCCACTTGTGACTCAACCAAGTGTTATAAAAATTCTCATCCACACCACCTGTACTTGTGTCAACATCGAAGGCAGCTGATTCACAATGAATCACCCCATATCTCTGTGAAACGAAGATTCTTCTTCTGGAGCAGTCCTTGGACGATTCTCGGTACTGTTGATCAGCTCATCAATCCACTGGTCAACAGATTAACCACGAAATTAATATTCCGACACGTTCTTAACTTCCTTTCGAGTCTTCCTCCTCAGGTGTGACTTCCGTCTCGCGCAAACAGGAAGAAGAGAGGATCGAGGGACAAGAGGACGCGTGTGGATCGTTTTCAAACCGATGAGAAAATACAAGGAAGAAAGAGAGAGAGAGAGGGTATATCGTGATTTAAGCAAGGCGAAACATTAAACTGTCTCGCGGATCGTTCGATCGGGTCTTGATTGTTATTCAGAAGAGGCGATTGCTCGTCTATGCGCGCGTCGCGTTCCCCGACGTAAAGACGAGTTTAGAGGCATAATTTTGAGGAACGGCCCGCCGCAGAGATGAAATATCCGCGGTTCATGTATTATGGATGCGGCGAACAATTATAAAACAGTAGGGTATAAATTTAAAAAACGCGCCGCGCGGAATTCGCGATGAGCCTCGAGGAGAATAGTCGAGCCTCTCTCTCCTTCTTTTATGGTGACAATTGTCGATGGTGAATCGATAACCCGTCGGCATAACTAAACAATTTTCTTTATCGACTATGAGCGTAGGAAATTAATCGAAAGAAATTTCGTAGACTGTTTCAATTCACACTTGAACAATATTTTCAGCCTATATCTCGAAACATTATCTCCTGCTGCTTCCGTGATATTTCTAACAATGCACAGGTGTGTTGGGCCGGGAGCGAAAGGGTTAATGTTCCTTTGTTCCCCAAAGAATACCTGAATTAATGGATCAACTTTTATTATCCCTAAGCACACGTACAATTCGTACCAAAAAAAGGAACATAACATATCAAATTCTTTAACCCTTTTACTTTAGTTTTTCTGTGATACGATAAATGTGTCACACTCCTTATCATACTGAAAAAATAAACGACTCCGTGATAATTGAACGTACAATTCGAACAAGAAAAAGAAACAATATATCAAATTCTTTAACCCTTTTGTCTTACAATTTTTCTTCGATACGATAAACGTGTCACAATGATCATACTCTTTTCATTTTCCTTTATCCTCGAAAGAAGGCACGAATCAATAATTACCGACTGTTCGAAAAGAGAAGAAATTACTCCGTGATAATTGAATGAAGGCTCGCTGCACCCGAATCCATCGCGTGAGATGGCGCGGAACGGTGGCGATGAAAAAGGAGCGAGGTGGAAAAGGAGCGTGGGCAGGAATTCCTCGGTCGCGTTTCCAAAGGATCGCGAACACGCCGCGCGTTGCACAACCTAACGCACACGATCGGCCAATAGAGAAAAGCCTCTCTGCGGTTGCAGTCCGCGGAGAGCACTCGAGCTCTCTCGAGCTCCCTCAAGGTGGTCTCGTCTAAATATAGCCGAGTGGAGCCCAGAATAACAGCACGTCGCGAGCCGGCAATGACCAAAGCCCAGCTCGTTCACCAAGCCAGCCAGCCAGCGGCTGTGTGGCGGTGTGGCGGCCAGGATAACCCGAGACCAGGTTGGTCAGTTTTGTCTACCGGCCCTCGGACTCGTTCCTCTGCCACCAGCCACCAACAGAGGAAGGAGAAGAGAACCCGCCTTTAAGACAATACACACCACTCTCTTCTACGATTGTTTCGCGCGAGCCTGCACGTCCTCTTTGTCTCTTGGCCCCGTTCCCTCCAAGGGAATACGGGACTGGTTCTTTCTAAGCCGGACCAGTTTCGTACCGCTGGATCATCGATCACCAGACCACGTTTTATGCAAAATCGAGGGACACCATTGGACGTCTCGCCGTGGATCGATTCTCTTTTCGTTCACGTACCATTCATATTTCGATTATGAATTAACCCTTTACCGTCCAGTTAGTCCGCACTCGGTTGGTCACTCTCGGGCCAGTACCGTGTAGTTTTGCTTTGTTTCGATATTTCAGCGCAGTGTTTGCTGTAAAATACTAAATTTCGGTATAATATTAATGCATAAAGAAAATGCAAAAATTCTTACTTCGAGTCTAGGTCGATATAGGACCGCAAAGGGTTAATATGCTTGATACCTAGGGCCAGATATTTCTGACGACGTAATTCTTACGATAGATCATTTATCGCTTGTAAGTTCAATCGCGCAATGCGAAATCGGGGTTGAAATTAACATACTTAGCGATTAAACAATCGTAAGGCAAAGGGTTAAGAATGTAAGAAAAAATAATACCAAGGTGTTAATTAAGTTTTCAAAGGAGAATCGTTGCAGTGAGAACAGAATTTTTTGGTTAATGCCACTTTGTAGATGTAGAGATTATCGTTGCAATTATCGTTCAATATACGAGTGACAGCTTCGCTGCACCAAGATTGAATTGGCGAGAAGCGAATCGAGATCCTCCAATTCCTCCAAGGTCAAGGCTGCACGCTCGAACGGAGGCTGACGCTTTGTCAGCGACAGCTTCCTTTTAATCAAACACGGAGGCCCCGATGGACAATCATAATTTTGTCATTCCGATGCGGCCCGGCCAACTTCCTCCCTAAGTCGTAGCCGGATCAATTTCATCCTTCTTTTCTTTCTTACACGATGATTGCGATAAATGTCGCTATGATACGCGGCGACGCATAGTCAACTTCCTTTCGGCGAATTTACGAGCGGGTAGGTTAGTATCGGCGCGTCGCGCCTCAACATCCGGTTCTCTCGCACGAAGGGGAATCCTCGCGAGAGGAAGATTTTATTTCTGTGCCGAAGGTGCTTGTTTTTCTTTCGGGATTTGTCCAATTTTGTGTATTTCTGGTCGGAAATTTCACGTGAAAAAAAAAAAGAAAAGAAAACCGGCGGATTTACGATCGCGGTAAGAATTGCAGGCGAGAGCGAAAATTGGAGAAAAAGGAAGGATCGTGTGGCCAGGTGGGTAAATTACCTACGTTCACGACTTCCTGGAATCGTGGGAGGACGGTCAGAGGACGTTGGAAAGAGCGAGCGTTCGATTTTGGCTCGTGGAATTGCAACGGCGGAAATTAACGTCCTCTGTTTTATTTCTCGAATCGTGAAACGAGATGTCTTTTGGTTTTTTTTTAGAGGAAATTAACATAATACTGCTGTAAGATGACCGTGAAACCTTTCGATAATTAGTAGCTATAATACAAGGTGATTCACCTAACTGGATTACCTTAAACGAACGAATTCCTTGGCTTACGATTTTTTCACTGACTCCGCATGTAGGCGTCAACTATTTATTATATGCTGTTGACGTGTTATACGTTATTTACAATTTGATAATTCTCGGCGTTGCGAAATTCGAGCTAAATTTAGAATTAAAGTTAATCTTTCTTACTGATACAACTGTTTCTGTCACACCTTCGCTGGAATCTGCGTTACGGAGCGTCTGATACGTTCTTGCAAGGCAACAAGTTACACGAATTAATCGAAAATTATTCAATGAACTCTCTTTATCGTTTCGTACGTTTTAAATGCAGCGTGATCTTGCAACCTTCGCTGCAATCTACATTACGACTCTGATTCGTTGTTATAAGACAAAGTGTGAGACGACGTGTTTCTTAAATGATCTATAAATTCACACCTTGCACGTTACTAAAATCCTCATTACTTTTTTATTTACGAAGCAATTTTTGCGAAACTTTCAGAAATTGTAAAATAGGATGCATCTTAGGTATTATTGAAAAAAACTTACGTTCTTTAATAATTATCATAACTTTTTTACTTAAAAAATAAATTTTTACGAAATTTTTAGAAATTGTAAAATAGGATGTATTTTAGGCAATTATTAAAAAAAATTGGTTTTTAATAATTATCATAAAATTTTATTTAAAAATCAATTTTACCAAAGTTTCTAGTACTTTTTTAAAGTATGATATTGCGTGAAAGATTTTTCTCTATGAAGAGGAACCATACAAAATTTACATATATATCTTGATTCGCTTCGAAGACGAAGACTATTCGAATCACCAAAATGCAATGCAACGTGTCGAATTTTCTCTGAGACTAAGCTGTTTTTATTTCGGGTTCGTGCATTTATACAGTCTTTCATAGCTTGACCTGTACGGTTTCCATCAATGGGATTGATCTCTTCGGTGTGGATGAGACGAAAACGGTTAATACATTGACTATTGATGTAAACACTTAAATGGACAAAGTAGATACAATGTATCAAAGTAATTGACATCTAAAGACAACGTGTAGAAAACACGGGTTTGTCTCGTGATCCGTCCGTAACAGACGGGGCGCGCAGCACGAGAAAACTCGTGAGCGGTCCTTAATGTGTTAAAAAGGCAACGATGCATTGCTCTATCGCCAGGAAGGAGATTCGATAGGCCAAAAAGAGACTTCCTGGATCGGGGGCCGATAGCGATCATTTTTCGCTCACGATCCGCACACGTGACGTTGCAGGAACGAAGGCGCACCGGTGCGGTGCGGTGTCGCGGTGCAACGTTCCCCATAACCACAAATCCCATGGAAAAGTGTGGATCGCGACTTGGTCGTTCGATGCATGAAATTTCGTGGTCTCTCTCTCTCTCTCTCTGGGTTGGTAGTAGTACGAACTGGTTGTTCGATCGAACATGAATAAGAGAGAAAGAAGGAACGATCTGCGGCGAGAGAGAAGACCGATGAAGAAAAAGAAGAAGAAGAAGAAAAGGAGGAGGTGGAAAAAACAACGGAAAGTGGATCGTGGCCTGGCGGTGGTCGCCACGGTTAAAGTAGAACTGACCCCCAGTTGTCACGTTTAATTTATATGTTAATGAGCCCATGTCACATTTCAACGGTACGGAGCAACCGCCCCGTGCACTTCTCCGCTCGCGCGGCCACACCGCACACAAGAGAAGAGAGAAGAGAGTTGCCCCGTTCATTCCACTCTCCTCCTGCCCTCCTTCGTGCCGCCTGCCACAGGTTTATATTTAACCGCGCGCCACACACCATGGCACCCGGCGCAGCCCACTTTGCCGCGTTACTCTCTTGCCTTCTGCTCTCCTTCCATGTCTTTCTCTTTCTTCACTCCTCTTTTCCACCTACTCCTCCTTTACCGCGGCGACGTCTTTCTTCTTTTTCGATCTCTATCGACCACCTCTCTCTGTCCTCCTTTTAACCTCCTCTCTTTTCGGCTACTTTCAATTTCATACACCCCGTTCTTCCTACCCCCTTTCTTCTCTTCCTTCGATCTCTTCCGTTTTTTCCGGAGTTTCGAGGAATTTTCGTAACTAGGAAATATTTGAATTTAATCTCGCATAAATATGTGTGATAAATGTAATTAACCTTTGTGTCAATAGGCACAATTCTCGTTTACTTTATCCTCCAGTTTCGGTGGTTTCTTTGACAACGAGATTTTAGATTTGAAGCAAACTCGGATAGGAAATGTGCCGATATTGAGAAACTCTGGTATTGACACCAGGGTTAATCTAAATCAGCGTACAAAATTAAAAGGGTTAAATTTTACTCTGACGAATTCTCCAGGAAAAATATACACTTCGGACATTCGTCAACTCTTTCTCAACCCCTTGCCGTCAGAAACAGTTACATCGGTATCAAAAATTAGTTTCAATTCCAATTTTCCATTTATTTCGTAGAACTGTGAAGATTGCCTATGATACATCAGTTTCTCTTACTTAACGTAGTACTGAAACAGTAAATAGCTGACGCTTAGGTGGTCGGTAAAAGGACAGTTCAAGTTCGACGAACTGCCACGGGATAAGAAATTCACGCGAAAGAGAGAAAAAAAAAAAGACGGAATGATAAATTACGAAAGGTTCGTATAACCAATTCTCAGCTGCAACATTGAACGCTGGTTCTCCAGCGGAGAGCGGCCCACATTAACGCCCATGTCGCGGCCTGTGTGCACTTGAACGCGCTTAACCACGACCGGGTGGACCGTCTGTGTTGCAGAAATGCTCGGACTACAAAGCTTCGAAGGTGAACACGTTCGCGAGGACCGAGCCGCCGGACACGCAGGTGACGAAGTCGGTGATCGCGTTGCTGCTCCATTACGGCTGGAACAAATTCACCATCATCACGGAGAGCGCCTGGTCAACGGTGGCCCGTTCCCTCGAGGAACAAGCCACCAAGAACAATCTCACCGTGAACCATTACAAAACGGTCGAGGATCGTCACACGTGCTGCGAGGAACGTCTTCCGTGCTGTCAAGTCAGCGTATGGTTCCAACTTATACAGGAGACCAAAAATATGACTAGGAGTCAGTCCAAGTTTCCTTATCGCATTATCCGTACGATCTTCGCGGGCACACACGCTCTATCCGTAGACGATCGACGATTTCACGTCGTGCTTGTCGATTTCTTTCTTTCCTTTCGAGAATTTTTTTTTAATCTTGGAAAATTTCTATTTCACTCGTTTTGGAAATTTCTTAAGTAGCGCACGACCCTTTTCTCGAGATAGAAGACGATTTTTGACGTCGTACTTGTCTATTTCTTTCTATTTTTTTTTTTTTTTAATTTTGGAAAATTTCTATTTGACTCACACTACAGAGTGTGCCATCGTTTTCTCGAGATATAGAAATAGAGACGTTCCGGTGAAACGACTTCATCAGTGGTGGCAGGCACGCGCGAAATTTTAGTGGCCCAGGTACTGGGAATTGAGCCTGTCAACGAAAGAATACAAATTGATCCTTAAACTCACGTGTACTACTCTATCGCGAACGACGGTCATTTTTAACAAGGTTTCCCAGGGAGTATCTGAATAGCTGATAGAAAGTTCAGATGTAGTTTTTCTCTCTGTTGGAGTTATTCGTTCTTCCGTTGTGAGGAATGTGTTAATTTCTAAATGTTGACCACTAATTTTACCACTCGGAGATATTTTCTCGATAAGTTAGATCCGAACGAAGGTAACGAGATTATTAACCAGGTGTATTTCACGCGCGTCACGACCCAGTAGTTTCCTGTTGGCGTATTTTCGGTGCGTTTCACCCCGTGGGAACGGGTACGCGGCTCTTTCGTTCGATGATCTCACCGATAATCGCGGCTGCTGCCGCGTTTCCCTCCGGTAGGAAAATGAAGCGTGAAAGTCAGTTCCGTTCTGGAAATCGGTCGGCCGTCTTTGGTGGAGCGTGTTCCGCAAGGAAAGAGGCGGGAATACGTTGTCTAACGGAAGCTGTAAATCTGTCGGCAGTTTACATATTCCTGGGAACCGCGATGTCGCTGATCGATATGATGAACGCGATGCAGAATCAACGGCTGCTGGACAACGGGGAGTATATGGTCATACACGTGGACATGATGACGTACTCGCAGCGCGAGGCGCAAAAGTACTTATGGAGTGAGTAGTAGATATGAATTTTTCTTTTTTCCATTTTTCCATTTTTTCGTGAAAATTTCGTCGATCGTTGACACCTAGAACTATCGACCGGGTCAAAATTGACCCGTTAGCATCTTTCGAGAAATGTTCAATGCTGGTAAGTGTTATCGTTTGTAGCTTTTCGAATTTATTTTCTACGTGTATGCTTCTATTTCTATTGGTACGAATCGAATTTTGTTTAATCACGGTTTACTTCCGTAAAAATTCACTTTTGTAAAGTCGCTAATGGGTCATTTTCACTCGGCTGATAGTCCTAGTGTTAATCCATTCGCGATGGATCGTGTTCTGGAGTTGATAGGTTTCTCGATTAACCTATTAAACTGAGTTTACTTGGAAGCGAAAAAGTATGCTATTGGGTTGGAACGAAAGAACCATCTGGACCAGTTCATCGTCCAGAAAAATACGAAATTTTGGGAGGATGAAGTCATGAAACTGCCTGAAAGATGGTGATCTTCGCTTAAAAAACGCTACGAACTTTTGTTCCAACCCGACACTTCGAAAAGCGAAGAAAATGTTTCACGTTTGAAATTAGCGGTAACTTTTCGAAAGAATTCTTACCGTTCGTGTCTTAGTATGTAGATTTTACGCGTTATCCTCCGCTATCCACTGTTTTATACCCAGCACACATACGACCATTATCGTATAATATGAAATGGACGGAGAGACTCCTTGATGGTCCTACCATGTTCCTTGACAGAACCACGTTCCTCGTTACCTCGTCATTTCCGTATCTAATCCGAGATTAACTGAACGCCACGGGTCATGTCGAGCTCGCTCGTGACCCGGTTTCTGGCACGTGAGCCGATTTTAATGCCTCTAGAGTCGTTGTCCCATGTTGTTGCTCCGCTCTCGAATCGGACATTTCCGTTTCCTTTCCTTTAAAAAACGTACCGTATTTCTCCTCGTTTATCTTTCACGCGATTTCATCTTCTACAGAACCGGAACACTTCGACAATCTGAAACATTGCCTCGAGCCGAAGGACTTCCTCAAGAGAGCACGTTCACTCATGGTGGTTGTATCCACTCCACCTACTCAGAATTACGAGGAGTTCACGAAGAGAGTTAGAGAATACAGTAGCAAAGAGCCGTTTAACTTTGTGATACCAGAATTGCTGAGGAAGTACGAGAAGGTAGCGATTTCTTTCAACCTTGAAAATTCGTTCTTCCAGGGGATGATTTAGGAGTTTCGACGGTTCGATCGATCTTGTCTTCTTTTTTTTTTTTTTTCAGTATGTATCGATACACGCGGCGTATCTTTACGATTCCGTGAAATTATACGCGAGAGCGTTGGACCAGCTTCTACGCGACCAACCGGAGCACACGCTCGAGGACATCGCCAGCAATGGGACCCAGATCATCGAGACGATTATCAGGAATCACACTTATCAGAGTGAGTACGCGTGTAATCCGCGAATCGAGCCTGAAGTGGCTCTTGATCGATCGCAGGATAAAATTATATATCTGATTAGAACGAGTGTGTGAGATCTGTACAAATTCTTTGCATAATTAGAAGATTTTAGAGATTTCGCTGATTGCAAGAAAATGACTAAAAACAGAAAGTGAATATAAAACGGAAAAATCAATGGGAAATAATGAATATCGAGCAGGTGTTAGCGGGGCAACGATCAAGTTCGACAAGTTTGGCGATTCGGAGGGGAACTTCTCGGTGCTGGCCCTGAAGAAGGATCCTTTCCGTTTCAACAACTTCTCCTGCGACTACCAGATGAAGCCTGTGGGCCAATTTCAACAGGGTGAAACTCTAGTGAGTGAGTTGTTTACAGCATTCGTGTAGTTTCGAAAATTCACCATTGTCAAAACGAAAAAAAATTACTCCTACGACCATGTGTCCATTTTTGATCGTTGCAAAAAAGAAACAAAGCAAGGAACAACGTATGCAAGATCGAATGAAATATCAAAGAACGGATATATCGATCGTGTCCAGGTGTACAGGCCGTCGGAGGCTATGGACTGGCCCGGTAAGAATAAACCGGAAGCAGAACCAGGATGCGGTTTCCTCAACGAACACTGTCCAAAAGACGACACTCATCTACGGAGCATCGTTGCTGCTGGTGTGCTGGCTGGTTTACTCTTCTGTGCCGCGGTCATCACCATGAGCATATATAGGAGGTGGAAGATCGAACAGGAAATCGAAGGATTGCTGTGGAAGATTGATCCGAGCGAGATACACGGCTATCCTCATCTTGACAATTTGATGTCCTCCCCTAGTAAGGTAAGAATACATTTACAAGCTATTACCTGCATACAAAAAACACCTTGATAATCTACTATTTTTCATTTATCAAATAATTTACGACATTTTTGCAACGCTTTTTTTTTTTTTTTTAATAAATTACACGTCCCTTATAATATACACACGGCGACCACTTTACAGTTTGAAAGAATTACAATTTTCAAGTGCAACCTCTTTTTTTAATTAATTTTAATTTTTCTTCTTTTTTTCTTTTTCGTATCACAGTTAAGCTTAGTTAGTGCAATGTCCTACGAGTCAAGAGGGGGCCAGGTATTCGCGCAGACCGGCCATTACCACGGCGTGGTGGTTAGGATAAAAGAGCTGAAGTTCTCGAAGAAGAAGGACATATCGAGGGACGTGATGAAGGAGATGCGTATCCTTCGCGAGATCAGACACGGTAACCTGAACTCTTTCATCGGGGCGTGCGTCGAGCCAATGAGGATATTGTTAATTACGGACTATTGCGCTAAAGGAAGTCTTTATGTACGTCACCTTAATACACCGATCAACGTGTAATCTGCGGTCTGACGGTGTGTGTTTTTCGAATCGAATGATCGCATTGACTGCGTGTTTCAGGATATCATCGAGAACGAAGATATCAAGTTAGATGATATGTTCATCGCGTCATTAGTTCACGATCTCATTAAGGCAAGTGTGTATATATATATGTTGTATATATAGAAGTGTGGTACATTAGGAGTATTTATGAAAATATGCGTTCTTCTTTTTTCTTCTTCTCTTTATATACGCAGGGTATGCTGTACATTCATGAGTCATCTGTGCTAGTCTGTCATGGTAATCTGAAGTCTTCCAATTGCGTGGTGACCTCGCGATGGGTACTCCAAGTCTCTGATTTTGGCCTGCACGATATGCGGCACTGTGCCGAATCCGACAGCATTGGTGAACATCAGTATTATCGAAGTACGAAGAGAGAAAGAAAATTGTCTGATGTTTCATTCTTTTTTTTTTTTTTTTTTTTCCCTCCCCGGTTTCTTATCGTGTAAATTGTTCATTTTTACGTAGACTTATTCTGGAAGGCACCTGAACTATTAAGAAATCCCAATGCGCCGATTAGAGGGACCCAGGAGGGCGATATTTACTCGTTCGCGATTATATTGTTCGAGATAATCGGACGAAAGGGGCCGTACGGTGGCGTGAATCTAGAACCCAAAGGTAAATAACTCGTATACAGTGAGAAAGAAAGGAAGCGCGTAAGTGTTTGAAAAAAAATAAATAAAAAAAGGATATAGCTGCAGAAATATAAATATTGAACCGTTAACAAATTGACAGAAATCATAGACCGAGTGAAAAGGTTCCCAGAAGATGGTGAACCACCGTTTAGACCTAACATAGATATACTGTCCGAGTCTGAAGCAGACTGTGCTGAGTATATAGTTAGTACGATTACCGACTGTTGGGCGGAAAGTCCTGAACTTAGGCCCGACTTCAAAACGATACGGACCCGTTTAAAGAAAATGAAAGCGGGAAGGCATCGTAATATCATGGACCAAATGATGGACATGATGGAGAAGTATGCGAACAACCTCGAAGATCTAGTCAGTGAACGTACACGCCTTCTTTTCGAGGAAAAGCAGAAAACCGAGGATCTACTTCATAGAATGTTGCCTGAGTAAGTTTTAATTTGTTTGTAGGGGAAAAAAGAAAATGATCGGTATGATTGGTATAATTTGCAAACATTTCTCGATAGACCTGTTGCTAATTGTTTAACAAATGGAATCGGTGTGGAACCCGAGGCTTTTGACTTGGTCACTATATACTTCAGCGATATCGTTGGTTTCACTGCAATGTCAGCGGAAAGTACACCTTTCCAGGTAGATTTTTTTATATTAATAAACGACTAAATAAAAAACTTTGCCCTTTTACGATTAATATTCTTCGGTCCCTTAGGTCGTGAACTTTTTAAACGACTTATACACTTTGTTCGATCGCATAATCAAAGGATACGATGTATATAAAGTAGAAACGATAGGCGATGCCTACATGGTGGTATGTATAATCTTTCTTTTATAGCTACTACAAGAATCTTTTTCTTTTTTTATCTTTTACATAATTTCTATGATACATCGTTCTACCTAGGTCTCTGGTTTACCGATAAAAAATGGTAACAGACATGCCGGAGAAATTGCCTCGATGTCCCTAGAATTACTTAACGCCGTAAAACATCATACTATAGCTCATAGACCCCAAGATACACTTAAATTACGCATTGGAATCCACACAGGTATTATATCTATTAAACGGTACATCAAACAAGACTCGATAAGAAATTTATTAAATAACGAATATTACAGGTCCTGTGGTAGCAGGTGTCGTTGGTTTAACGATGCCCAGATATTGTTTGTTCGGAGACACTGTAAATACAGCTTCACGTATGGAATCCAACGGTGAGCCACTACGTATTCACATAAGCGAGCAATGTAGAGATGCTTTGGACAAGATCGGTGGCTACATCATCGAAGAACGTGGATTAGTCTATATGAAGGGAAAGGGAGAAGTAAAGACTTACTGGCTGACAGGAGCAACTGAAAGGGCCATTCAAAAACGAGAGGTTCGCATATAAGAGGAATATAATGAGATTACTCAAGCCTCTGTATTTAACGTTCGTTTTTTCTTTTGTTAGGTTGACGTCGGTGATCTTCCACCACTCTTTTGTAGACCGAGAAGAAGTCCAAAATTAAATTCAGATTCTCGACAGGCTTCGTTATTAGGTGGCCTAGGAGCAGGTAGTCGCAGACAGTCGAGTGTTCCACGACCAACGCCAGATGACTCCTCGTCTCAGTGTGGAGGTTCCAGTCCAGTGCCTAAATCTCTTAACTCTAGAAAATTGGAACGATCTCCTTTGTATTTAACCGATAGTGTATCAAAAACGACGTTGGATAACATAGTGTTACAAGAAGAAGTAGAAAATCGAGCTGCTAACATTAAAATGGCACTCGACGACTACTTCATCGGCAAGAGGCCAAAATTTAGGAGGAACACGAGAGTTCTATCGACAATCGCCTCGTCGAGCTCTACGAGCGATCATCCGTTTCAAATTATAAGGGAAGCTCGTTCGTTAGATCCGTTCCCTTTGGAGCTGTACGGTAGGAGATTCGAATCGCCACATTTCTCTTGGAAAGAGCAGAGGAAGAGTTTCAGGTCGTTAGAGAATTGTGACAAGTGCACACGGACTAACTCGAAGACGAATATTTCCGAGAAAGTGTTAAACAACAATTATCCAAATGGTAATGTGATAATAGTGCCCCATACTGACGAGTTGCCCAACGAAGCAGAAACGCCGTTGCTGGGGGATGAGAGTGGCTGTATGGGGGAAATCGTGCCTGTTAAACGTTGGCGTTCGCTCGATCAAGTGGTATCCGTTCCTAGTACAGACAGTGTGCCGGACAAAAAATCATCGGCAAGAAATTCGATCAGAAGTTGGCTGGTAAATCTATTCAGCGGCAATGGATTACGAAACAGCGATGTTTCTTTGAGAAGAGGTGTAATAGCAGGTTACGATATACAGTCCGAACGTGAAAGTATAGTTTGATGGAGAGTTTCTTCTTTAGTGGAGAAAAGAAGAGAAGGAGGGAAGGAAGAAAGGAATTCCAAAAACCTTGTGCTACTGAAACGTATGAGAGCACAAAAAGAACATTGTTTTATTTACGAGTCATAAGCATGATGTATTGTTGCCATTTCTTTTTTTTCTTCTTTTTTTTAGCGTATAGACATACGTGGAATGTATGGGTAAAAAAAAAGTTACCGACCGTGTATATTTTTAATACCTAGATATTTTATAACTTGTAGTAAAGTACGCTTTATATTGGCGGCAAACATGATTTTTTTTACGTAGCGCGAGATCTATCTGTTAAAATTTTTAATCCGAGAGTATAAATAAAACTAGGATGAATTTTTATAAAAATGATTCTAACCAAAGTATACACAAGTACAGAAATCATGTAAAAATGTCTATCTCGAGGTAGCACAAATGTTTCTCGTTGTAATACGAAAAGGATGAAGAACGTGCATATGAATTGCGATGTACATGTACGCAAGTTTGAATACACTCGATTCAGACATATGTATGTATGTATGTATCTATGTTTGTATGTATGTATGTATGTATGTATGTATGTATGATGCATGCATGCATGCATGTATGTATGTATGTATGTATGTATAATTTCGATACTTGTTCACTGAAGGAAAGCAAATTATCTATGTATGTATGATGCATGCATGCATGTATGTATGTATGTATGTATGTATGTATAATTTCGATACTTGTTCACTGAAGGAAAGCAAATTATCCGTATGGCTGTGAAAAGTGAACTAGATTGTACCTAAGGTGCTTAGTAATATATCATCTTGTCAAATGTATATAAGTGAATAATAATATATAGATGTAAAGATAAAATGTAAATTAAAAGAAATATTATCTTCTGTAAGAGCTGATTAAAGATTCATCTTTTGAAATGTTGTATAATTCAATTTTTTTAATAAACAGATCAATTTTTTCCTTTTGATAATTTTATTCTTTAGATGACTATTCAAACAGCAGTGTGTATATACATTTTTTTTTACAGAACACAAAAACTATTCATTCTACAAACACTTAAAATAAGTATTATATTACATTTTCTACTTTGTACCATGAAACACTTCAGTTCTGACCTCCTAGGAATTTTGACATAAAATCTGTGGGCTTTGGGTCTACAGTATCATTCCAATAGTACAAAAGTGTACAAGTTGGTTTCCACATATTAGTAGTTTCTTCAAGCTCCATTTGTCCCTAATATAGTATATTGTATTCATCAAATTGTATATTTATTATGTCATGTGCAAAATTATCAACACATATAGTACAATTACCTTAATAAGTAATATATCAATAGTTCTTATATCTGTTAGATGCGCATTACGTTTAAATATTTCTTTTAACTTTTTCCTACAGTCAGCATCTGTCTTTGGAAGGTCATACAATGCAGCTGTAAAAGAAATACCTTTAGTCACATGAAGACATTTTGGATAAAATTTTAAGTATGTAATTGGAATTTATTTCTATAAAAAGCCAAGTAATCTAGAAAACGTTAAATACATACAGGTGCTATTTTAAACGCAATTAGGTTAGGTAATACTCCGTTCTATTGATTTCCAAGTGAAAGATTTGAAGTAATGAAAATACGTACTGATATATGGAATTTGTCGGTACCATGCCTTATACAAAGTTATTACTCTGTTACGACAGTCTCCAGGGGTCAGTGACAAAATTGGTTTTACGTATCTTAATCCTGTTTTTACAGGAGCAGCCATTCTTAGATTATAGTTATTTCACTCTGTGTTTAAATTGCAACCTAAGATTGGATATATTTCATACCAAACATTGTGTCCAATATTTAATAAAAAAAATCACCAAAATGATTTAAATTAAAAATAAAAAACACGAATACATTCAAAATATTCTTTCTTATTAATAAAAACTGTTTTTCCTCTACTTAATGTCTACCTTTTACATCTATTTAATGTTAATATTTTTCATGAATTTATGTTGTTAAACTGGGTGAGAACGTTCATATTGCATTGAAATATAAAAATTAAAAATCAGCTGCATATATATCAAATGTATTCTATTTAAAATGATTTCGAATTTAGTTACAAAATTGTTTCTTCGATAATAACATGGTGCCGTACGTAGCACATGTTTGCAACACTGAAGTAACTGTTAGAATTTTCAACATTGTATGATGCAATCGTTTCATGTGGTTGTATCGTTCTGTCAGTAAGAATTTGTATTATTTATATTATTTGGCAGTTGTAAAAATAATTACAATTATATCTAGCTCTGTATTGTATTAATTAAGGAGAGTTACCTAAAAATTTATATATAGATATATTCTTCGTAATTAGATATATTCTTATATTTTTATTCGTTACGAATAAAAAATGGTCGTGAGACAATATAACGAGGAATTACAATACTTGGAACAAATAAATAACACATGTTGGAGAATAAAGAAGGGTTTTCAACCTAACATGAAGGTAAATTATTTTTTAATGTTACATCCGTTTATGCATATTGAATATTTTGTTACTTGCAGGTTGAAGGTGTTTTTTACGTGAATAATACGTTGAAACGTTTAATGTTTGACGAATTAAAAAATGCATGTAGACCAGGAACAGTAGGAGGTTTTCTCCCAGGTATGAAACAAATTGCCAATGTAGCTGCTCTTCCTGGAATTGTATGGAGATCTGTTGGATTGCCTGATGTACATTCAGGATATGGTTTTGCCATTGGTAATATGGCAGCATTTGATATGAACGATCCAAAATCCATAGTATCACCAGGTGGTGTAGGATTTGATATAAATTGTGGAGTTCGTTTGTTAAGAACAAATTTATTTGAAGAGGATGTTTTACCTGTAAAGGTATTACATTATATTATCTTTACATTTAAAGAAAACTATATTATAGGAAGATATACAAGTTAATAAACATTTATAGGAGCAACTTGCTCAGAGCATGTTCGATCATATTCCTGTTGGTGTTGGTTCAAAAGGAATCATACCAATGACTGCACATGATTTAGAAGAAGCTTTAGAAATGGGAATGGACTGGTCCCTCAGGGAAGGTAATCATGTTCATTAAATGGTAATTCTTTCAATCGATGACATGTTCATTTTCTTTTCTAGGTTATGTCTGGGCAGAGGACAAGGAACATTGCGAAGAGTACGGTAGAATGCTTAATGCAGATTCCTCAAAAGTATCAATGAGGGCCAAGAAACGTGGGCTTCCACAGGTAAGGAATTAAAAATTTATTTTCACTGCATACACGACTATTGAAGCAATTCTAACATATTAAAAAAATTTGTTTTACAGTTGGGAACTTTGGGTGCAGGAAATCATTATGCTGAGATTCAAGTAGTAGATGAAATCTATGACAAATGGGCTGCATATAAAATGGGTATTGAAGAGAAAGGCCAAGTGTGTATTATGATTCACTCTGGTAGCAGAGGTTTTGGACATCAAGTTGCAACTGGTGATAATCAGATGATAAATTTACTCTCCGGAATCAGAATGTATAAAAATTTATTTGTATTACAGACGCGCTGGTACAAATGGAGAAAGCTATGAAACGAGACAATATCGAAACTAACGATAGGCAATTAGCTTGTGCTCACATTAAATCTCAAGAAGGTCAAGATTATTTGAAATCAATGGCAGCGGCCGCTAACTTTGCATGGGTTAATAGGAATTCTATGACGTTTCTTAGTCGGCAAGCATTTGCAAAACAGTTCAAACTAGCTCCTGACGATTTAGACATGCACGTTATTTACGATGTTTCTCATAATATTGCAAAGATAGAGGAACATGTGGTTGATGGTAAACAGAAAACCCTTCTGGTTCATAGAAAGGTGAATAAAGGATATGGTTGAAAGTAGTGAACTACGTGGAAGTACTAGTTAATTGTTATTTTCTTTATAGGGATCAACTAGAGCATTTCCACCTCACCATCCTTTGATTCCTGTAGATTATCAATTAACAGGTCAACCAGTTTTAATTGGTGGTACTATGGGTACTTGTAGTTACGTTCTTACTGGAACTGAAGAAGGTATGAAGGAAACATTTGGATCCACTTGTCATGGAGCAGTAAGTATTTGAACATTTTCAATTTATAAAATCCCATAACGATCGGCTAGATGAATTATAAATTTCGATTAGGGTCGAGCATTATCTAGAGCCAAATCACGGAGAAACTTGGATTATACGGCCGTACTGGATAAACTACAACAACAAGGAATATCGATTAGAGTCGCTTCACCTAAGTTAGTAATGGAAGAAGCGCCAGAGTCTTACAAAAATGTAACGGATGTTGTAGATACGTGCCATGAGGCGGGCATTTCCAAGAAATGTATAAAATTAAGACCGATCGCGGTTATTAAAGGATAATTGTTTAAGCATATGCAGAGGATATTTTTATTTATCACCACGTTCACTTCTAAATAATTTACAAATTGAAAGAAATACGAAATTACGAAGGAAAGAAATAGGGGTAGACCAGGATAGTACTAGAAAAATGAGTTACACAAGGATAGCACTTAAGAAACAGGTTAGACAAGGAAATCAACAGGAGTAGAGAAGGATAGCATTAGAGTAATGAGTTAGACAAAGAAAGGTATGTGGATAGACAAGGACAGAAAAAAACAACGGGCGAGATTAACGCCATCTAGCGTCAGGTGACGCGAACTACGATTTTTTAATAGGAACACATGATATACACAGAGGTATTAGACAAGGAAAGCACTAGTGTGCGACAAGGACAGAGAGAGAACGCTTCCCATTGGCTGGCGGGCCGCTGAGCTCCGCCACTCAAGGCCCCAGCCACGTGGTCCGGTGAAAAATCATTAATAACTCGATAATTAGGACGATTTTGTGAACTTTTAGAATTGAAGAATAAAGTGTGGACCTTTAGCAACTTTCACATATAGTTTTTAGTGCTCTGAAACCTTTCAGTAATTAGTTATTAACAATTTTAGTACGGGATGTCGGGAACCATACCGCACATCCTTCAGGTTTTTCATTAATTTCGCAGCTTTATACAAATAATTTATGCACTTTCATACGTGCGTCCGAAAGGCTATTCCTTTAGCTACTTTCTCGTTATATTTTCATTAACATGTTCGTCGTAGTTTGCGAGATATTAAGCATTATTTGGGTAAGTACTACACTCGTCGTATTCAAACGTAAAACATTTCCGTAATTTTTATTAATAACTCGATAATTAGGATGATTATGTGAACTTTTAGAATTGAAGAATGAAGAATGGACCTTCGGCAACTTTCTCATGTAGTTTTTAGTGCTCTGAAACCTTTCAATAATTAGTTATTAGCAATTTTAGTACGCGATGTCAGGAACGATACCGCACACTCTTCTAGTTTTTCAATAATTTTGTAGTTTTGCACAAATATTTTATATACTTTCATATATGCGTTCGAAAGGCTATTCCTTTAGCTAGCTTCTCGTTATATTTTCATTAACATGTTCGTCGTAGTTTGCGAGATATTAAGCATTATTTGGGTAAGTACTACACTCGTCGTATTCAAACGTAAAACATTTCCGTAATTTTTATTAATAACTCGATAATTAGGATGATTTTGAAAACTTTTAGAATTGAAGAATAAAGTGTGGACCTTCAGCAACTTTCTTATGTAGTTTTTAGTGCTCTGAAACCTTTCAATAATTAGTTATTAGCAATTTTAGTACGCGATGTCAGAAACGATACCGCACACTCTTCTAGTTTTTCAATAATTTTGTAGTTTTGCACAAATATTTTATAAACTTTCATATATGCGTTCGAAAGGCTATTCCTTTAGCTAGCTTCTCGTTATATTTTCATTAACATGTTCGTCGTAGTTTGCGAGATATTAAGCATTATTTGGGTAAGTACTACACTCGTCGTATTCAAACGTAAAACATTTCCGTAATTTTTATTAATAACTCGATAATTAGGATGATTTTGAAAACTTTTAGAATTGAAGAATAAAGTGTGGACCTTCGGCAACTTTCTCATGTAGTTTTTAGTGCTCTGAAACCTTTCAATAATTAGTTATTAGCAATTTTAGTACGCAATGTCAGGAACGATACCGCACACTCTTCTAGTTTTTCAATAATTTTGTAGTTTTGCACAAATATTTTATAAACTTTCATATATGCGTTCGAAAGGCTATTCCTTTAGCTAGCTTCTCGTTATATTTTCATTAACATGTTCGTCGTAGTTTGCGAGATATTAAGCATTATTTGGGTAAGTACTACACTCGTCGTATTCAAACGTAAAACATTTCCGTAATTTTTATTAATAACTCGAAAATTAGGATGATTTTGAAAACTTTTAGAATTGAAGAATAAAGTGTGGACCTTCGGCAACTTTCTCATGTAGTTTTTAGTGCTCTGAAACCTTTCAATAATTAGTTGTTAACAATTTTAGTACTGGCTGTCGGGAACGATACCGCATACCGTCGTGTACCTTTGCGGTTTTTCAATAATTTCACTACTTTCTACTAAATTCTCGTGCAACTAACTAGACGCATCTGAAGGGCAACTCTTTTGGCTATATTCTCATATCATTTTCGTTAACATATTCGGTTTAGTTTACGAGTTATTAAACATTATATGGGAGCGTCCCCTATTCATCGTTCTCGAGTATACCTGACTGTTATGAACAATTGCCAATATCTAATAAACCACATAACTTACGCGTATAAGAATTATTGCAGAATATAGATAAAAGTCCATTCTTCATTCTTCAATTCTAAAAGTTCACATAATCATGCTAATTATCGAGTTATTAATAAAAATTACGGAAATGTTTTACGTTTGAATACGACGAGTGTAGTACTTACCCAAATAATGCTTAATATCTCGCAAACTACGACGAACATGTTAATGAAAATATAACGAGAAGCTAGCTAAAGGAATAGCCTTTCGAACGCATATATGAAAGTTTATAAAATATTTGTGCAAAACTACAAAATTATTGAAAAACTAGAAGAGTGTGCGGTATCGTTCCTGACATCGCGTACTAAAATTGCTAATAACTAATTATTGAAAGGTTTCAGAGCACTAAAAACTACATGAGAAAGTTGCCGAAGGTCCATTCTTCATTCTTCAATTCTAAAAGTTCACATAATCATCCTAATTATCGAGTTATTAATAAAAATTACGGAAATGTTTTACGTTTGAATACGACGAGTGTAGTACTTACCCAAATAATGCTTAATATCTCGCAAACTACGACGAACATGTTAATGAAAATATAACGAGAAGCTAGCTAAAGGAATAGCCTTTCGAACGCATATATGAAAGTTTATAAAATATTTGTGCAAAACTACAAAATTATTGAAAAACTAGAAGAGTGTGCGGTATCGTTCCTGACATTGCGTACTAAAATTGCTAATAACTAATTATTGAAAGGTTTCAGAGCACTAAAAACTACATGAGAAAGTTGCCGAAGGTCCACACTTTATTCTTCAATTCTAAAAGTTCACAAAATCGTCCTAATTATCGAGTTATTAATGATTTTTCACCGGACCACGTGGCTGGGGCCTTGAGTGGCGGAGCTCAGCGGCCCGCCAGCCAATGGGAAGCGGTCTCTCTCTGTCCTTGTTTGCTAAAAGTCCATTCTTCATTCCTCAATTCTAAAAGTTTACAGAATCATCCTATTTATCGAGTTATTAATGATTTTTCACCGGCCCACGTGGCTGAGGCCTTGAGTGGCGGAGCTCAGCGGCCCGCCAGCCAATGGGAAGCGTTCTCTCTCTGTCCTTGTCGCACACTAGTGCTTTCCTTGTCTAATACCTCTGTGTATATCATGTGTTCCTATTAAGAAATCGTAGTTCGCGTCACCTGACGCTAGATGACGTTGATCTCGCCCGTTTTTTTCTGTCCTTGTCTATCCACGTACCTTTCCTTGTCTAACTCATTGCTCTAATGCTATCCTTCTCTACCCCTATTTCTTTCCTTGTCTAACCCTTTTTCTCTAGTGCTATCCTCGTCTCCCTCTCTTTCTTTCCTTATCCAACTCATTGTTTTCAATCCCCGCTAACAATTATCCGTTATCATTTGTTTATTATAACGTCTCACCCATCGTTTTCACAGATAACACAATAATTGTACCAGTGCATCTTCTGGAATACAACGACAAAGGCAATGTTTAAAAATATTACATTAGCGTTTTATTAGATAAAATGTACAAGTTACCTACGCTCGAAGTAAGAATGCTATATTAGACTAATTCGTTCGACTTTACACGTGAATTAAATTCGCTGTGTTACGCTTAACAAATCCTCCAATGACTAAAGAAAAGGACGACGGCAGGGGCTGGGTGGGAGAGAATATAGGTACAGGGAAAGGTACGACGGAAGACAAAGAGGTTCTCTCGTGTGTAGATAATGGAAGCAAACCATCACCATAAATAGTTAACATTTCTCTCTCTCTCTCTCTCTCTCTCTCTCTCTCTTTCACTCTCCATCTATCTATCTATCTATCTACCTATTTATATTTATATATATATATATATCTATGTATAACGTGATTCGCGGGCCTCTTTTACTCGTATGTAACAGTGAACGTAACGGCACGCTCGTTGTGAACCCTGAAGAGGAAAAAGTACGGAAGGCTCAGTCACTGGAGGAGTCGTTTCTAACAGGAATACAAGACCGGCCAAGCAAGTAGAAGAAGAAGAAGAAGAAGGAAGAAATTGAAGTTTGGCCTGTGCTGCATTCCATTTGAAGAATTATAAAATTACGTTACGAGATAATAATTATCCTAGAGGGGCTTATGATAGGTGATAATCAGGAGACGGTTCAGCTACAGATTCCGTAGTGAACAATGGATTTGGGAACTCTGGTGGATGTGGCAGTGGTCCAGCAGTCTTCGGCTGGCGACGATACGCCATTAGCCAGCACGATACAGCAATAGCTACAGCAACCAGTGCCAGAAGTGCTGTAATTACCAGTGCTATCACAAAGCCGACCATTGATACGCATATGTCTTCCACTCTTTGAGCTGAAGCAACTGAAACACACGAACAAGAAGAAATTAGTCGAATTTACAGAGATCTTCTTTATCTTCTTCTTCTATTTTTGTGATGCACGGTTTTGACTGAGTTTCTCGGAACTGTATCGGGGTAACGCTTGAATCGGAAGCAATCAAGGATCGACGTTGCTCAGAGAAGAAACTTAATTAAAAATGGCGGATGACTGGATGACAGTACAGAGAGTGACACGAGGATGAAGAAATAGGGCTGCTTAAGGGTTTGAGGAAGGTGAACTTTGGGTTATGACTGTGTAGAAGAGCCCGTGGATGCGGTGGCAGTCGACGTCGGGGTATTTGCTCGGTTTGACTGTTAACGTAACGAAAGGGCTCATCCGCTGAAAACGCTCAGCGGCGTGGCTGGATTTTTCCATCGCCCGTCTCGGGGCTGTGGCTGGCTGGTGCGTAGATTCTTAAAGCTTGATAGAGGAATAGGCACCGCCTGGGAACTCTGAGCCCTTATCAGGGCGGCTACATTACATGTGTAGAAGAGTCCAGTGCGAGTGACGGTGAGAGTTTCCGATTAGTTGTGGACACAGATAAGATTAAGACTTGAAAGGCAAAGATTCGAGGGTGTGAAATACTGCTCGAACTTACTCTCAGCTGGATCTGCTGTGAACCTCTCTTCTCTCCTCTCCAGAGTGAATATCAGATTCGACTGGATCGTTATCTCTTCTCGAAGTTGGCCCTCGAAGCTGTCCGTGACGCTCAATGCTGTGTCGTTTGGATTCGAGACGTCTCTTCGTCGACGACCGAACGCGTTGTATCCTCGACAATTTACCTGAAGAAAGAAGAAGAAATTAGAATCACGTATGCCTTTTATTCGATGATTAGAGAAGAGATACTAACGGGTTGACAGCGGCCGAAACACACTCGAATATTGCACTGGAATCGTATGTTATCGCTACTTGGGAACTTGAACGCGTTGAAACTAGCCATCAACGTCTGTGTCTCTGGATTCTGCTCCCATTCGCCGAATATCGTTGGATCTGTCGCACAACCGTTCTCGTCTGTCACTATGTACTCGTTCTCCAAGTTGTCCTCCATCGTTTTCGCCACGCAATTTCGGGCGAAGCCGCCGTAGATCGCTGGAAGATGGAAATTAATTCTGAAGAAAGCTGACCGAATTGTAACGCTGGAGGATCGAGATTAATTCGTGAAGGAAGTTTATTAAATTGTAACGCTGGAAGATCGAGATTAATTAATTTTGAAGAAAACTGACCGAATTGTAACGTTGGAGGATCGAAACGAATCCCGATGAAAATTGGTCGAATTGGAAAGTATCGAAAAAATTGTATATATTCTTACTTGACGGTTGAACTTCCACTTGCAGCATCAGATAATCTCCAATTTCAGCGGAGTTAATTTCGTTCCCATTCTGAGTGACGATCTTCATTAAACAAACTGGCGGAGGACCGGTGTTTGCAATGGTTCCAGCAGTGGTCAGCATAGACACGTTGAAACCAAGAGTAACATTTTGTTCTCCGGTTTGATATATGCATTTGATGTGATACGCTTGTGTCTTGTATGTCATTAATTTCGGATGCTTCTGTATGACCAATACGAAGCTGGCTTGTCCCTGAAAGTTAAACGCGTATCATTTTTCACGTGTTTAAAGAAACCTCGAAAATCGGAAAAGTTCAAAGCGAAAGAAACTTACGTTTACGTGAATTAATCCACAATTTCCGAACGCCACCTTGAAGATCTCTGTCTTGTGCATGGTCTCTGCTGGAATTGAAACAACCCTTCTGCACTGTTCGTCTTTGCTATGGCCTTTGACGTAAAGAACACCGTCGAATTCTTGATCGTGAAGATGAATCTCGACTTGGACCCCGTCGGAGAGACAACTGACAACCATTTCTGGCCTGGGGAAGTCTGTACGCCATCGGTTCTTGTCGTCTATTGCGTAGAAATTCGGTTAATCTACCGAGTTAACGTGAAAAAGACAGTTGAGACTTACAGCACTGGGTGTAAGCATTCCCAATGTAACCGTTGATGCATATGCAAATAGCTTGGTGACGAGTAGCATTGCAAAGTGCGTAAAGGCCGCATAATTGGCTCATGCAAGGATCTTCACAGGTTTGGCTGGTCTTGTCGCAGTATCTGTTATCAGCGCAGTCATCGTCGAGCCTACATTCCATTATATCCACTGAAAAATGGAAACAGTATTAATCGAAGAAGTGTTTTTATACGGAAGATTATCGAAGGGATATTCGAAACTGAAGAAATTCAAGTTAATGTGAGATATGGAGTAATGACGAAGTGTGGTCGTTAGTAACGAAGACGTTAAACGAATAAACTTTTATCGTGGAATATAGAATAACTGTGAATTATGGTCGCTGGTAACGAAGATGTTGATGCGATGTTAAATTGTATTAAAGAAGGATTTTTCTCGTACCTAATTTACAATGGCCATTGGAATCAAGCCTGTATCCATGCTGAGTTGGACACACACAGTGGCCATGCTCGTCGATGATCATACCGTTCTCCAGATCACAGACACAGTATCCTTCGTCGTTGATGATCATTCCAGACTGTTTTCGACAAGGAATACACACTTCAGTTTCGTCCTTAGCTGATCCTGGTGGACAGATACAGTTGCCATATTCGTCGAGGACTTGGTCTTTCTCCACTGAACACACGTTTGCTGTGAAATAAGAAGATTTATTGAGAAAATATTCTTGGAATGTTGAATCATCGTTTGTTAGAAGTAATTACTTTTGTCACAACGGACGACAGCGTTTCCTCTGTAGCCAGGAATACATTCGCAGATCATGGTTCTCACAGGTGAGGTGTCCAACACTTTGCAATCTGCGTTTACTCCGCAAGGCTCGATCTTCACGCAAGGATTGATGCAGTCGCCGTTGAAGCAGGCGGTTTGCGATGGACACTCGTTGTCTGCCTTACACTTCTCTGTCACTGAAATAAAAGAATAACATTTAGAATTGAAATTAAATTTCTCCGTCCCTAAAATAATAAAAATTAAAATTCTCTGCCACGAAAATAATAAAAATTAAAACTCTCCGTCGTTAAAATAATAAAAATTAAAATTCTCTGCCACTGAAATAGTAAAAATTAAAACTCTCTGTCGTTAAAATAGAAAAATATTAAAATTCCCCGTCACTGAAATAATAAAAATAAAAGTTGTCTGTCACTGAAATAGAAAAAAGTAAAATTCTCTGCCACTAAAATAAAAGAAAATGAAAATTGAAGAAAGAAAATAATTGACAAAGATAAAAATTGCAAATTATTAATTCTTACGTTTGGTGCATCCCACTTTGGTGTCCCCAATGAAGCCAGGAGGGCAAGCACACTCAACCACGTGATTATACACGTTGCAATCCATGTTTCCTGTGCAAGGACTCTCCGCACATGGATTCTCACACCGGTTGTTGATGCAAGCTTTATTCGTGGGACAGTCAGAGTTGCTCCTGCAGCCAAGAAGAACACAGGAGACCCTTGGATTGCCTCCATATCCAGGTGGACATTCACAGATCGCTTTGTGATTGATTCCATGGCAGTCTGCTCCCTTGCCACAGGTAGATAGAGATGGTGAACAAACTGGGAGGCAATTGTGCTGCACACACGTGTGGGATCCGCTGCAATCGCCGTCTGTACGACACCCAGCCACTGAAAAATACGAAATAAAAAGTGAATAATCAATTTTCAAGAGAAACTACCAAAAACTTCAAAAATTTGAAATCAAACGTGAAACTTCCTTTCCTTTTTTGCCATTTCCTCCGTCATTTTCATCCTTTGAAACCATTGAAATTGCATACAAAAATTTCTCCCACCGTACAGAAGTTACGGAAGATAATTAAATACCCTGCTTTACATCTCCCACCCTGCATATTCCCAAAAACAAACCCCATTTACCTTTCGTGCACACCACGTCAGGGTTCCCATCGTATCCCAGAATACACGAGCAAATCGGCTTGTGATTAGCAACGCTACAGTCCGCGTTAGGTCCACAAGCGCAAGGATTCCTGCACACAGCGTTCACGCAGGACTTCTCCGAAGGACAATCTCCATCTCTGGTGCACTCTATCTCCAATATCGGCTTGGTAGCTCTGCAAGTACCGCTTCCACTACTCACATAACCGCTAGGACACACGCAGACCATGGTACGAACAGGAGAAGTAGGAAGAACCCTGCATTCAGATGGTTCGCTGCAAGGCTCCACCACGGTGCAAGGATTCTGACACTTGTTGTCGAAGCAGGCGAGCAAACCAGGACAATCCGTGTCTTCCTTACACTCTGGTCGAGCTTCTGGTTTGCAGTTTATGTAAGGATTGCCTATATGTTGAGCAGGACAACGACAGATCGGTAGATGATTGAAGACTCTGCATTCTGCCAGAGACGAGCAAGGATTGCTGTGAACGCAAGGATTGATGCACTGCATGTTGATGCAAGAGTGATCTCCTGGACAGTCTCCGTTGCTGTAGCAGCCGATCACTCTGCAACGATCCAGAGGATTTCCGTGGTAGCCTTTGCGACATTTACAGTCTGCTTTGTGGTTGTTAGGGAAGCATTCGGCGTTCACTCCGCAACTGTCGGACACTAGACAAGGATTCACGCAGTTGTTGTTCACGCAGCTCTTGTCCAACGAGCATTCGCTGTCTCTGCGACATTCTACCGAGTAACAGGCGATGTCTGGATTGCCTTGGTAGTTCTCCTCGCAGGAGCAGATGGGTTTGTGGTTGCGTACGTAGCAGGCCGCGTTCGTGCCGCAGTTGCAAGGATTTCTGCACTGTCTGTTGATGCAGGATTCTCCGTCGCTGCACTCGTCGTTCGTTGTGCAGGTGCCGATCACTGTTAGTTGGACTGAGAGAAGAATTGTGTTATAGTTTTTGGCGAACAGTTGTGTGACTTGGGTGTAGAGACGAATTTTTTTCGAATTTTAGGGGCAATCGAAATTTTATTTGAAAAGAACGAAGGCGGATCAATTATTGAAATAATTTCTATTACTGGCGATGACCTTTTGCCATTTTTCTGGGAGCCTGTGAACGCTATCGCGATAGAAACTCGGTGGAGTTTGAATGAAGAGTGAATCCAGTCGGAGAGAATTCATTTCTACTGCTAGAAAAATAGAGAAGTAGGAAAGTAAAAAAGTAAGAAATAGAGAAGTGAAAATATTACTTCTCGTTTGGATTGAATTGCGTTACTTTTTATCAAGCAATACGACAACGCAAGCTTTGAAATCGATTTTCTTCGAACGACACTCCCGCGTGTGTCCTTTCTCCATCAAACGCCTCAATTTCAACTCTGAAATTACTTACTTGGTCTGCAAACGCCGTCGACATCAGTGGTCCAGCCTTCAGGACAAGTGCAGGTCATGGTTCTCACAGGAACAGTGTCCAAAACGTTGCACCTTGCGTTCTCCATGCACGGTCTAATCACAGGACAAGGATCGATGCACTTGTTCTTGATGCACACCAATTTGTCAGCGCAATCCAGGTCGATTCTGCATTCTGGTTCGTCCAACTGTGTCGTTTGGCGATGTTCGCAATAGGAGTACGGATTTCCAACTGGAATATTCTCGGGACAACGACAGGTCGCTGTGTGATCTTGAACGTAGCAGATCGCATTTTGAGCGCACGGTGAATCTTCTATGCAAGGATTCACGCAACGTCCGCTGCTGCAGGCTAAGTTTCGAGGACAATCGTAATCTGCGCTGCATTCTACTCTCTCACAGTGAACTTCTGGGTTCCCTAAGTAACCTGGACCACATCGACACACGGCGCGATGGTTTTGGCCGTAGCATTCTGCGTTTATGGCGCATTTGTTCTCCAGGATGCAAGGATTCACGCATTGGCCGTTGTAGCAGGCGGCTGCGTTGTTGCATTCGCTGTCTGATTCGCAGTCCACTGGAAAAATGGATTTTTCGATGTTAGCTTGAGTAGAAATTTGGGGAGAGTTAAAGGTAGGAAATTAAATATTTTAAAAATAGGAAATTGAAAGAGGCTGCGTTGGTGCATTCGCTGTCTGCCACACAGTCCACTGAAATAGACGGATTTTTTAATATTGCCTGGAGTAGAAATTTGGAAAAATTGAAAGATAGGAAATTAAATATTTAAAAAAATAGGAAATTAAATATTTTCAAAAATTGGAAAATAGAATAGGAAATTAAAAGCGAACAGATGGATTTTTTGACATTAGTTTCGCTAGAATTTACGAAGATTTAGAAACAGGAAATGAAACACCTTTCTCTGGTGCAAATTTAACATTACATTAATTTCACCTGTGATACGACACCGCAAGTGAAGAACAATCAATATTCAAAATTCTAAAAAATAAATTTAACTTACGTTTGAAGCAACCCAGCTGAGGATTTCCAGAATATCCAGGAGGACACACGCAGGATGGATAATGATCGACGACGTTGCACTTAGCGTTGTGACCACAGTTGCAAGGATTGATGCACAAACTGTTCACACAGGCAGCGTTACCAGCGCAATCATAGTTCGAAGTACACTCAGCCACAATTTGCGCTAGATAAAATAATTTCACATTGAAAATTTTTCCTAATCAACATTTAAATGTATATCAATTTTCTTATTCGATGCTTACGTGGTATACAATTAACTCTAGCATCTCCAACGTAATTGTTAGGGCATCTGCAGACTGGATTATGGTTGTTCACGTGACAAAGTGCATTTCTGCCGCAAGGATCTTGAACGACGCAAGGATTCACGCATAGAGAATTTATGCACTGTTTGTCGCTTGAACATTCGCTAGTAGAGTAACATTCTGGTCGAATTGGTGTTTGAGGTGGGAGAGGAACTGGAATGAAAAAATTTCTTCCTTAGTAATAATTAAAGAAAAAAAGATATGTCAATTTTTTTTATAAATTTGTAAAAATTACCTCTGATACATTCGATGTAAGGATTACCAATGAACTCTGATGCACACTGACAGATTCCAGTGTGAGACGTCGCCTTGCATTGAGCATTCAATCCACATTGACTGGTCAAACAAGCCTCGATACAAGTTCCGTCCACACATTTGTCCGAATTATTGCAATCTTGATCCTGGTGACACTGTACGTCTTCCAATACTGTGAAATACAGTTTTTATCAATCGTTGTAGTTCATTTTTTTTTTTAGATATTTCGAAGTTAATTAAAATGATATTTACCAATCTTCTTGCACTGTCCATTTACATCGGTGATGGTATTCGGTGGACAGCTGCAGATCATTGTACGAAGAGGCACTGTGTTCAGCACTTTGCATTCTTGATCTCCGGAGCACATAGTCGACGAGAGGCAAGGATCTTGACATCTTGCGTTGATGCAGGCGAAGAACGATGGGCATTCGCCGTCCTCTTTGCACTCTGCTTCGATGGACACACCTTGAAGAAGAAATAACGATCGTTTTTAATATCAATTGCATCTCTATACGAACAAAAATTCTCTCGGAAGATTAAAATTACCAGTGCATTCGATGTAAGGGTTTCCAGTGGTTCCAAGAGGACAAGTGCACTTAGGCTGATGGTCTCTCGCGATGCATTTAGCAGTGTCCCCACAAGTGTCGTCCTCGCAAACAGGTCGACAAACCCTGTTCAATCTATCGCAGGCTTCATGATCGGCACAATCCTCGTTGTAATGACACACTGCAGAGATACACGCGATTCTCGGATCACCCTGTGTGCCTCGCGGACAAACGCATTGAGCTCTGTGAGAAACTGCGATGCACTGTGCACCACGACCGCATGCGATGTCTCCAACCAAGCAGGGAGTGACACAGTTGTTGTTCTGGCAAGTCTTGTCGTATGGACAGTCGCTGTCTGACTTACACTCAGCTGAAAATAATGAAATTTCCACGTTTTAATTTCGATCTTTCACGGTGAAATGGAAAATTTGGAAGAGCGAAAGGAGAGAAGAGTTGAACTTACGTCTGAAACATTGCATTTGAGGATCTCCGGCGAAATTCTGCTGACAGTGGCAAGTTGGATGATGATTCACGGTGATACACTCGGCGTTTAATCCACACTGAGTGCTCACACACGGATTTTGACAGAATTCGTTTATGCAGGCTTCGTTGGGCGCGCAATCTGTGTTCCTTACACACTCTGGGAACGAGTCAGTGTCTGTAAATGATAAAAAGGCGTTTAATTCACTACATTCAATTTTTCTATTAATTATTCATCTTCTATTCTATAAAAGAATTTCAACAATTACCCCGGTAACAATTTACGAAAGGATCTCCAGCGGTTCCTCGAGAGCAATGACACTGACGGTAGTGATTCTGAACAGAACACTCAGCGTTCGATGCGCAAGGATTAATAGTGCAAGGATTGATGCATCGTTGGTTCAAGCAAGCCATGTTAAACGTGCATTCTGTATCAATGTCGCAGACTGCTTCGATTTGTTTATCCACTAAAAGAAACAACAAATAAATATTACAATAATTACACTCTGTAAAAAATCCATTTAAAGTATATAACAGAATCGAATGAATTTTTACCTGGAATACAAGCAACAGTCGCGTCTCCAGCGAAGTTCGTCAAACATTCACAGATCATAGTTCTCATTGGCAAGGTGTCAACGACAGAACACTTGGCTCCAGCGATGCAAGGCTTCGTTTCTATGCAAGGATCTTTACAAACGCCGTTGAAGCAGCCTAATCTACTCGGACAGTCTCCGTCCACTTGACACTGTGGCTGTGGCTCGATCATTTCTGAAAGAAACACACAATTTTCAATTAAAAATTCCCTACAGTAAAAGTATGAATTCTATGCAGGAAAAAGTGAAGAAAACCGATAGTTACCCAATAGACAAGCGGTGTATGGATCGCCAACGTAGCCAGGAGGGCATCGACAATTGGGACGATGATTAATCACAGAACACTGTGCGGACGGTGGACAGTCGCAAGGATTCACACACTTCAGATCTCGACAAGCCAAAGAATAAGGACAATCGTAGTCAGTGGTACACTCTGGTCTCTCGCACGTTTGATACGGATTTCCTAAGTATCCATCGGGACAGTAGCATCTCGGTTTGTGGTATCCATCTGATCTGCAAAGTGCATTCACGCCACATTGTGTCACAGAACAGGCGTCCAAGCACTCGTTGTTGATGCAGGATTGAGTCAATGGACAGTCACTGTCTCCTCGACAACCAACTGCAAAAAAAGACAGAAATTTTTATGTAAAAATTATTTAAAAAATGGAAATAATGATTGTGATGATATTTAGAGAACGTACTCTCGCGACAGTATTGTTGAGGATTTCCAGTGAAACCTTCGTTGCAAACGCATACAGCACGGTGCAGTTGCACGTGACAGCGGCTGTTGAATCCGCAGGAGTCGAGAGTGCAAGGATCGACGCACTTTTGATTGTAACAAGTCTTGTCGTTGGGGCACTCGGAGTTCTGAGTGCACTCTGGAACTGGTTCTGCAAAAGAATGTGAAGATACAGTGTGAAAAATGTTTTAAAAATATTTAAACAGTGTAAAACATATCGATGAATTTTTAATAATATTCTGTTGCTGTAAATTACCTTCGACTGTTGGTACAGTGCACTGAATTCTTGCGTTACCAGTGAATCCAAATGGACACGAGCAGACAGGCTTATGGTTCACCGTCTGACACAACGAATTAATTCCACAGGCACCGATGCAAGGATCTCTGCATTTCTGTCCGAAACAAGCTCTGTCTCGAGGACAATCTGAGTTAATCACACACTCTGGATAGATACACACTGCAATGTCATTTCTGACTTTGCATTCGCCGTTGTAGCTGCACGGAGACGGGTTGCAAGGATCGGTTTCTGGAATGAACGAATAATATGACAATTCGGAGAAAAATTAAATTGAAGTAAACAGTTGGAGTATTTTATAGTCACCAATTTTAGTGTAACATTCTTCGAATGGATTGCCAATTAACGAAGGTGGACAGCTGCAGAGAGGACTGTGATTGATGGCCTTGCAAATAGCCTTGATACCACACACGTTCTGAGTGCAAGGATTTATGCACTTGTTGTTGATGCAAGCCTTGTCTCCTGGACAGTCTGAGCTGATCACACACTCTGGATGACAGCCAGTGAGGCTCGATGGAATTCCTTGGAGACCAGGGAGACACTTGCAGACTGCTGTGTCGCCGATCTTCTGGCAGATAGTGTTGGGACCGCAAGGAGATGGAGAACAAGGATCCCTTTCTCTGGGTGCTGATACAAAGAAGAAGAAAAATTGAAAATTATATTATTCAAAGAAGATTAATCATTCTGGAGATTTTTAATTCATGCAGGACACTACAAAGTACTTTGGTACTTTGTCCTACTCTTCCTAAAAATAAAGAAAGTTCATACGAGGATAGGTCAGAAAATTCTTCCTTTCTGAGACAGAATAGTCACCTATTACAATTGAATTATTTTCTAAAACATTATCAATGACATACGTACGTTCAGAGACAGCTTGACAGATGGTGAACGCGTCTCCAATAGTAGGCAGAGGACAAGAGCAAATAGGAATGTGATTAGACACTGTGCAGATAGCTCCAACTCCACAGGTACCAGGACAAGGATCCTGACACTTGGTCCTGATGCAAGCCTGCGATTTCGAACAGTCGGTGTTCATCAGACACTCCGGTTGACAGCCTTCGTACGGGTTTCCTCTGAAATCTGGCAGACACTCGCAATAGGCACTGTTGTACCTTTCTCTGCAGTAAGCGTTGACTCCGCAAGGCGATGGACTGCATGGTCTCGATGGTGTCGGTGGTTCTGGAGATACTACAATAAAATCCAACACACAAGACAGAATTAACATCCCCCTTCGAAAACATTGCACTGAGAGTTATTGAAAGAGAAGAAAAATTGCGTGATCGTGAGAAGAGTTATTTTACAAAAATGTACATAAACGTATGAACGGAGATGCACGTGAGAGAAAATTGATAGAGAATGGAGAACGTGTGTGAACAGTACACTACTTGAAACTGGGAATAGTGGTAGGTACTCTACCTAAAATCCTCATGCAATCTGTCTATGTATCATACAATATATACTTCTCTATGTACAATATATACAGACAGCTAAAAGGAAACAGAAAAGCAAATTCAATGAAATATCCTCTTGAAGGAGGAAACATTAGAACAAATGAACAATCGCGGTGTCATCTCTCGTTCTCGGAGAAGAAAACAATAATTTCTCGTTTCGATTATCCACGCAGGATTATTCCTTACTCTTGGCCACGGAACAACTAGTGAACGGATCTCCTGTGTATCCCTCGGGACACACGCAACGGATGTAATGCAGGGTAACTTGGCAGAGTGCGTTAGAGCCGCACAATCCTGAGCACGGGTCGGTGCATCTCTGCTTAACGCACGCCTGATTGCCAGGACACTCGCTGTTTATGAGACACTCGGGCCTACAGTTGGGAGGAGAGCCTGTGAACTCGGGCATACAGGCGCAGGAGGCTTTATTGTCTGGTGAAATGGTGCATTGGGAGTTTGGTCCACATGGTGAGGGCTTGCACGGATCCTGGCTGGGCTCTTCGTACAGCGTTTCTGCTCGTTGACAAATTTTATGGTTAGCGGAGTGTCTGAAAGCTCGAAGATTGGGATCAGTGCTGTCCAAAGTAAGAACTCTAGTAGACAATTCTGGACTGAATGATTAAAGAAAATTCGATATTAGAACTGTCTACAGGAGTTCAATAGATATTCATTGGACACAGGGTCAGCATTGAGGTCTCTTCAGCGAACTCTTCCAAAGCATCTTCTTCCACTTTGCTCTTATAATTATTGAAGAAACAGCTTCACAGATGGACAGCACTGATTCACAGGGTCTTCTCCAGGCTACTTACTCATAGGGAAACAGCTGACGAACGGGTCACCGGAGTACTGTTCAGGGCAACTGCAAATAGGGTTGTGATTTCTCACGGTGCATAGTGCACCCTGACCACAGGCGTTTTCACAAGGGTTCTGGCATCTCTCGTTGACGCAAGCTCTGTTCTGCTCGCAGTCAGAGTTCACTAGACACTCTGGTCTACAGCTGGGTGGAGTTCCGAAGTATCCAGGGAGGCAAGAGCAAGAAGCTTGCTCGCTAAACTCGCGACAGATGCTGTTGGGTCCGCAGGGTGTGGGTTCACAGGGTTTCACACGCTCTGTTATTATGTGACAGGTAGAACATTCATTAGTGAACAATCACTAGGGTGTAATTCTTCTTGAGAATTAATCAGGGACAGTTGCACTTACTTCTAACAGGTTTACAGAGGGTAAATGGATCTCCTTCGTGGTTCTCCACGCAACTGCAAGTAGGAATGTGATTAACCACCATGCACTCTGCGTTCTGACCACAGATTCCGGTGCAAGGGTCCACGCATTTGTTGTTGGAGCAGGCTCTGTCGTAGGTGCAGTCTGAATTTTGGACACACTCTGGTCGACAGCCTTGGTAGGGATCGCCACGGTATTCGGTTATGCAACTGCACACACCGTTTCGACAGAGAGCGTTTGGACCACAGGGTGATGGGTTGCATGGGTCAGAGGTCACTGGGAGGGCTGCTGCATTGTTTTAAAGAACATAGCAAGAATCAGCCGTTGCTCTAGCTCTGACCATAAAGTATCCTCGATCAAATGAAACATATTCTTACATGTGGGCATTGGACGGCAGCTAGTGAACGGATCACCAGTGTACTCTCTAGGACAGGTGCAGACAGGTGTATGATTGATCACGTTACAAAGAGCACCAGCTCCACACGATCCTGGACAAGGATCTCTACACTTCTCCCTGATGCAAGACTTGTCACTGATACAATCTGAGTTGATGGAACACTCTGGTCTACAGTTCGGAGCTGAGCCAACGTAATTAGGCAAACAGGAGCAGGATGGAGTGCCTCCTGTGTCCTGACACTGTGAGAATGGTCCACAGGGTGATGGAACGCAGGGGTTCACGGGTACAGGTGGTAGTGTTGCTAAAATAGGACACCAGGTCAATGACTCCTTTCGTAAATACGATTCCAAGCTAGTACTTTCTTGGATCGTTCACTTACTGGTCACGTCGAAGCATTTTACGAACGGATCTCCAGTTTGACCAGAGTTACAGCTACAAATGGGACTGTGATGGAAGGTCTCGCATCTTGCGCTTATTCCACAAACTCCGGGACAAGGATCAACGCATTTCTGGTTCACGCAAGCTCTATTGTTCCCGCATTCTGTGCTCACTACGCATTCTGGTCTGCATCTTGGAGGAGTACCCTTGAAACTGGCCTGACAAGAGCAACTTGCCTGGCCATTTACGTTGCGACACTGACTATTGGGTCCACAGGGCGATGGTTCGCAAGGATTCGAGGGACTTGGTGCAGCTGTTATATCACGTCATCGTTAGATCACGTTCTATACAATTATAGAGAACATGTTCTAAAATTTAGGAAGGACTTACGAGGTTGCTCGAATATACCACAGCTTCTGAAGGGATCTCCGGAGTAACCTGACCTACAGCTGCAAGCTGGAATGTGATTCACCACCTGACAGTCAGCATTGAAGCCACAAGTTCCTGGACAGGGATCCTGACACTTGTTCCTCATGCAAGCTCGATTGAATGGGCAGTCAGAGTTAATGAGACACTCTGGCCTACAGTTTTCGTACGGGTTACCGTAGAAATCAGGCAAACATGTGCATTGCGCTGTGCCATAGGATTCGCGACAAACTGCGTTGGGTCCGCAAGGAGATAGTTGACATGGGTTCAGTTTTTCTGGGATATCTTCGACTACAAGAGGAACAGAACAGCGAAATCAATTTTCTTCGGTCCAGACCTAGAGATGAATGGTGTGATAGAGGAAACTCTTACTTGGCTGAGGTGTACATTGCACAAATGGATTTCCAGTGAAACTACTAGCACAAGTACACATAGGTGTGTGACTAATGGTCCTACACTCTGTGTTCCTGCCACAGGAACCCGGACAAGGGTCTCTGCACTTCTGGTTGATGCAAGCTTGTTGCGTCGGGCACTCTGTGTTGCTCACACACTCTGGTTTACAGTTTGGTGGGGTTCCTATGAACTCTGAGAGGCAAGAACACGAGGGCGAGTTGTTGATCACCTGACACTGGGCGTTTGGACCACAGGGTGATGGTTGACAAGGGTTCACTGGGACATCTGGTTCTTTTGCTGCAAGGGAAGTAACATTCTATCAAGCTATCCTTCGAGAAATGGGAGGAAAAAGGAGTAAGAACGAGTCTTACTTTGAGGAACACACTGAACGAATGGATCTCCGGTGTATTGTTCGAAGCAGCTGCACACAGGATTGTGATTGATCACAGAACACTGTGCGGAAAATCCACAAGCACCGAGACAAGGATCTATGCACTTCTGATTGCTGCAAGCTCTGTTACGAGGGCAATCAGAGCTCACGACACACTCTGGTCTACAGGATGGCGGTATTCCTTTGAATCCAGTGACGCAACTACAGACAGCTTGGCCATTGGAGGAACGACAGTGACTGTTTGGACCGCAGGGTGATGGATTGCATGGGTCGACAATAGCAGTTTCTGTACGACATTAACAAGCACGTTCGTTCTAAAAGTTCGCTGAAAAGGGGACCAATTAGGGGACCAACCTTGAATAGGATTACACGAAAGGAACGCATTGCCTGTCGTGTTCCTAGGACAGCTGCACATAGGCAGATGATTGACCACGTTGCACTCTGCGTTCAATCCGCAGGTTCCTATACACGGGTTCCTACATTTGTGTAAAATGCAAGCTTCGTTTCGGGAACAGTCTGTGTTGATGACACACTCGGGGCGACAGATAGAGTAGGGATCTCCCAAGTATCCAGGTACACAAAGACACCTTCCGTTGTTGCACTGAGCGTTCGGTCCACATGGTGACGGATTGCACGGGTCAGTTGGAGCTTCCGTGACTGGAAAAAACGGGTCAATGTAGAGATTCGAATGTGACATCGTCTGGAATACATCGGCGAATTTCTTCGGCTTACTGGATGGTGGAGGATTAGGTGAACAGCTGACGAAGGGATCGCCGGTGTATCCTTCAGGACAAGTGCAAGCTGGAGTGTGATTTACAACCGTGCAACGTGCATTCACTCCGCAGGAACCTGGACATGGGTCTCTACACCTCTCACGAAGGCAAGATCTGTCTGCTGTGCAGTCTGAATTGATGGAACACTCTGGTCGACAGTTTGGTGGCACTCCAATGTAGTTGTTCATGCAAGTGCAGACTGGTGTGTCACCGATAGCCTTGCACATTGCGTTTGTACCACACGGAGATGGTACACACGGGTCTTTCGTGTACTGGTCTTCAGGTTTGGGCACTGGAAGAAGAATCATTGAAGCACAGGTTCACACAGCAGAGACTTCTTAGGAAAACTCGTGAAAGAAGTATTCTTCGTGGCTTACTTGGAGCTGGGAAACAGTAGACGAATGGATCTCCTGTTAAACCACTTCCACAGCTACAAATAGGACTATGATAGACCACCTTGCACTGTGCATTTCGACCACAGGTGCCAGGACATGGATCCTTGCACTTCTGGTTGATGCAAGCAAGGTTCGAGTTGCATTCCGAGTTCACTACGCATTCTGGTCTACAACTTGGTGGGGTTCCTACGTATTGAGACATGCAAGAGCACACAGCCTGGCCATTTACGTTCTGACACTGGCTGTTTGGACCGCAAGGTGACGGCTGACAGACGTCTCGTTCTTCTTCTTCGACTGTGTAACATTGGAATTGTAATTCCACTGGAAAAAAGCGAAATTCGAACGAAATTCCTGGACTACTCACTCGTGGGTATCTTATAGACACAGTTTACGTAAGGATCTCCGGTGTATTGAGGGATACAAGTGCATACAGGTAGATTATTCACCACCTGGCAGTTGGTGTTAGCGCCGCAAGAACCGGGACAAGGATTCTGGCACTTGGATCTGATACAAGCCAAATGAGAGGGACAGTCTGACGATCTTGTGCATTCTGGTCGACATCCTTCGTAAGGATTGCCTATGTATTCAGCTAAACAGGCGCAGGAGCTGAAGCCATTCTGCTCACGGCAAATGGCGTTAGCTCCGCAGGGAGAAGGTTGACAGGGGCGTGCTGGAACCATTGTATCCGCTATAAGGAAGAAGAATTTTCAATGAAACCTGACCGTCCATTAAACTCCTATTTCTCCAAGATGGTCTTCGAGAGACTTACGTTGCTTGACGAAGCACTGAACGAAAGGATCTCCCGTGAAATCCTTGGCACAAGTGCACGATGGTACATGATTCAACACGCGACACTCGGCATTAGAGCCACAGGAACCTGGACATGGGTCTCTGCACTTGCGATTGATGCAAGCTAAATGACTACTGCATTCACTGTTGCTGATACACTCTGGTCTACAGTTTGGAGGAGTGCCAATGAATTCTGCCTTGCACGAACAGGATGGAGAATTGTTCGTCACTTGACAGACTGCGTTGGGACCACATGGTGATGGTTGACAGGGATTTGTTGGTTGCACTGGTTCTTCAGCTTTAAAAGAATCCGGAGAATGAGCCTCTACTCCTCGATTCAAGATGATATCATTGAATTGGATAAAAATAGAGGACACCTACATCTAGGTAGACAACGAACGAAGGGATCTCCGGTGAACACTGGAGGACAGCTGCAAATGGGATTGTGATTGACCACTTGACACCTAGCAGACACTCCACAAGATCCAGGACATGGATCCCTACACTTCAGGTTCACGCAAGCCTCGTTCAATGGACAGTCACTGTTAACTATACATTCTGGACGACAGGCTGGTGGATTTCCAATGTATCCAAGGACACACGAACAGACTGCCTGTCCACTGAAGTCCTGACATCTACTATTGGGACCACAGGGTGATGGATTGCAGGGTTCTACCACAACTGGGTCTACAAAACGAAAGATTCCTTGATGGTCCTGTCACTGGTAGCTTCTGGACATTCAGTGACACTGTGATGGAGTGTTGATAATTTACCTTTCACCGGGTGGCACGTAGTGAATGCATTTCCTGACATTCCATCGGGACAACTGCACATAGGAGTATGATTAATCACCACACACTCGGCGTTCTGACCACAGACACCGATACAAGGGTCGAAACACTTGTTCCGGTTGCAAGCTTTGTCGAGAGGACAGTCTGGGTTCTGTACACACTCTGGTCGACATCCATAATATGGATCACCGCGGTATTCTGATAGACAAGAGCAGGTACCATCACGACAGACTGCGTTTGAGCCGCACGGTGAAGGATTGCAGGCATCTTGAGGAACGGGTTGTGAAGCTAGCAAAGAGAATTCCATCAGAAGACTTTGCTTCGAATAAATTACAAATAGACAATGATAAGAGCTTACGAGGAGATTCTATGAAGCAATTGACAAACGGATCGCCAGTGTATCCCTTGGGACAGGTGCACACAGCCATGTGGTTCACCACGAGACACTGAGCACCTGTACCACAGGATCCTGGACAAGGATCGGTACACTTCTGTCTGAGACAAGCTCTATTGCTGGCACATTCTGAGTCTATGGTGCATTCTGGTCGACAGTTCGGTGGAGATCCCATGTAATTGTCCATACAAGAACAACTTGGCAATTCTGCGTTACCCAGGACGCGACACAGGGAGAATGGTCCACAAGGTGATGGTACGCAAGGGTTCACTGGTTCAGACACCGCTGAAGAGGAATTTTACTGTCAGAAATATTCTTGGGAACCTATCAAGATGTTTCGTATCCTACTCACTTGGAACCTTGAAACATCTAACGAATGGGTCACCAGTGTATTCCATGTTACAGCTGCAAATAGGACTGTGATTGATAGCCTCACACCTGGCATTGATACCGCAAATACCTGGACAAGGATCCACGCATTTACGGTTCTTGCAGGCGCGATTCGTTGCACAGTCTGAGCTGACTGTACACTCTGGTCTGCACATGGGTGGTGTGCCCATGAATGTGGGTGAACAGGAGCAAATAGCTTGTCCATTGGACACTTTACATTGACTGTTTAGGCCACAGGGCGATGGACTGCAAGGATCAGCTGGTTTTGCTACAGAAAAATGTTTATCATAAATCTCTATTTTTTCTCTTTTGATTCTTCTTCTTCTGAAGTTACCCTAATCACTTACGAAGTGCTTGGACAATGTTACACTGAACAAATGGATCACCAGTGTATCCAAATTGACAAGTACACAGAGGAGCATGATTGACAACCTGACAGACTACGTTGTATCCACAGAATCCTGGACAAGGGTTCTGACACTTGGATCTAACGCAAGCCTGATCGGCTGTGCAATCAGAATTGATGATACACTCTGGTCTACAGCCTTCGTAGGGGTTTCCAATGTAGTCTGAGAGACATTTACAGGATGCTGCACCGTTTTGCTCGTTGCACATAGCATTCGAACCACAGGGCGATGGTACACAGGGTGTGGGTTTCTCCAATGAATCTTCGATGACTAGAAAATTATATTTCTCATGATATTTACCCCCAAAAATGGGATTTCTTCATGACTGATGATAGGGAACACGACTTACCTGGTTTTGGAACACACTGAATGAACGGATCACCAATGAAACCATAAGAACAGACACACATAGGAGTATGACTGATCACTCTGCATTCAGCATTGGAACCACACGATCCAGGACAAGGATCGCGACACTTTTGATTGATACAGGCCAAATGGGTGGAACATTCGCTGTTACTGATACATTCTGGTTTGCAATTCGGCGGAGATCCTAAAAATTCAGGTAGACAGGTGCAAGAGGGTGAATTGTTTATGACTTGGCATCGACTGTTTGCTCCGCAGGGTGATGGCACGCATGGGTTCTGAACTTGAGGTTCTTCAGCTGTCAAAGGGAATAGAAAAATGATGGAATGAATGATTTTTTAAAACGATAATAAATTTCTAATTGATCTTTGCGATTGAAATTGGCTACTCACGTCTTCTTATGCACACGGTGAATGGATCACCGGTCAGATCCGAGGGACAGCTACAAATGGGGTTGTGATTCACGACCACACACTCTGCTCTAATTCCGCAAGTACCTGGACAAGGATCTACGCATTTCTGATTGTTACATGCCATATTGGATGGACAGTCTGAGCTTAGAATACACTCTGGTCTACAATTTGGAGGAGTGTCTAGGTAGCCAGGGATGCAAGAGCAGACTGCTTGGTCGTTTATCTTTCTGCACTGGCTGTTGGGTCCACAGGGCGATGGATTACATGGATCTTTAGGCGTTTGAACTGTTCGTGGATGAATTACAATATGAATTAGACATGGTAACACTCTGAACTACCTAGGAAATGATCGTCCAATTGTACCTCGAACAGTAGAGCACACAACGAATGCGTTTCCAGAGGTTCCAGGTCGACAAGTGCAGACAGGGATATGATTCACCACAGAACACAAGGCATTCTGGCCACAAGTGCCAGAGCATGGATCGTTACACTTGCTCTTAATACAGGCTCTGTCTCTTGGACAGTCTGAATTCAGGACACACTCTGGACGACAACCTAAATAAGGATCTCCTTGATACTCTGGTAGACAAGTACAGGTCCCATCGAGACACTGGGTATTCGCTCCACAATTCAGGCAAGAATCAGCTGGTTTGTCCATTTCCACCACTTGAATAAAATTTATCAAGTGTTACATCGAATTATACATCCAAATATTGATGGTTTATGGGTAAATGATTTATACCTGGAGCAGGGGAGCATCTGACGAAAGGATCTCCAGAGAATCCTTCAGTACAGGTGCAAATGGGAGTGTGATTGATGACAGAACACTGTGCACCTACTCCACAGACTCCTTCACACGGATAACGACACTTCTTCTGAATACAAGCTTGATTGCTAGGACACTCTGAATTTCGAATACACTCTGGTCTACAATTTGGCGGCGTTCCCATGTATTCTGCTAAACAGGCACAAGAAGCTTGGCCATTTATGTCGCGACAGTCTGAATAGGGTCCACAGGGTGAGGGGACGCAAGGGTTCACGTTTGGTTGCATTAGTGAAGGTCTTTCAGCTGGAATAATACATAGAAATGAAGTAATTCTTCCTCGGGAATATCTCAAGATATATCAGAGGATTTCAAGGACTTACTGATCACATCGAAACAAGCTACAAGTGGATCGCCAGTGAAGCTTGGCTGACAAGAGCAAATGGCTCTGTGATTAATGGTTTCGCATCTAGTGTTCGAGCCACAGGATCCAGGACAAGGATCGCTACATTTCTGATTGATACAGGCCAAGTTTGAAGCGCATTCTGCGCTGACAGTGCACTCTGGTCTGCAGGCTGGTGGGCTGCCTTTGAACTCGGGCAAACATGAACAGACAGACTGTCCATTGATTGCTCTGCACTGACTGTTTGGTCCACAGGGTGATGGATTGCATGGACGACTGATCGTTTGGTCAACTTCTACAAAGGGAATCACGTGAAGAAATTCTTCTGAGCTAGCAGAAAGACTGCTTTTTAAAGGGCAAAACGTACCTAATTTAATGGGTATGCACAGGACGAAAGCATTGCCAGTGTGTCTCGGATAGCACTCACAGATAGGCAAGTGATTAATCACATGACACTCTGCATTGCGACCACATGTTCCTGGACAAGGATCTCTGCACCTAGTGTTCATGCAAGCCTGATTGGCAGGACAGTCGGAATTTAAGAGACACTCTGGTCGACATCCTTCGTACGGATTGCCAATGTAATTGGTAATACAACTGCAAGAACCTGCGCCGTTCAGTTCGTTGCAAACGGCGTTGGAACCGCAAGGAGATGGATTGCAAGGTTCGACTGGCATTTGAATAACTGCTTCTGCAAAATGATCGAGCAGTGAAGAAGGATCTCTAACACGAGAAGACAAAGTGTTTCTCTTAAGAATTCACTCTTACGTTCTTTGAAAACACACTGAGTGAATGGATCACCGGTGTAGCCACTCAGACAAGTGCACATTGGAGTGTGACTGACAACGAGACAGTTTGCACTTGCTCCACAGGAGCCTACGCAAGGATCTCTGCATTTCTGATTGATGCAAGCTAGTTGACTAGCGCATTCGCTGTTACTGACACATTCTGGCCTGCAATTAGGTGGACTGCCAGAGAATTCTGGTGAACAGGAGCACGAGGGAGAGTCGTTGATCACTTGGCACTGAGAATTTGGACCACAGGGCGATGGTTTGCAGGGGTCTACTACTGGTTCCTCCACTGTAACGAATGAAATCTTCGTCTTCACACAAAGAACAGGACTGGCGATGGATTATTAAGTTACTGAATGGGAAGATGGTGGATTCTTACAGAATGGCATGCACTGTACGAAAGGATCTCCCGTGTAACGCAACGGACAGCTGCACACGGGATTATGGTTGACGACGTTGCACTTAGCTCCAAGTCCACAGGTTCCTGGACAAGGGTTCGTGCACCTCTGATTGTTACAAGCTTCGTTCTGTGGGCAATCAGTGCTCACTATACACTCGGGTCTGCAGGTCGGTGGGCTTCCTAAGTATCCTCTGATGCAGGAGCAAACTGCCTGACCGTTCACTACTCTGCACTCGCTATTGGGTCCGCAGGGTGTTGGGCTACATGGATTGATGGTTATGATATCTGACAATAAACAAAAAGAATTATTCCTCGAATTCTTCTGAATGAAACGCGGCATGCAAGGGATTCGAAATGAAATTTCTGGTTAATCGCTACCTTGCAGAGGGGTACACTGACTGAACGCGTTGCCAGTCATGTTTCCAGGACAGCTGCACATGGGTATATGATTAATAACCATGCACAAGGCGTTCAGGCCACAGGTTCCAGGACATAGGTCAGTGCACTTGTTACGCAAACAGGCTCTGTCTCGAGGACAGTCTGAGTTTAGGACACATTCAGGTCGACATCCTAGGTATGGGTTTCCTTGGAACTCTGGTAGACAGGTGCAAACGCCGTTCGTGCACTCTGCGTTGGGGCCACAGGGTGACGGGGAACATTGGTCTTCTATCGGCGTCAGTAGAGGTGCTGCAAAGGCAAACGAATTATAGTAACAGGTCACAGGTATCGTTCTAACTGCGGACAATTCAGGGAGGCTGAAGATTTCGGTCCTTACGTGTAGCTGGTAGCAATTGACACGCGGTAAACGGATTTCCAGTGAAACCTTCGGGGCAATTGCACACGGGAATGTGGTTAACTACTGCACAGAGGGCACCGGAGCCGCAGGAACCAGGACAGGGGTCTCTACACTTCATGTTGATGCAGGCCACGTTGCTCTGACACTCTGAATTAATCGTACACTCGGGTCTGCAATTCGGTGGCTGGCCTGTGTAGCCTTCTTGACAGCTACAGGCAGCTGAGCCACGGACATTTCTGCACTGGGCGAAACTGCCGCACGGGGATGGCACACAGGGGTCTCTCTCCGTTGGGCCAGGGATCGTGACGGCTAAAAGTGGGGTTGATGTTTCATCGTGCAAGGATTTCAGGCGAAATTGTTCGATAGAGTAGTGAAGAAAGTGGAGTTACGCGAGTCAGAGGCAGCTAAGATTCTTACGTGGAATTGGCGTGCAAGTGGTGAAAGGATCACCGCTGTATCCAGGCATGCAGCTACAAATGGGACTGTGGTTCACGACCACACACTCGGTGTTCAGGCCACAGGGATACGGGCACGGGTTCATGCACTTGTAGTCCTTGCACGCGAGTTGGGTGGGACACTCGGAGCTAGCTACACACTCGGGTCTGCATCCAGGTGGGGTGCCTACATAGGTGGGCAGGCAGGAGCACACAGCTTGACCGGAAACTTCTTTGCACTGGCTGTTGGGGCCGCAGGGTGACGGGCTACAGACGTTCTCTTTCGGGACTATCACTGAGGGAAACAAGTTGCATTTCATTAACACTCCGTAGAAACAACTGGAACTCTGGAATAGGCACGGAATTCCTCAAGGACTTTAAAAGATAAACTCGCGGCCTCTAGAATTTCTCGAAAATTCCAATTGAAGATAGGGTAAAACAGAGTTCATCCCACTTACTATCCATAGTACACACGACAAACGAGTCGCCAGTGAATCCTGGCCGGCAATTGCAGAAGGGTTGATGGTTAACAACAGAGCATTCGGCGTTCTGGCCACAGGTTCCGGGACAAGGGTCTTGGCACTTGTTTCTCACGCACATTTTGTTCGACGGACAATCAGGATTAATGACACACTCGGGTCTACAGCCTACGTAGGGATTGCCGACGTATTCAGAGGGGCAATAACACAATCCAACACCGTCTCGTTCTCTGCACAACGCGTTCGTGCCGCAAGTGCCATCGTCGCAGGGCGAGGGTTCCGGGTCGCGAGCTAAAACAATGAAAAATCATGTAAATTAGTTGATCAGGACAATCTTCCAGAGCATGCACTTCTCCCTTCGTTCCTTCTTACTTATTATCGCGCAACGGGTATACGGGTCTCCGGTGAAACCACTTGGACAAACGCAGTTAGGTACGTGGTAGGTCACGTGACACTCTGCGAGCTCTCCACAGAGGCCTGGACAGGGATCTCTGCACTTTTGTTGCACGCAGGTTTGGTGGCTGGGGCACTCGGAGTTCGATATGCACTCGGGTCTGCAGTTTGGCGGGGAACCTTTGTATTCTGCTAGACAACTACAGGATGGGTTGTCGTTGATCACTTGGCACTGAGAGTAGGGGCCACAGGGTGACGGTTGGCAGGGGTTCGTGGGCACTACTACCTCTTCTACGAAGGAGGAATCGGTCAGATTATCTCACGAGTTGTAAATTATTTATCAATCGTATGTACAGGATTTCTTGGAATCCTTATAAGACTCCAATTTACGACACTGTACATAAGATCTAGAGGTTTTCTAAGATATCTATACGTCTGCTTACTGATCATTTCGCATCTGATAAACGGATCCCCGGTGTATCTCTCGGGACAAGAGCACACAGGGTTATGGTTCACCACAATGCAGGTTGCTAGGACACCACAAGTTCCTGGACAAGGATCTCTGCACTTTTGGTTCACGCAAGCTTGGTTCTTTCGACAGTCTGAACTGATCGTACACTCTGGTCTACACAGAGGTGGAGTTCCAAGGTATTCTGGGGCACAGGTGCACACAGCTTGGTCGTTCACCTCTCTGCAGATACTGTTTGGACCACATGGAGATGGGTTGCAGGGTCTCGTTGTTGTGGGAACTGTTATTCGATAGTTAAAAGCGATCGAATCATTTTTTCAATGGTGTAGATGTGTTAAAAAATGAAGGAGGGACTAATGTGTACCTTGGACAGGTGAACACACTATCAGAGCGTTTCCACTGGTCCTAGCAGGGCAACTGCACATGGGTATATGATTGATAACGTTGCACTGAGCGTTCTGACCGCAAGCTCCAGGGCAAGGATCCACGCATTTGTTTCTTATACACGCTCTATCGTTAGAACAGTCTGTACTTAATACGCATTCAGGTCGACAGCTGATGTAAGGGTTTCCAGAATATTCTGGCAAGCAGGTACAGGCACCGTTGTTGCACTCTGCGTTGGGACCACATGGAGACTTGCTGCATGGATCTATCGCTGTCTCTTCTGCTTCTGATTCAACGTTAATTCATCAGTGAGACTGTTTAGGGTTGTCAGTTTAATTTTGTTAGCTCTAGATAGTCGGTAGAACTTACTCATCGGTTTGAATTGACAACTGGTGAAAGGATCTCCAGTGTATCCTTCCAAACATGTGCAAATAGGTACATGATTGTGAACAGTGCAGACACTGTTAATTCCGCAGGATCCTGGACAAGGATCCTGACACTTCTCTCGAATACAGGCCTGATCTCTGGGACAGTCTGCGTTGATAACACACTCTGGACGACAATTTGGCGGAGCACCGATGTAATTGGTTAAACAGGAGCAAGAAGGGGAGCCGTTGATGTTGCGACATTGGGAATTAGCTCCACAAGGAGAGTTTATGCAGGGATCTACTGGTGTTTCGACAACTGGGACGGCTAAAATTCAATAGTTACCTCGATTACCTTGATTTCCTTCGTGTAAAGATCGAAAGGATGCTTCGATAAATTTCTCAATTCTTACGTGGACTGAAGAAGCAGTAAGTGAAAGGATCGCCGGTGTAACCTGGCTTGCAACTGCAGATAGGGCTATGATTCACCACTCTGCAAGTGCTTTGCTGTCCACAGGAGTCGGGACATGGATCGACGCATTTATTGTTCCTACATGCAAGGTTTAACGAACAATCAGAGCTGACAGTGCACTCTGGTCTGCAATTTGGAGGTGTTCCTACGTAAGTTGGTAGACAAGAACACGTAGCTTGTCCATTGGACTCTCTGCATTGACTGTAGGATCCGCAGGGCGATGGTTCGCAAGGATTTACGAGATTAGGCTCGGGTTCTACAAGAGAATTTAACGTTACCTATCGTCCCTATCAATTGAAATATTTTTTTTATTAGATATGCGACTTTTTTGAGGATTTTCTTACGTGGTTCTCTAGATGGATTACAGTATACGAAAGGATCTCCAGTGTACCGCTCGAAGCAGCTGCAAGTGGCAGCATGATTGACAACGTAACACTGTGCATTCTGGCCACAAGTTCCAGGACAGGGGTCTTTACATTTCGATCTGATACAAGCTTGATTCGATGGACAATCTGAGCTAAGGGTACACTCAGGTCTGCATCCTTCGTAAGGATTGCCGATGTAGTCGTTCTGACAGGAACAAGAAGCTGTATTCTGCTGCACCCTACAGATTGCATTCGCTCCACATGGAGAAGGTGTGCAAGGAGCTGGTGGTCTGCTGACTTGAATGTCGACTAAAAATATTGAAAGAAATTCTCATCGTCTGAACTTTAGACAAATCGATCTGCAAGAGAGTTCTCGATCCTTACATTGCTGTGGTATACACTGAGTAAACGGATCTCCGGTGTAACCATTGGTGCAAACACACATAGCAGTGTGGCTGACCACGTTGCAAATTGCATTTACACCGCAGGAGTTTACACAAGGATTCTGACACTTCTGGCTGATGCACGCTAATTGATTGGAACATTCACTGTTGCTGACACACTCTGGACGACAGTTGGGAGGCGATCCTATGAATTCTCGAAGGCAGGAACAGGATGGTTGATCGTTCACTATCTGACAGTCTGCGTTTGGACCACAAGGGGATGGTTGACAGGGGTTGACTGGAGTTGGAGGTCTCTCCGCTTCAAGATTCACGAATACAACGTTAATCTAAATATTCCAAGTATCGTCGAAGAAGAAAAATGGATAAAATTTCGTTTTTGAAGATTCTTACGCATTGGATAGCAATTGACGAATGGATCACCAGGATTGTGATTCACGACATTACAAACTGTATTTATCCCACAACTTCCTGCACAAGGATCTCTGCATCTCTGATTGCTGCAAGCTTCGTTCAGAGGACAATCTGAGCTAACTACACACTCTGGTCTACAAGTGGGAGGTGCACCAATGAATCCATTTATGCAAGAGCACACAGCTTGCATGTTATTCTGTCTGCATTGACTGTTGGGACCACATGGTGATGGGTTGCATGGGTCACTGACTGTGGTTACTAAAATTATCCCAAAATTTTACCTTGATAATTCTTCTATCACATTTCTGGAGCAAAGAGATGTGCTTTGCACCTTACAACATACCTTGAACGGGAGAACAGAGTACAAAAGCGTTTCCAGCCATTCCTGAGGGACAATTGCACATGGGAACATGGTTGAAAACGTTGCACAAGGCACTCTGTCCACAGACACCGACACAAGGATCCACGCATTTATTTCTAACGCACGCTCTATTGGTTGGACAGTCGTTGTTCAAGACACACTCTGGTCTGCAGCCTGTATATGGGTCACCAGAGTATTCTGGCAAACATGTGCAAGCACCATTGTCGCAACGTGCGTTTGATCCACAAGGTGAGGGTGTGCATGGGTCAGTTTCAACAGGACGAGCTATAATGTTTGAATATTAACAGGATGCTCGAAAATTGTGTTAAATAATGAGATTTACTATTGGGATTCTTACGTGGTTCGATGATACAATTGGTGAAAGGATCTCCGGTGTAACCAGGAAGGCAAGAGCAAGTAGGAACGTGATTAACCACGGTACACTGAGCCAAAAGGGCACAAGAACCGGGACAAGGATCTCTGCATCTCTGTTGCATGCAAGCTTGATTTGGAGGACAGTCTGAATTGATGGTACACTCTGGTCGACAGTTCGGTGGACTTCCGGTGTAGGTAGCCAGACAAGAGCAGGATGGTACTCCTCCAATGTCTCTACACTCTGAATAGACTCCGCAAGGGGATGGAATGCAAGGGTCTCTTGGAGCTAGGTCTGTCTGAGTAGGTGGTGTCACTAAAATTGGGAATATAAGTCTCTGTCATTCTTTGGATTTCAAAAATTAATTATAATTGGTCTCGGTATCTTCGAGAACCAGTCTTCTGATAAGTGTAACTAAGATTGCACTGGGTACAAATTAATTACAAACGAGGTCTTCTTCTCGTTTCTTTTTTCGTCAAAAATATAAAGTTAGGCTTGGAACTCTACTTACATGGAATAGGGAAGCACACAGTGAAAGGATCACCAGTGTACCCTCTCATGCAATTACAAAGAGGCGCATGGTTGATCATTCTGCAGTCAGTGTTCTGTCCACACGAAGTAGGACAAGGATTCACGCACTTCTGCCTCACACAAGCCTTATCAGAGGCACATTCCGAGCTGGTAACACACTCAGGTCTACAACCTGGAGGTGTACCCATGTATCCAGGCATGCAAGAGCAAACAGCCACTTGATTGATTACTCTACATTGACTATTTGGACCACACTGACCATTTCCACATGGGTCACTCGCAGGGACATCGGAAACTAAAGGATATTTTGTTATTTAGTCTCTTCTTGTGATAATTGCTGAAGGATTAGGGTGACCTGAACTTACCAACTGGTTGAATAGAGCAGTATCGATAAGGATCACCAGCATAGCTTGAGAAACAGGAGCAAGAAGCTCTGTGATTGACAACGCGACACTCTGCGTTGGTACCACACGTTCCTGGACACGAATCGACGCATTTCGAGTTGATACAGGCTCTTGTTGGTGAACAGTCGGAGTCTAAGACACATTCTGGTCTGCAGCCTTCGTAAGGATTGCCTAGGTAACCCGGAAGACACGCGCAGGAGCCTACATCGTTTCTTTCTGTGCACCTTGCGTTTGATCCACAAGGGGATGGTAGACAGGGATTGACTTTCGTTGGTGTATCTTCGACTAGAATGGCAAAGGACGTCATGGACTTGTGGTACTGAAGCATTGAGTCACTGCAGAAATTTTTCCAGTGACCTAACGACAATTTTATGTATATGAGAAGTCTTACTGGGTCGAATGAAGCACTGCGTGAACGGATCACCAGTGTAGCCTGCGTCACAGTAGCACATAGGCGTGTGACTGACAGTGCGACACTGTGAATTCGCTCCACAAGAACCAACGCAAGGATCTCTGCACTTTTGGTTCACGCAAGCTTGATGACTTGGACATTCGTTGTTGCTGATGCACTCAGGTCTGCAGTTTGGTGGAGAACCGGTGAATTCAGGCAAACAGGTGCAGGAAGGAGAGTTTCCTGATATTTGACACTGAGCATTGGGTCCACAAGGTGATGGCTGGCAGACGTTTATGGGTTCTTGCGGTACTGGTGCTACAAATTTGATTATTTAGGTATTACGTGTGATTTTTAGGGGACGTTTAAGTGTGATAGATAGACGAAGAAAAGAACTTACGAAGTGGAAAACATCTAACGAAAGGATCTCCCGTGAATCCTTCGGGACAATGGCAAATTGGGTTACGATTAGCTACTGTGCAACGAGCTCCAAGGCCACAAGAGCCAATACAAGGGTCCCTGCACTTCTGGTTCGAGCATATCTCATTGGGAGGACACTCAGAGCTAACTATGCACTCTGGACGACAGTTTGGTGGATTTCCTAAGTAACTTGGGACGCAACTGCAGATTGCTTGGCCATTGTTCGTTCTACATTGACTGTTGGGTCCACATGGCGATGGACTGCATGGGTTAGATGGAAGTTCGGCTATGGAAACATCGTTATTTATCAAAATCTTAATCCAACTAGCTCATCTAGATAAATAATTCAATAAAAAGTTAGAATTAGGAAGTACCTATGGCAGGTCGACAGAATGCAAAGGCGTTTCCTTCGAAACCAACTGGACAACTGCACATTGGTACATGATTAACCACATTGCAGACTGCATTGCTTGCACATGTACCAATACATGGATCTTCACACTTGTTTCTTACACAAACTCTGTTTCGAGAACAGTCGTTATTCAGTACACACTCTGGTCGACAGCCAATGGTGGAATCTCCATAGTAATCAGGTAGACAAGAGCAGATTCCATTGTCACATTGAGCGTTAGGTCCACAGGGCGATGGATTGCATGGATCGATCTCTACTGGCTCAGCTGTTATCAAGGATTTCAATTGAATGAATAATTCCTAACTCCTGATGAATTTCTCGAAAAAACGATTACTCACGAGGCTTAATTTGTTGATTGCACTGACTGAAAGGATCTCCGGTGAATCCTTCGATACAAGAGCACACAGGAACGTGATTGAACACTGTGCACAGAGCGTTAAAGCCACAAGAGCCTGGACAGGGATCTTTACATCTCTCCCGAATGCAAGCTTGATTACTTGGACACTCAGAATTGATCGTACACTCTGGTCTACAGTTTGGAGGGCTACCGCGATAGTTTGGCGAACAAGAACAAGCTGGAGTTTGTCCCACGTTCTGGCAAATTGCATTGGGACCACATGGCGATGGTGAACACGGGTCTCTTTGTATCGTTGGTGTCGTTTCTAGGAGAGCTTTTGGAAGAATTGTCAATGAGTGTAACGAACGTGAATTCTGAACGAATTTTCCAAGATTTTTATCGTACCAGGAGCACGGAAGCAGGCAGTGAATGGATCACCGGTGTATCCATTGTTACAGAAGCAGATTGGACTGTGATTGATGATCCTGCAATTCGCGTTCGCTCCGCATGAATTTGGACAAGGGTCAACGCACTTCTGGTTCACGCAAGCACGAGTTAGTGGACAGTCTGTGCTGACCACACACTCTGGCCTGCAGTTTGGAGGACTGCCTATGTACGACGAGCGACAGGAGCAAATTGCTTGGTTGTTGTTCACGCGACATTCGCTGTTTGGTCCACAGGGCGAAGGATTGCAGGGATCTGCTAGCACATCTTCTTCTAAAAGATGATGGGAGAATGATAATTTCGTCAAGGAGGACAAAATTACGTTGAATAGTGTAAGCTCTTGGATAAATTCGAAGTTTCAGACTATTTTTAATACAAAAATTTTGGTAGATTTAAATTTCCTGTAAATTTCAAAGAATTTCCAACCCTTCGAATTATTCCTCAGAAATATACCACTCTAATCTTCTCTAAAAAATTGACTCTTACGATTCACTGGACTCAAACTGCAGTATCTAAACGGATCACCAGTGTATCCTTGCATGCAATTGCACACAGGCATGTGATTCACAGGGTTGCACATTGCATTCTGGCCACAAGCACCAGGACAAGGATCCTGACACTTCGATCTTACACAGGCTAGATTAGCTGAACAGTCAGAATTCACGACACACTCGGGTCTGCAGCCTTCGTAAGGATTTCCAAAGTAATCAGGTAGACAGGAGCACGCTCCTGCGTTTCCTGATTCCTTGCAAACCGCGTTTGCACCACAAGGTGTTGGGGTGCAAGGTGACACTCTGTCTTCCTCAACTAAAAAGGGGTGAAAAGGTATGGAATTTTGAATTTGTTTTTTTAGAAATACGAACAATTAATAGTCACACAAAGTTTGGAAGAGAAACTTACTTGGTACGGAGGTACACTGAACGAAAGGATCTCCAGTGAACCCAGTACGACAGGTGCAAATAGGAGTATGACTGAACACACTACACTCAGCTTCATTTCCACAAACACCAGGACAAGGATCATTACACTTCTGATTGATACAGGCCTGACGAATTGGACATTCGCTATTGCTAACACACTCTGGTCTACAATTCGGTGGAGATCCTGAGAATTCTGGCAAACAGGAGCACGATGGAGACTGATTCACAACCTGACACTGAGCATTCGCACCGCAAGGTGACGGATAACACGGATTGATCGGTTCTGGAGACACTTCGACTAGGGGATGAATTTAAAAAATGATTAAAAAATTCTAAAATTGTTACTGTCGTCTTTGAGTGTTCCTCTTTCATCGTTAGCTCACCTATAACGTTGCAAGAGGTGAAAGGATCACCACTGAGACCCTGAGGACATCTGCAAATGGGATTATGATTGACCACAGAGCACTCTGCTCTCAAACCACAGGTTCCTGGGCAAGGATCTCTGCATTTCTGGTTCACACAAGCTTTAGACAGTTCACAGTCTGAGCTAACGACACATTCTGGTCTACAAGTCGGTGGATTGCCCAGGAAACTTTCTATACACTTGCATACTGCGATTCCGTTCACTTCTTGGCAGTGACTGTTTGGTCCACATGGCGATGGGGAGCAAGGATTCTGTACTACGTCTTCTGATAAAATAATAGGATATTTAGAGCAACTTTTTTTAGAATTTAAGGTGGATTAGACGAATTTTTGGATGTTCTACCCTGAACTGGAGAACAGGAAACGAAAGCGTTTCCAGACATTCCAACAGGACAGCTGCACATAGGGATATGATTGATTGTCTGGCACTGTGCGTTCTGTCCACAGGTTCCTATGCAAGGATCCGTGCATTTGTTCCTCGAACAAGCTCTGTCGCGAGCACAGTCGTTGTTCATGACGCATTCAGGGCGACAACCACTGTATGGATCGCCTTGGAATTCTGGAAGGCACGTGCAAATGCCATCGCGACAGAGTGAGTTCGCACCACAGGGTGAAGGGTTGCAGGGATCTGATACTGGCTCTTCAGCTGTGTAAAAATTGGGATAGTTATTTCCAGTGAAAAAAATTAATTTAATCCTGAAGGAATATTTGTGAGTTCACAGTGATCCTAGAATTCTTTAGAAAATTAATTATTCGCATTCTGTGACCACTCTAGGCTTTTTAAATATTTCTATTCCCGAATAAAAAGAATTTTTCCTCAGAAAATTAATTTTTCCTCCCCCAAAATTAATTATTCGCATTCTGTGATAATTATAGACTTTCTAAACATTCTATTCCTCGCTAAAAAGAATTTTTCCTCAGAAAATTAATTTTTTTCTCCCCCAAAATTAATTATTCGCATTCTGTGACCACTCTAGAGTTCCTAAATATACTATTCCCCACTAAAAAGAATGTTTCCCCAAAAACAAAAATTCTCTTCGTATCCTGGAATCACTCTTCTCTCCTAAACTTCCAAATAAAAAAAATTCTCACATATCACGGGTCTCAGGATGCAGCTGGTGAAAGGATCTCCAGTGTATCCTTCGGGACAAGAGCAAATCGGGACGTGATTCAAAACGGAACACCGAGCTCCGATACCACAAGATCCTGGACAAGGATCAGAGCACTTCTCGCGAATGCAAGCAAGTGCACTCGAACATTCTGCATTTATGGTGCACTCTGGTCTACAGTTTGGTGGAACACCAATGTACGAGAGTGAACAAGAGCAAGATGGATTTCCTCCTATGTTTCTGCACTGAGAAAATGGACCACAAGGGGATGGCGCGCAAGGATCTTGTTGCGCTGGTCTTAACGAATCTACTGGACCTAAATGATTTTATAAAAATAATTAAAAAAAATAAAAATACAAGAAGAATAAAGAATAGGACGATAGAAATCTACTAAAAAATACGAACGTGGAGCAGGGAAACAAATAGAGAATGCATCTCCAGTGAAACCTTGCTGACAAGAGCAAATAGGACTATGATTGATAACTCTGCAGAGTGCATTTCTTCCACAGGGATCGGGACAAGGATCTGTGCACTTCTGATTAACACAGACTCGATCGGAAGGACATTCTGCGCTGATTGTGCACTCTGGCCTGCATCCTGGTGGAGAACCAAGAAATTCTGGCGAACAAGAGCACACCGCTTGTCCATTGTTCTCTCTACATATGCTGTTCGGTCCACAGGGCGATGGTTGACAGGGATTTCTCACACTTGGCAGTGTAGCTATCGAGCAAAAAATTGCTATAAAAATTAGGAACCTTAATTCACAAGATTTTGCAAATTCTCACGTACCTATTTCCTCTTCTCTACAAAATCTAAACGGATCTCCGGTGAATCTCGGCAAACAGTTACAAGTAGCCACGTGATTAATCACCTGGCAAATTGCGTTCTGACCACAGGTACCAGGACAAGGATCTTCACATTTGAATCGAACACAACTCTTGCTAGGAACACAGTCTGTGTTTATGACACATTCTGGTCTGCAACCCTCGTAAGGGTTTCCAATGTATCCTGGTAGACAGGAGCAAGCTCCTGCTCCGTTTCGTTCTTTGCACAGTGCATTTGCTCCACAAGGAGACGGTACACAGGGTTCAGGGACATACATTGGTATAACTAAAAAATGTACAAGTTAACTTCGATTCGATTCTGTAAAGTGAATACTCGAGATTACTCTGACAGAAAATGTTTAAAAAATTCTCACGTTGTTGCACGACACACTGAGTGAAAGGATCGCCAGTGTATCCTGGAGAACAGGTGCACATCGGCGTATGGGAAACTGTGTTACACATAGCATTGCTACCACAAGATCCTGGACAAGGATCTCTGCATTTCTGATTTATACAAGCCAGGTTATTTGGACATTCGCTGTTACTTATGCACTCTGGTCTACAATTTGGCGGGGAACCAGTGAATTCTGCTAAGCAAGAGCACGATGGAGAGTCATTTATCACTTGACACTGTGCGTTTGGTCCACAAGGGGATGGTTCACATGGGTTCTGTTGCGGAGGAGCTTCCAGTGCTAAAATAAAGTTCAATTCTAGTGTCTTTCATGATCGAACTTCTTCAGACTACTCTATCTTCCGAGGTTCTTACGTTTTTCTGTACACCTGACGAAAGGATCGCCAGTCGTACCACTGGAACAGCTACAAATCGGGTTGTGATTGACCACCTGGCAAGTTGCCCTGATTCCACAACTGCCAATGCAAGGATTGTTACATTTCTGATTGATGCAAGCTTCAGTGGGTCCACAATCTGTGCTCACGACACACTCTGGTCTGCAAGTGGGTGGAATTCCCACGAAACCAGAGATGCAAGAGCACACAGCCTGTTCGTTCACCTCTCTGCATTGACTGTTTGGCCCGCAAGGTGTTGGATTGCAAGGATTACTCACTACAGGGTCTGGTCAAAGGAAAGCAATAAGTTAAGCCTCTTAGAATCTTCTTAAAATTCTCGATTAACTTCCAATTAGTCTACCTCTGAATGGACTGCAAGATATGAATGCGTTTCCACTCATTCCAACAGGACAGCTGCACATAGGCACATGATTGTACACGTTGCAGACTGCACTCTGAGCACAGGTACCAACGCAAGGATCTACACATTTGTTGCGCAGACAAGCCTTGTTCGAAGGACAGTCTGTGTTCAGAACACACTCTGGTCGACATCCTACGTAAGGATCACCCTGATACTCCGACAAACACGTGCAAACACCGTTGCTGCACTGCGAGTTTGGACCACAGGGTGATGGATTGCATGGATCTTCAGGGACAACTTCAACAGCTACGATTGTACAATTAAACATCAGCTATCTAGCCTGTTCAAGAACAACTTTCGAAGCAATTTTAACTGATCAACTCTAAAGAGAAAGCTTACGTGGTGCAGGAGAGCAACTGCTGAAAGGATCACCAGTGAATCCCTCCATACAGGTGCAAACTGGTACGTGATTGAAAACTGTACACCTGGCGGACAAACCACAGGATCCAGGACATGGATCGGTGCATCTCTGTCTGATGCAGGATTTGTCGCTAGGACAGTCCGAGTTCACTGTACACTCTGGCCTACAGTTCGGTGGGCTGCCGAAGTAATTAGCTAAACAGGAACAAGACGGTGCGCCACCGATGTCTCGACACTCCGAGTAGGGACCGCAGGGGGATGGTAGACAGGGATTTTGAGGTAGATCAGGTAACGTTGATTGAGCTACAGTGATAAATAATTACGTCGAATAATTGTCTGCTATCTGGAAGATTTAGAAATTTGAGCGTTCTTCGTGGACTTACTTGGAAGAGGGAAACATCTGGTGAAGGGGTTACCAGTGTTTCCTTCTTTGCAGGTACAAATTGGACTGTGGTTCACGACTAGACAATTAGTGTTCTGTCCACAGGCACGTGGACAGGGGTTCACGCACTTCTGATTCACGCAGGCTCTATTCGAAGGACAATCTGAGCTTATGACACATTCGGGACGACAGGAGGGAGGACTTCCGGAGTATTCTGGTAGACAGGAGCAGACAGCGTTACCGGAAACCACGCGACATTGGCTGTTGGCTCCGCAGGGTGATGGAACACAAGGATCTGTCTGATCTTCGACTATGTCTGAGTTTCGAAAGACAGAAAACACCGTCTTTGTCAGTTTTTTGAACAAAGTGTCTTCTTTTCTTCGTGTTAAAAATATACTTTACCAGGTTCTCTCGCGAGCAGACAATATCTGAAGGGATCTCCGGTGAAACCAGGAATACAAGTACACGTTGGCGAGTGGTTAATGACCTGACAGACAGCGTCTTGTCCACAGGTTCCAGGACAAGGGTTCTGACACTTGTTTCTCATGCAAGCCAAGTTCGAAGGGCAGTCCGAGCTAACTGTGCACTCTGGTCGACATCCTTCGTAAGGATTGCCGATGTATTCAGGCAGACAAGCGCATGATCCCACCCCATTCTGCTCTTTGCAAATTGCGTTCGAACCACAGGGCGACGGTGTGCACGGTGAACTTGGTCTCGCTGAAGGATAAAATAAATGAATCTTCGGGAAAATTAAATCGAGTCTGATAGAGAGGACTCAATTTCTTACATTCTTCGAATCTAACACACTGTGTGAATGGATCACCGGTGTATCCACCGGAACAAACACACATGGGTGTGTGACTGACTACGCGACATTCTGCATTGGCTCCGCAAGAACCAGGACAAGGATCTCTGCACTTTTGGTTTATGCAAGCGTGGTGAGATAAGCATTCACTGTTGCTAACACACTCTGGTCTACAGTTGGGCGGAGAGCCAATAAATCCTGACATACAGGTGCATGATGGGGAATCGTTCGACACTTGGCATAACGCATTGGGACCACAGGGTGATGGTTTGCAGACGTTTATCACCTCTGGCTGGATCTCCGCTGGAAAAATTGTTCAAGGAATATGTCACCAAATTCTTCTGTTTAATTAACCCTTTCGGCGTGACAGTGAAGACAGTGGCCAAAAGAAATTACGTGAAAAAATTAGAAATTTTAACTGAACATTCAAATATTTTTATAGTCTAAATTTCCTTTATTCAAAAATATCTTTATTAATCTAATAGAAGTTTCAATTTTGAAAATTCTCCTGGTTGAATCTAGTCACCGTGTATATCTAACCTACCGAAAAGGTTAAACAGGGAGAAATAGTAAAATCTAGCATCAGAAGCTGTTCTAAAATTCTCTTACTGATAGGATCACATCTGACAAATGGGTCTCCGGACAATCCTGCTGTACAGCTGCATATAGGATTGTGATTGATGACCTGGCACTGTGCACGAATGCCACAGCTTCCCACGCAAGGGTTCACGCACTTTAGATTACTGCATGCCTCACTCCTGGGACAATCTGAGCTCACTGTACACTCTGGTCTACAGGATGGGGGACTTCCCATGTAGCCAGGCACGCAGGAGCAGACTGCCTGACCATTAATCGGTCGACACTGACTGTTTGGTCCGCATGGGGATGGATTGCACGGTGTTTCCGGGGTCACTTCTGGGTATCGTCGAGAGAATGAGCATCAGTGACGTTCACAGCGATGATAAATTGGTAGGATAATTTTATCGAATGATCTACGGTACCTTGAACCGGAGAACAAAGGACGAAAGCATTTCCATTCATGTCAGAAGGACAACTGCACATGGGAATATGGTTGAAGACGTTGCACAATGCGTTTTGTCCGCAAGTATTGACACAAGGATCTGTGCACTTGTTACGAACGCAAGCTTGACTCGTGGGACAATCTGTATTGAGGACACATTCTGGTCTGCATCCTACGTTAGGATCTCCTCTGTATTCAGCTATGCAAGAGCAGATTCCATTGTTGCACTCTGCGTTGGGTCCACAAGGTGATGGATTGCATGGATCGTCGGAAACTGTTGGTTCTAAAAATGTGTACCTTCGTGTAGCTAATGTAAAATTGTCTATTGGTTCATTGGATCCAGAAGATAGATGGCTTACGTGGTGGAGGTTTAGGATAACAGCTACTGAAAGGATCTCCAGTGTATCCTTCTATGCAACTGCAAATTGGTACGTGATTCATCACGGTACACTGAGCAAAAGTGCCACAGGAGCCAGGACAAGGATCTCTGCATTTCTCTCTCATGCAAGCTTGACTTGGAGAACACTCAGAGTTCACTGTGCACTCTGGTCGACAGTTCGGTGGACTTCCTATGTAGTTCGATTGACAGGAGCAGGATGGTATGCCATTCGCGTCGCGACACTCTGCGTTTGGTCCACAGGGCGAGGGTACGCAGGGATTAAACGGTACCATAGTTGTTGGAGGTTCTAGAAATGATTGTCCAGGTGTCAGAAAAGATCTGAAGGCTTGGTTTAACTTGGAAAATTTGGGGAAGTAGTCTCACCTGGCATTGGGAAGCAACGACTGAATGGATCACCGGTGTACCTTTGTCTACAGGCGCAAATAGGACTATGGTGAATAACGTTACACTCTGCACCGATACCACAAGGTCCAGGACAGGGATTCTTGCATTTCTGGTTGACACAGGCTAGATTCGTAGGACATTCTGAGCTGACTACACACTCTGGTCGACATCCTGGAGGAGTACCAGAGAATTCTGGCAGACAAGAGCAAACTGCTTGGTCATTAATGACCTGGCATCTACTGTTTGGTCCACAAGGTGTTGGGGAACATGGATCTCTCCTATCCTCAACTATTTCCAAGAAATTAAGGAACGTGAATTTTTGACAGGGTGTAAACTGATCTGAAATAACACTAAAGGAGAAAATGGTAAATCTATTTACCAGGTTGTATCATGATAGGCTGACAGAATTGGTAAGGCTGGCCAGTGTACCCGGAGAAACAGTTACAACTTGGCAAATGGTTCACAACCTGGCACTCAGCATTGGTACCACAGGCACCAGGACAAGGATCCTGGCACTTGGAACGAATGCACGCTCGAGTGGATGGACAGTCAGAATTTATGATACACTCTGGTCGACAGCCTTCGTAGGGATTGCCCATGTAGTCTGGCAAACAGGTACATGAACCAACTCCATTCTGCTCTTTGCAAACTGCATTCGAACCACAGGGTGATGGTGTGCATGGACTCGAAGAGATTGGTTGCATTTGAGCTAAAATAGGGAATCCAATAAATAATCTCGTTCAAAGCGAGGACGTTTTTCCTCTTTCCAAAATGTCCATAGCATATCTTACTCTGTCTCAAGATACACTGGGTGAAAGGATCACCCTCGTATCCAACGAAACACACACACATAGCCGTGTGACTGACAACACGACACTCTGCATTAGCTCCACAAGATCCAGGACAAGGATCCTTGCACTTGTTGCTCACGCAGGCTAAATTAGCGGCGCACTCGCTGTTGCTAATGCACTCGGGTCTACAACTAGGCGGTGTTCCAATGAACTGAGGCATGCAGGAGCAAGAAGGTGAGTCGTTGATCACCTGGCAAACCGCGTTCGGTCCGCAAGGTGAAGGTTGGCAGGGATTAATAGGCGTCGTTGGCTCCTCCACTGAAACGAAGACGAACAGCGTCCCGTTAAGCGAGTCGTTTAGCTGGCACGAGCCTCCAAGAGGTCAGCTGATAAATTAGTCTCACGTTTAGGCTCGCAACGGACGAATGGATCTCCGGTGAAGCCAGCTGAACAGCTACAAATGGGATTGTGATTGATCACTTGACACTGAGCCCTGACACCGCAGGTGCCTGCACACGGATTCATGCAACGTTGATTGCTGCAAGCTTGGTTCTTCGGGCAATCTGAGCTCACTGTACACTCTGGTCTGCAGGATGGTGGTGTTCCGATGAAGTTAGCCACGCAAGAGCACACTGCTTGCTCGTTTAATACGCGACAAACGCTGTTCGATCCGCATGGAGACGGATTACAAGGGTCTTCAGGGCCTAGAATTTGTTTTTAATCGAAGGTAGCAGTGAAGGATATCTTCTAGATGAATCTAACGACGAGTACTAGGTTGAATTGACACGTACCTCTGCTTGGACGACAAGAAACAAACGCGTTTCCAGTCATTCCAGGCAGACAACTGCACATGGGAATGTGATTGTACACGTTGCACTGAGCGTTCTCTCCGCAGGTTCCTGGGCACGGATCCACGCATTTGTTGCGAATGCAGGCTTGGGATAGAGGACAGTCGTTGTTCAGGACGCATTCTGGGCGACAACCGGTGTAGGGGTCTCCTTGGTAGTCTCGGAGGCAGGAACAGCTACCTTCTGTGCAAATTGCGTTTGGACCGCAGGGAGAGGGGTTGCAAGGGTCTGCTGGGATTACTGGCTCGACTGTCGCTGAATTAGGGGAGAAAATCTCGTCAGAAGGAAAATACAAACCTACTGTATCTACTAGACTTAGCTAGAAGAGACTGAAAATTTGATTAAACATCTTAGAAGGTTGCTTACGTCTGAGGTAACAATTAGTGAAGGGATCTCCTGTGAAACCTTCTGGACAAATACAAGATGGCGTGTGATTTATCACGTTACAGGTCGCTGATAATCCACAGGAACCCGGACAAGGGTCTCTACACTTCTCGTTTATGCAAGCCTGATTGCTAGGGCAGTCTGAGTTAATCGAACACTCAGGACGACAGTTCGGGGGGCTACCAATGTAGGATCTTAAGCAAGAACACGACGGTGCACCACCGATATCGCGACATTCCGCGTATGGTCCACATGGCGATGGTACACAGGGGTTCTGGACAACTGGACCAGGTGCAGGTTCTGAAAGAATCTTCTTGTGAGAAACTGAGTCACTTTTGGAGGCAGCTGTTGGATGTAGGTCGTCTTACTTGGCACAGGGAAGCATCTACTGAAAGGATCTCCCGTGAAACCCTGCTTGCAACTGCAAATAGGGCTGTGGTTCAGGGTCATGCAGTTGGTGTTGGAACCACAAGGCTGTGGACAAGGGTTCACACACTTGTTGTTCACGCAAGCTCTGTTCGATGGACACTCTGAGCTCATCACACACTCTGGTCGACATCCTGGGGGACTTCCGATGTATTCTGGGAGACACGTACAGACTGGCTGGTCGTTCACTACGCGACAGTGACTGTTTGGTCCACAAGGGGATGGATTGCAGGGCTGTCTTAGGACTGGCTCTAATTTCAGAAGAATTCAGGACAGGATCAATTAACGATGGAAGAATTTTGTGTATTCCGAACATAGAACAATTTTTGCTACGACTATTACCAGATAGCAAGATGGGATTGCAGTATCTGAAGGGATCACCAGTGAAACTGGGCATGCAAGTGCACGCTGGAGAATGATTGATCACTTGACAGACTGCGTTTTGCCCGCAGGTTCCTGGACAAGGGTCCTGACACTTGGAACGTATACAAGCCATGCTTGATACACAGTCAGAGTTCACTGTACACTCTGGACGACATCCTTCGTAGGGATTCCCGATATAATCCTGCAAACAGGTGCAAGAACCTGCTCCGTTCTGCTCCTTGCACACTGCGTTTGCTCCACAGGGCGATGGTGTACAGGGTGACACGTTCTCAACTATCGTTGCTATAATAATAGAGCTGTTATCAACTCTATCTCGGAGAAATAGTGTTTCTTAATGGTAGCAGTTGTCTTACGTTGTTGCATAATGCACTGTGTGAAAGGATCTCCGGTGTATCCGCTTATGCAGACACACATAGGCGTGTGACTGACCACGCGGCACTCTGTGTTGGATCCACAAGCACCAGGACAGGGATCTCGACATTTCTGGTTCATGCAAGCCAAATGAGAAGTACATTCGCTGTTACTGATACACTCTGGTCGACAATTAGGTGGTGTTCCGATGAATTCTGCCGAACAGGAGCAAGATGGTGCGTCGTTCACTACGCGACACTGTGCGTTTGGTCCACAAGGGGATGGTTGACAGGGATTCATAGGTACGAGTGCTGTTTCAACTGGGATAAGAACGATAATTGATAACCGAGCTTCGAGTAAAGATACTCTGCGAGTAATTGAAGTAATTCCTTACTTATGGGATCACATCTGGTGAAAGGATCTCCAGAATGCCTAGGAATGCAACTGCAAATGGGATTATGATTGACTACTTGACACTGGGTCCTCAGACCACAGGTACCCAAGCAAGGATCTATGCATTTCTGGTTGCTGCATGCCAGATTACGCGAACAGTCTGAACTGACCACGCACTCAGGCCGACAAGATGGCGGAGTTCCTAAATATCCTTCAACACAAGAGCACACTCCTTGCTCGTTCACCACGCGGCACTGGCTATTGGGACCACACGGAGAGGGCCTGCAAGGGTCTGCTGGTCCAACTGGTTCTAAAGAGAATCGCCAAATTGTACAATCCAAAACCTATACGCAAACTATAATTGAACAAGAAGATAGAATATACACCTCTTAGAATACTGCAAAATACGAAAGCGTTTCCAGACATTCCTGCAGGACAACTGCACATAGGAACATGATTGTAAACGTTGCAAATGGCGTTTTGACCGCAGGTACCGATACAAGGATCGACGCATTTGTTACGAGCACAAGCTCTGTTCTGAGAACAGTCGTCGTTGAGGACACATTCTGGTTTACAGAGTTCGTATGGGTTTCCACGGTACTCTGGGAGGCAATTGCAGACACCATTGTCGCATTCCGCGTTGGGACCACAGGGTGAAGGGTTGCAGAGGTCTTGCACAGGGAGATCTATCGCTGTAAAGTGATTAGAATGATCTAGCTAATCACCTGAGATCCTCTATCGAGCTTTTAAGCAATCGACAAATTAAAACTCTGAGGAAAAATTCTGAAAGAAAGGTCTTACGTTGAGATGGTACAGGTTGGCAACTAGTGAATGGATCTCCCGAGTAACCCTCAGGGCAAGAGCACGCGGGAGTATGATGGATCACGTTGCAGATGGCGCCGAATCCACACGAACCAGGACACGGATCTCTGCACTTTTCGTTCATGCAAGCTCTGTTGCTGGGACAGTCAGGATTTATGGTGCATTCTGGCCTACAATTTGGCGGACTGCCCATGTAGTTTTGTAAACAGGAGCAAGATGGAGAGCCTCCAATATCTCGGCACTCTGAGTTGGGACCGCAAGGTGATGGCATACAGGGATTTTCGATTGGGGTTGCCAGTGGTTCTGAAAAGAATTTCTCTCATGTTTTTCTCTTGGTTTTAGTGGTAGTCTTCTTCCTTAGTCTCGGTTAGGTATTAGACCTCTACTTGTGCGATTAATTTGGAGGAATTTTAATTGAGGAAGAGGGAAGTTTATTAATCAAGCAAAATTGATCCTCTAACATCCCAAAGTAGGATAACTACGAAATCTGAAACTGTTCTTTTCTTCAAGATGAACTTCTCAGTCTTCGTTTACAAAGAAAAGCCACAGTGTCCTTTTTCAAAGTTATGCTACTGATGGATTCTTTTGTTAATATCAAAATTGGTCCGTTGAACGATCCATCGTCCAAGATATCATCCGAAATCCTCTTACTTGGCGTCGGGAAGCATCTGGTGAACGGATCTCCGGTGAAGTCCAGCTTGCAGGCACAGATCGGACTATGGTTCACCACTCTACAGTCCGCGTTGGTACCGCAACGGCCTGCACAGGGCTCTGTACACCTCTGAGCAACGCAAGCTCTGTTCGAGGGGCATTCTGAGCTGACTACGCACTCTGGTCGACATCCAGGTGGACTGCCAACGTAATCGGGTAGGCAAGAACACACAGCCTGGCCATTGTTCACACGGCACAGGCTGTTTGGTCCACAGGGTGAGGGTCTACAAGGGTTTCCTTCTAGGACGGCTGTAAGTCGTGAAGAATTGATTCAAAACCAGCCCTTAGATCGCTATCCTTCAACCCACCGTTATTTTTCTAGATTAATAGGTTAATTGATGATCAACACCTGTTGGTGTATTACGATGATGTTATGAGGAAGCATCTTTAACGTTAGCTCTTCCGTTCTCTAGCCAAACGTTACAAATGATGTACAGTGATGACGATGATGAGTGACCAGTTCAGACTTACGAGTAGTCGTTGGTTGGAGGTAACAGTTCACGAAAGGATCTCCCGTGAAGCCAGCCAGGCAAGTGCAGCTAGGCAGGTGATTAATCACCGCACAGTCTGCGTTCTGGCCGCAAGTGCCTGGACAAGGGTTCTGACACTTGGACCTGATGCAGGCTAGATTCGAGGGACAGTCGGAATTCACGGTGCACTCGGGTCGACATCCTTCGTAGGGGTTTCCTATGTAATCCGGGGCGCAGGAGCAAGATCCAGCACCATTTTGCTCTTTGCAAATGGCGTTTGGACCGCAGGGCGATGGGGTGCACGGGGTCAGCGGTATCAGTTCGAACTCGGCTACAAAAATTGGTCCACAGGGACTGTTTAATACTTTTCGTCCTTGGTAAAGTGTTAAATCCCCAAGGTGTTAATGTCAAAACTACCAAATCGACTAAATTTACCGTAGGGTTAACAATTTTTTTAAGATTTAATCTAGTATTGTCCCCGAGGGTTAAAGAATTACTTGGTGCTTATGTCTGTGTCGTTGTAACGTGTTGTAAAATATTTGATCGTCGAAAATGCTGCTTGTTTGAAACTCTTAACACCTGTAGGGAACTTAGATCTTCTTCTTACGTCGTTTCTGGAAGCACTGAGTGAATGGATCACCGGTGTACCCACTGAGACAGGCGCACATCGGTGTATGGCTGACCACTCTGCATTCCGCGTTGGAACCACACGAGCCAGGACAGGGATCTCTGCATTTTCGATTGATACAGGCCAAACTACTCGAACACTCGCTGTTGCTCACGCACTCCGGCCGACAATTAGGCGGGGAACCGATGAAATCGGCCAGACAGGCACAGGATGGTTTGTCGTTGACGGTTTGGAACACTGAATTGGGACCACACTGGCAAGAAGCACATGTGTCTTCCGGTGGAGCACTTACAACTATGAAATTCAAAGGAAAAATAAGATACTCCAAGCTTTCAGACGACTCGTTCTTCGAGGAATAAAATGAAAAAAAGAGAGGTTCTTACTGATGAATTCACATCTAGTGAAAGGATCTCCCGTGAAATCAGAAGGACAGCTGCACACAGGATTGTGATTGACAACCTGGCACAGTGCCTTCAAGCCACAGGTGCCTGAACAAGGATCGATGCACTTCTGGTTGTTGCAAGCCTGATTCCTGGGACAATCTGAACTGACCACACACTCTGGTCTACACGTAGGTGGGCTACCAAGGTATCCTGGCACGCAGGAGCAAACTCCTTGGCCATTTATTGCTCTACACTGACTATCGGGTCCACAGGGTGATGGATTACATGGGTTCGCCTGAACTGGTTCTAAATTGAGGACAGTATAAATTTTGATCAAACTTGTTTGAGGAAAAGAAGCGCTGATTTTGAAGCTCCTTTCGTACCTTCTACTCTATCACAGGAAATAAAGGCATTGCCAGCCATTCTATCAGGACAGCTACACATAGGCACATGATTCAGGACATTGCAAATAGCGTTTCTTCCACAGGTTCCTGGGCAAGGATCTATGCACTTGTTTCGAACGCAAGCTCTGTTCTGAGGACAATCGTTGTTGAGTACACATTCTGGACGACAGCTAGTGTAAGGATCTCCTCGATAGTCTGCCAAACAAGTGCACACTCCAGCGTTGCATTGAGCGTTTGGTCCACAGGGTGATGGATTGCAAGGGTCTGATTCTGGAGGTGTTACTACAAAATTCATAGACAATGAGAAACTTGTCTACTCGATCTCTGGATAGATGAAGGAAGATCGAAGCCTTACATTGTGGTGGTGTTGGATAGCAATTACTGAAAGGATCACCGGTGTATCCTTCGACACAGGTGCACATAGGTACATGATTGATCACTGTACACTGAGTTCCAACTCCACAGGATCCTGGACAGGGATCTATGCACTTCTGTCGGATGCAAGCTCTGTTACTGGCGCAGTCAGAGTTGATTGTACACTCTGGTCTGCAATTTGGAGGACTTCCACTATACTCAGGTAGACACTGACACGATGGACCACCATTTACCACGCGACACTCGGAATTTGGACCACAAGGGGAGGGTAGACAGGGTTGCGAAGACTCTACTGCTGTTGGTGGTATGGCTTCTAGAAGAACAATAGCCGAATCAGGATTTCGTCCAACTTCGAACAATTGAAGTTGCTTCGAGGTTTCTTCGAGGTGTCTTACGTAGCATAGGGAAGCATCTGGTGAAAGGATCTCCGGTGTAAGACTGTCTGCAGGCACAAATTGGACTGTGATTCTTGACCACACAAGTGGCGAACGTGCCACAGGACGCAGGACATGGATTAACACACTTCTGGTTGACGCAAGAACGATCTGCAGGACATTCTGAGTTCAAGACACACTCTGGTCGACACATTGGTGGTGTGCCTGTGTATTCTGGCAGACAGGAGCAGACTCCTTGACCATTCACCACGCGACATTGGCTGTTTGCTCCACAAGGAGATGGATTGCACGGGTCCTTGTACTTAGTTTCGTCTTCTACGATATTTTAACTTCGTCAGTAACTTGTCTTCTTCGAGAAAGCTTCTTCCATTTAGAATCGAGTTTCTAAATAGAGGAAACCTTCGAGAAATTGAGAAATTCATACCTATTTGACGAATGAGAATACAGTATTGGAATGGATTTCCACTGTAGCCTTGAATACAAGAGCAAGCTGGTCGATGATTGATAACTTTACACTCTGCGTTCGTACCGCAGGTGCCTGGACAAGGATCTTGACATTTCGAACGAATGCAACTCAAGGTAGATGTACAGTCAGTGTCGACGACACATTCTGGACGACACCCTTCGTAAGGGTTGCCAATATAGTCAGGTAAACAGGAGCATGAACCAACGTTATTCTGCTCTTTGCAAATCGCGTTGAAGCCACATGGCGATGGAGTACAGGGAGAAAGATTGACAGGGACAGCTAGAAGATTTGATTGTAATTAGAGAAATTAGAGAACTGAAGGACCAAACTTCTTGGTATCGACTGTAATTGAAAGATTTAAGGTGTTCAAATGTTTCTCGATCCTTACGTGGTCTGGTAGTACACTGAGTGAAAGGATCACCGGTGAAATCACCAGGACAGACACACATAGGTGTGTGACTGACCACGCGACACTCTGCATTGGCTCCACAGGATCCTGGACAAGGATCCCTGCACTTCTGGTTCACACAAGCCATCTGACTAGGACATTCACTGTTACTAATACACTCTGGTCTGCAATTAGGAGGGGTGCCTATGAATTCTGGCGAGCAGAAGCAAGATGGTGAATCGTTCACGACTCTACATTGTGCATTGGGTCCACAGGGAGATGGTTCACATGGGTTCTGTGGTACTACAGGCTCTGGTGCTAAAAATACACCACCGATTATCTTCCTGGATCATTAGTAATTGTGTTAAGAAGTCCAATTTGGAAGGAACAGGTCTTACGTCTTGGAATACACTGAACAAACGGATCACCGGTGTGTTCAGGCAGACAGCTGCAAATAGGATTATGATTCACAACGTTACAGACAGCTCTGAATCCACAGGAACCAGGACAAGGGTTTATGCACTTCTGGTTGCTGCAAGCCTCTGTCAAAGGACAATCAGAGCTAACTGTGCACTCTGGTCTGCAGGCAGGTGGAGCACCTAAGAATCCTGCTACGCAGGAGCAGACTGGCTGTTCGTTTATCTCTCTACAGACACTGTTTGGTCCACAAGGTGACGGTGAACAGGGATTCCTCTTAATGGTATCTATGATAGTCGTAATTCCAAAAAAATTCAATACTACCTCTCCATCAAAATTTGTGTACCTATTTAAAAAGGGTCAGGTTGTACCTTGAAGGACATTGCACTGGACAAACGCATTTCCAACCATTCCACTAGGGCAACTGCACATGGGGACATGGTTCATGACGTTGCAGAGTGCATTTCTGCCACAGGTACCGGGACAAGGATCAGCACACTTGTTCCTCATGCAAGCTCTATTCTGTGGGCAATCCGTGTTCAAGACACACTCTGGTCGACAGCCCAGATATGGATCGCCCTGGTACTCGGGTAGACAGGAACAAATTCCATTGTCGCATCGTGCGTTCGGACCGCAAGGTGAAGATGCACAGGGATCAGTGACAGTTGGTTCAGCTGTGAAAGGAATAATCGTGTCTCTGATACTTTCCAAGCTCTTCCGCTCTCGATTTCGATCTCTCGAGGTTCCTTACTTGGTCTCGCGGCAGGGTAACAGTTGCTGAATGGGTCACCGGTGTATCCTTCGGGGCAAGTGCACACTGGAACGTGATTGTAAACCGTGCACAGGGACGTAACGCCGCAGGATCCTTGACAAGGATCTCTGCACTTCTCGTTGGCGCACACTAGGTTCCTGGGACAGTCTGAGTTCACGCGACACTCTGGTCTGCAGGTCGGAGGGGATCCTATGTATCTCGGTAGACAGGAACAGGAAGCTGTGCCTCCGATGTTCCTGCACTCCGCGTACATTCCACATGGAGACGGTACGCACGGGTCTTTTGGGACTAGAGAGCAGTCGTTCTGGGGCGATTCTAGAATTTATTCGGAAGTGTTATGCTTGGTGATGTTTCAAACGGATGGTATGAATTCGTGAGGGTGAATTGAAGTCGGGAAGTTCGATGACACTTAGAATAGCTAGATGGAACTCCTTAGGGTGTGGTTTGAAGCAATTTGAACGTGTGAGAAGTGAGGAAATTTGATGAACTTTCAAGGTCACTTTAAGATCGCAAAAATTAGCTCTCGTGGAACCAAAAAATGCAGGAAACTTTGAAATCACGAAAAGAATGACCTTGGGAGAGATGTTCTCGAAACTCGAAGTGATTCTTGAGATCATGAGAGTTCAACACAGTTGAACTGGATCTATCGATGATATGAGATTAGGAAGATGGCGAATGATCGATGATCAAGCGAATATCACCAGAAACATTCTTACGTGGAGCAGGGAAGCACTTGGTAAATGGGTCACCGGTGTATCCGTTATTGCAGATGCAAATAGGGCTGTGGTTGATCACCTTGCACTGTGTGTTGATACCACACGAGTTCACACACGGTGTGGTACACTTCTGGTTAATACAAGCGAGTTCCCTCGAGCACTCGCTGTTCACCACACACTCTGGTCGACAGTTTGGCGGGGTTCCGATGAAGTTCGCCAAGCAGGTGCACACAGCATGATCATTGATGCTTCTACATTGACTGTTCGGTCCACACGGGGAGGGACTACACGGGTCTGACTCTATGGGTATAGCTGTATGGGGGAAAATCGTATTAATCAGGCTAAGTTAATGAAAGAATTGGTGCTCGTTCAACTACGTGTGCAAACGATTCTATCGATCCTTCTAATCAGGCTCTTCAGGTGTGTAAAGCATGGTAGAAAAATGGAGGCTTACGGGTGAAAGTGACCAGGGAACAGTATGTGAACGGATTGCCAGTGTAGCCAGTGTTACAAGAACAGACTGGTACGTGATTGATCGTTTCACAACGGGCTTGCATTCCACAGGTTCCTGGACAAGGGTCTCTGCATTTCAAACCCACACATGCCATCGTCTTGGAGCAATCGGAATTTTGTGTACATTCCGGTCTGCATCCTTCGTACGGGTCACCTATGTAGTCTGGCAGACAGGAACAGGAACCGACTCCGTTACTCTCGCGACAGAGCGCATTGGTACCGCACGGGGAAGGCTCGCATGGTTGTCTAACGTCTACGGGTGTATCTGCTCGGGGAAGAGAATCATTTTCACACTTTTTCCTTACGCTTAATGAATCAAGCAGCTCGATGATCGTGTCAAAGCTTGTGCGTGAAATATTGGCGTGATAAAATTGGCTTCACGACTTCGTTCACGAACGGATGAAGGAGAAGCGGAAGCAAGCAATGAACGCTTGCGTAAGAAATGATTCGTCGGCAGCAATATTCGATCGTTGATTGTATGATTGTTTCGCTGTAGCATTTTGGGTGTTAAGGTGTTCGTGAGGTGAGTGTTTCAGGTTTGGCAATTCTCTGTAAAATAATCATTAGAGTTTAATATTTCGTCGAGGGATTAATTCTTTTTATCTTGGATAACGTTTTAATAAGCGTGTCTTCAAGGATCAATTTGAGCATTCGTGGTTTAATCATCGTTAGGGAATTAATCTTCGATTAGGGTATACGTTTAACAAGCGTGTCTTCGGGGTCTTTCAGGGGTTAATTCTTCCGTGTCCAGGGTAACGAGGGGTGTTTCATTCATGGGACCAAGGGTTCGAAACCATTTTCAGGACACTAAATTCAGGGTGCTCTTCTAGGTAACATTCTAAGCAATTTGCTCGGGGATCAGGGATTTCAATGCGTGCAATACTCTTCCTATTCATGGGTGTTTCGGGTTATCGGGTGTAATTCAAGGGTGAGTGCAATTAGAGCCTATTACTCCATAGGCCCCGCCACCATTCGTTCTCCTAAACGTTACTTCGTTATGTTATTTCATTCTCGGTTACTGCCTCGATAATTGCATTTCAAAGGCGTGCTTCACTTAATGATCTTGTTAATCGCAGGGGTAATTGTCGATTTTCGGATATAACGATGAGTGCAGATGCGATGATTCGCAAGGCCTCGCGTATATGTTAGGGCCTTTTCGTTTCATGATTCATCGATGAGACAACGAATGTTTCGTTAGTAAACGCGATGAAAATGTTACGAAAGTGGTGAACAAAGCACTTACCTGCAGCTCGCCTGCATGCAAAAGGCGAAATTCGCGATGAAGAGAGAAAAAGAGTAATAAAAGTGAATTTTTCATTGTTTCTCATTGACTCACCCTTGGCGATCGGCTCACAGACGCTGAAAGGATTTCCGGTGAAACCTTCGGCACAAGCACACACGGCGTGATGATTCACCACTGAACACTGACCATTTAGACCGCACAAACCGACACAAGGATCGCGACACTTTTGTTGCATACACGCTAAATGAGGAGGACACTCAGGATTGATCGTACACTCCGGTCTGCAATTTGGCGGAACACCGATGTAATTCTCGATGCACGAACAAGCTGGACTGTCGCCACGCACTTGACACTCTGCGTTCGGTCCACAGGGAGACGGTTGGCACGGGTTCGTTGGCACTGGTGGTTGCTCTGTAATTAAAAGAATTCGTGAAATTATTACAATTTTCACGATTAATATTAATTATCGATGAAACACTGAATAATTAAGTAGAGTAGTTAGATACGAAATTAGGGCGTTATTAAATTGTTTTAAGACACTTACTGGGCATGGGGAAACACCTGGTAAAAGGATCGCCGGTGTGACCATCATAACAGCTGCATATAGGATTGTGATTGACCACTTGACACTTGGAATTCTGACCACAAGTGCCTGGACAAGGATCCTGACACTTGTTATTAAGACACGCCTGAGTTAGAGGACACTCTGCACTCACTACACACTCTGGTCTGCAAGCTGGAGGACTACCAATGAATCCTGCTTGGCAAGAACAGACTGCATGATCGTTAACCACTTTGCAGAGGCTGTTTGCTCCACATGGAGATGGTGTACATGGTTGTTTCCTTGGCTCTGTAAAAATTGAAGTACATTAAGAATTTAATCAATAAATCAAAGTAGTTTAAAAAATGTAAAAGATACTCTACCTTCGATCACATGTGGTCTGCAGAGTGTAAATGGATCTCCAGTGGTACCAGCAGGACAACTGCACATGGGAATATGATTAACCACGTCACACCTTGCACTCGTTCCACAAGTGCCCACGCAAGGATCCACGCAGTATTGATTCACGCAAGCCTTCACTCGAGAACAGTCTGAGTTCATGGTGCACTCTGGACGACAGTACGAATAAGGATCGCCAAGGTAGTTCGGTAGACAAGAGCAAATTCCTTCGTTACACTCTGCGTTCGGTCCACAAGGTGATGGATTGCATAGATCTTCGGGTGTCTTTGGTTGTTCTGGAGAATAAACGATTTAAACAATTACTTCAACCTCCTGATGAATTTATGAGAATAAAGAATGAAACCAAATGAGTACCCATTATCTGTGAGCACAGTGTGAAAGGATCACCAGTGTAGCCTGCTTGACACAAGCAAACAGGAATGTGATTCTGCACCCTGCAGTCAGCATTCTGTCCGCAGGATCCAACACAAGGATCTCTGCATTTCTCTGAGATGCAGGCTTGATTGGATGCACAGTCTGTGTTCACAACACACTCCGGACGACAGTTTGGTGGAAGTCCTATGTAGTTCTTCAAACATGAGCAAGCAGCTTGATCGCCGATTGCTCTGCACTCTGCATACAGGCCACATGGACTTGGGCTGCAAGGATCTCCCACTGGTGGCAATGGTGTGACTGAAGAAACATCAGAATTATTCTCTGATCTGTCTATTCGATCTCAGAAAATAATTATTGAAAATTTTCGACTCACTTGTCTGAGGATAGCACCTGGAGAAAGGATCTCCAGTGGTACCCTGAGGACAGCTGCACAGTGGATTATGATTGATCACTCTGCAATTGCCTCCCACTCCGCAAGTTCCAGGACAAGGATCGGTGCATTTGTATTTGTAACAGGCTCTGTTCTGAGGACACTCCGAGTTCACGACACACTCAGGCTTGCAGTTAGGTGGTGAACCAACGAAAGACTCCTGACAGGTGCACACAGCTTGCTCCTTCACTGCTCTGCACAGACTGTTAGGTCCACATGGAGATGGACTGCAAGGATCGATCACGCTAGGCTCTGTCTCTGAACTGATTGGCATAGTGCAAATACTGAAAGGATCTCCAACGTATCCAGGTTGACAAGTACAAGTAGGAATATGATTGATCACAGAGCACTGAGCCTGAATGCCACATATTCCTGGACAAGGATCTTCGCACTTGTTGCGAACGCATGCTTTGTTCGTTGGACAGTCTGAGCTGAGAATGCACTCTGGTTGACAGCCTTCGTAAGGATTTCCGTGGTAATCGTCGATGCAAATGCAAGCACCGACGTTGTCACGTTGTTGACAGATGGCGTTTGGACCACATGGTGAAGGTTCACATGGATTGATGGCTTCTTCTGCAATTTAAAGTAGGATCGTTTAGTTAAAGGATTGATTAATGAGTGTAATATGAACGTACCTTCTAAGACGATGCACTGGACGAATGGATTTCCTGTGTATCCCGACGTACAAGAGCAAGTGACTGCATGATTGACAACGAGACACTTGGCGTTCTCTGCACAAGAGCCTGGACAAGGATCCGTGCACTTTGAATTTACGCAGGCCTTGTCTGATGGACAGTCAGGGTTGATCAGACACTCTGGACGACAGGATGGTGGAGTTCCGATGTAAGAAGGTAGACAAGAGCAAGATGGATAGCCATTGGCGTTCTGGCACTGAGCGTTTGGTCCACAAGGTGAAGGGATGCAGGGATCTCCTGTATCTTTGACATCTGGTGGAACTGTAAAAGTAATTTACCATTGATTATCTGACAAAAATGACAGAGCTGAGAATTTTAATAGAGTTTCTTACCTGAGATGTCGTAGCAGCTCTTGAAAGGATCTCCAGTCTGTCCAGGAAGGCAGCTGCAAATTGGCGAGTGATTGATCACCTCACATCTAGCATTCAAGCCACAAGAGCCTAAACAAGGATCTGTGCATTTCTTGTTCACGCAAGCACGAGTTGGAGGACACTCTGAGCTGACAACACACTCTGGTCTGCAGGATGGTGGAGAACCAAGGTATCCTTGAAGACAAGAACACACTGCGTGGTCTTCGATGTTACGACACTGGCTGTTTGGTCCACAGGGTGATACAGGGGAGCATGGATCTCTTGAAGATTGAGGAACTGAAACGCAATTTGCAATTTATAAATAATTACATACAAAATTACTTAAAGATTCTAGTCTCTGAGGGTACTTACTTTGTGGTTGAATACGACAGCTGACGAATGGATCTCCCACATAACCAGGCAGACAAGAGCAAACAGGAATGTGATTCACGACATCGCACACCGCATTTTGTCCACAAGTTCCAGGACAAGGATCCTTGCACTTGTTCCTCAAGCAAGTCTTGTCACGAGCACATTCTGAGTTGAGGATGCACTCTGGTCGACAAGCTTCGTAAGGATTGCCAAGGTATTCAGGTAGACACTCGCAGTCACCGTTTCTGCAAATTGCGTTCGGTCCACAAAGCGATGGACTGCATGGATCGCTCACAGGTGGCAAAGTAGCTGGAAGAAAATTTATTTTTCATTGATAAAAAGGATCTAAAATTGTAGAACAATTATTTGAAGTAAAAACGAAGTGTTCTCTTACTCGGAGGAATCACTATGCACTGAGTGAAAGGATCTCCGGTGAATCCTTCCATACAGGTGCAAACAGGTATGTGATTCAGCACGTGACACTGAGCATTGACTCCACAGGAGCCTGGACAAGGATCCTGACACTTCTGATTCACGCATGCTAGATGACTCTTGCACTCTGAACTCAGAATACACTCTGGTCTGCATTCTGGAGGAACACCGATATAATTTGGAAGGCAGGAGCAAGCTGGGTTTCCAGAAATGATCTGACAGAGAGAATTAGGGCCACAGGGCGATGGTGTGCATGATGGTGGTCGTTCAGTGGTCGAAGGAACATCGAGAACTGTCAAATAAATACGTTATTAAATATTTAAATCTTTCGAATAACCTTGTACTTAGCATAAATGAAATTATTCTTACCAAGAAGAGAGCACTGAGTGAAAGGATCGCCGGTGAATCCAACAGGACAGGTACAAATAGGATTATGATTCTTGGTAGTACACTGAGCCCTCAATCCACAAGTGTTAGGACAAGGATCAGCACATTTCTTATTCAGACAGGCCAAATGAGCTGGACACTCGGCGTTCACCACACACTCTGGTCTACAACTTGGTGGAATTCCTCTGTATTCTGGAAGACAGGTGCAAACTGCCTGACCATTCACTTCGCGACACTTGCTGTTTGGTCCACAAGGCGACGGTGAGCATGGATCCAACGGAGGCACTCCTGAAAATAAATTCGAAGAAATGAACATTCATCCTAAATTCGTTAAATAATTATATTTAATAAACGACAGGAGACTCACTCGTCATTTCTCTGATCTCGCAAGCGAAGTATGGATCTCCGGTGTATCCAGGTGGACAGGTGCACACAGGAACGTGCTGGTGAACCTTGCAGATGGATAACGTACCACAAGTACTTGGACAAGGATCTGAACACTTGAATCCAACGCAAGCCAGTTGTGGAGCACAGTCGTTGTTCGATTCACACTCTCTGTGACATCCTTTCTCATTGTCGTAAGGATCGCCAATGAGGTCTGGTGGACATGCACAAGCTCCGGCGCCATTTCTCTCGCGACACTGAGCGTTTGGACCGCATGGATTTGGCGAACATGGATTCGTCACGCTTATATCCGTTGCTAGACAAAGAATAATTGAAAAAAATTAAATATGTCTTACCTGTGTAATCATGAAGAATTAATTTATGATGATGTTAAAATGGAGACTCACTTGGAGGTGGAGCCAAGACACATCGAACGCTAGCATCGCCCTCGTACCCCTCAGGACAGGTGCAAATAGGCACGTGATTCTGAACAGAGCACCTGGCCATCTCACCACAGGCTCCAGGACAAGGATTCTTGCATCTCTGATTCACACAGGCCGCAGAATGGAAACAGTCTGAGCTATCAACGCACTCTGGTCTACAATTTGGCGGACGTCCGATGAAGTTCAACAGACAGGAACAAGCAGGCTGAGAACCGATCACTCTGCACTGAGAGTTGGGTCCACAAGGATTGGGAGAGCAAGGGTTTCCAACGTCCTTGAATGGCGGTTGCGATATGTTGAACCTTGTACACTGAAGCAATGGATTACCAGTGTAACCAGAGGTACAAGTGCAGATGGGATTGTGGTTCACAGTTAGACATTTCGTGTTCAGTCCACAAGAGCCTGGGCAAGGGTCAGCGCATTTGTTGTCGATGCAAGCCTTGGTCTGAGGACATTCAGAGCTGACTATGCACTCTGGACGACAGGTTGGAGGCACTCCAACGAATCCTGGTTGACAGAGACACACAGCGTGTCCATTGTGCACTCTGCAATTGCTGTTTGGTCCACAAGGTGATGGTTCGCAAGGATTCACTGGTAACGGTTCTGGTGTTACTTCAATTCCCGTGCAAGCGTTGAAGGGATCCCCTGTGAATCCTGGGAGACAGGAGCAGGATGGAGCATGGTTGATTACTCGACAGGTTGCTCCTTGACCACAGGTACCGGGGCAAGGATTCACGCATTTGTTGTTCAGACAGGCCTTGCTGCGATCGCAATCGGTGTTCGTGACGCATTCTGGGCGACAACCTGTATATGGATCGCCGATGTATTCTGGGAGGCAGGTGCAGGATCCAACGCCATTGCGCTCGTTGCAGATCGCGTTCGCTCCGCAGGGTGATGGATTGCATGGTGTTCGAGGTTGCTCGGTTGTAGTGGGCTCTAAAAATTTGAAAATTGGAATATTTGAAAATTTGAAATTTGCATATTTAAAAATTTGGAATTTGGAAATTCGAAATTTCTACAATACCTTCCAATATAGGCGAACATTCTGTGAACGGATCCCCAGTGAACCCAGTATTACAGATACAAACTGGATTATGCTTCACCACATTGCAATAAGTATTCACTCCACAAGATCCCGGACAAGGATCCACGCACTGTTCGTTCTGGCAAGCGAGATTTCCAGGACACCCATCGTTAATAACACACTCTGGGCGACAATTAGGTGCTCTGCCCACGTAATTCGGTAGACAAGAGCAAGCAGGGAAACCGTCTATCATACGACACTGAGAATTCGGTCCGCAAGGTGATGGAATACATGGATTTCCACTTGGTTCTGGTCCAGGCTGTTTTCCCTCTGCTTTAAAACATATTCCAAGTTTCAACACACTCTCCAAAAACTACAACATCAAGACTAAATACTTGAATCTCAAATCTTACGTTCTAAGACGCATCCGAAGAATGGATCACCAGTGTATCCAGACGTACAAGTGCACACTGGATTATGATTGATAACCTGACAATTAGCATTCAGTCCACAAGTTCCTGGACATGGATCTCTACACCTCTGATCTATACAAGCTGTGTTCTGAGTGCAGTCTGTGCTAACCACACACTCAGGACGACACTGTGGAGGACTACCAACGTAGTCTGGTTGACAAGAACAGACTGCATGGTTATCGATCACACGACAATTACTGTATGGACCACAGGGCGATGGTTGACAAGGATCACCTGGCAGTGGTGTTACTGAAACGAGATAAAATAAAATTTATAAAGAACAAACCAAAAGAAGAAATATTAATTCTTAATTTTCATAAATTTCTCCTAAATTTACCAGGCGATATGTGGCAAGATCTCAGTGGATCTCCAGTGTAACCAGAAAGACAGTTACAAGAGGGTTGATGATTGATCACTTGGCACTGAGCATTTATACCACAAACACCCACGCAAGGATCCTTGCATTTATTGTTTATGCAAGCCTTCGTGTGAACACAGTCGGAATTTTGAACACATTCTGGTCTACATCCTTCGTAAGGATCTCCCGTGTAGTCAGGAAGACAGGTACAAGAACCTGCGCCATTTCTTTCTTTGCAGATCGCGTTTGCACCGCATGGCGATGGATCGCAGGGCAGTGATGCTGGGAAAGAAACTGCAAAAAGAACGAGAAATAACAAAAATTCCTACACCCTGCAATTTTTCTATTCGATCGTCAAATTGATCTATACCTTTGCTACATCCAGAGAAAGGATCTCCTTCGTAGCCCTGGTAGCACTGACACATTGGTCGATGATTCTGCACGGTGCAATTAGTATTCAACCCGCAGGATCCGGCACATGGATCGACACACTTCTTCTGAACACAAGCTAGGTAATTTTGACAGTCTTGATGGATGAGACACTCTGGTCTGCAATTCGGTGGCGCTCCAAACATTCCGCTGATACAGGTGCAGACAGGATGATCCTTTTGCACGCGACAGTCTGCGTTTGGACCGCAAGGAGACGGCAGACAAGGATTCTTTGGTCCTGGCAGTGGTATATCTAACAATAGAGAATGTATAATTACACATGAACACGATGTAAACTTAATTCTTCTTCTACGAAGTCGAAGTACTACCTTCTTTAACGCATTGTGTGAAAGGATCACCGAGATAATCCGGAGGACAACTGCAGATAGGATTGTGATTGACGACCTGGCATAAAGCATTTTGTCCACAGAGACCGGGACAAGGATCTCCACACTTTTGACCGATACAAGCCAAGTGTGCAGGACATTCTGAGCTGACGAGACACTCTGGCCGACAAGATGGCGGTGTTCCGTGGTATCCTGGGCTGCAAGAGCAGACTGCACGTTCGTTCATCACGCGACAGATGCTGTGTGGGCCGCAGGGAGACGGCATGCAAGGATTCTGAGGTGGAAGAGCTGAAAGAAGTTAATGAGAATAATTTGTAATAATAGTAAAATTTGTTGTAATCCAGTTTTTATTAAGACTTACGAGATTTCTCGATTTTGCAAGATCCAAACGGATCTCCGGTGTACCCAGGCAGGCAAGAGCAGACAGGAACATGTTCTACCACTTCACACCTCGCGTTTGCACCGCAGACACCTGGACAAGGATCTCTGCAGTGCTGATTGAAGCATGCTAAGTTACTCTCGCAATCCTGGTTCACTATGCACTCTGCTTCGCAACCATCCATGTACGGATTTCCAATAAACGGTGGAACACATTTGCATCTCGCTATGCCATCGTCTGCGACACAGATTGCGTTCTTTCCACAGGGTATAAGTAGACAAGGATCGTAGACATTAGGTGGTGGAGCTGCAAATCGTGAAATAAAATGTTAATCTTCTTGGTCGCTTTATTTCTTTTTTAATTCTTCAATTTTTTACTATCTCTCACCTGCACAACTCTGATAAGGATTTCCCACAGTGTGCTCAGGACAGTAGCAAGGAGGCACTCTCTCCGAGTCGCAAGTAGCTCCCAGTCCACAAGGATTAGGGCTACACTGGTCAGACTTAGGTACACATCCTCTAATCGTGTTTGGACTCTCGATGTAACCTGGTAAGCAAGTACACTTCGAAAGACCATTGCTTAGAACAGAGCACTGTGTGTTCGGTCCACATGGCGATGGCTCGCAAGAGTTGCTGGGAAGCGAGCAAAGAGAGTGTGGAGGATTTCCTTCGTATCCAGGCAGACAGAAGCAAGTCACTTGTCCTGACACCACTCGACAACCGGAATTGCTACCGCAAGGATTGCCTTGGCATAGATCTCCCTCTAGTACTGAACACGAATTTTTAGTTTAAAAAACGAATGATTTCTCTAAAAATGAGGACGTGTTCAGAGAAAGATTCGCAATTGCAATACTTACTGCACTGTTCGAACGGATTGCCAGTCAATCCTTTCGGACAGAAGCATATCGGATTGCCGTTATCGTTCTCGCACATCGCGTCCAATCCGCAAGGATTTGGAACGCATGGATCCGTGGTTCCCTGAGTGCAGCCAATCTGAGGATTCCCTTGGAATCCAGGAAGACACTTGCACTGTGCTTGATGGTGCTCTGGATAACAATTCGCGTTGGCACCGCAGTCTGCCTCCAGGCAAGGATCGATGCAATTTCTGTTCAGACGGTCGCAGTATTTAGACGGCGGACAATCCTCGTTGTACTGACACACGTTCTTCCCCTCGTCATCTGTAACGAACGTCGCAAAAATTTAGGTTACCAAGAAATTCTTCATTCAGTTCAATTAAATAGCTACCTAGTGCACAGTAGGAGAAACCGTTTCCATGATAACCGTCCTCGCAGCTACAATCCGCTCCGTGGTTGGTGTTAACGCAGATCGCGTTTTTCGCGCAAGGATTCCAAACCAGACAGGGTTCCTGACAAGTGCCCTCAATGCACGCCTCTGTCAGCGGGCAATCTTTGTGGCTAGTGCAACCCGCTAGAGAAAGATCGAGAAAAAAGCCCGTATAGCCCCGAGAAAGAGTGCACGAGTACAAAAATAAAGGGGTGGTAGGCTCGTGTACTGCTTAGGCGAGTTAGATAATACAGTGTATTTGTCTGCGTACAAGTGTATTGTGAGTGCACGAATTGAATGATCGTGTCTCTGGACGATTTTTATCGGTGTTGAAAATTGAAAGTTGGAGAAGAGAGTATCGACAGTTTGCGAATCGAGGAAATTTCGTGTGAAAATTGCGCTGTTGTGACACGCGCAGCATTACGTATGTACAGTACATATACATATTTACAGAACGAGTTGTACGCTGTAAAAAATTGTGAAGTGAAGAGTGGAAGAAGATCGAAGAGTGAGATTCTCGTTTTTGTACAAACCTTTCACGCAAGTATACGTCGCTGGATCACACTCCATGCCAGGTGGACAGTACGGACAGTTTGTGTCGTTCGCTACGTCTGAAGAGATCGGAGATGTGTATTAATTTATTTCGTGGATTTTTCAAATAAAATTTATATAAAATTGTCTTCAAGATTCTACCTTTCACGCAAACTGGTCTGTGATCTTGAACATGGCAAACTTCCACGAAGTCACACGGATTATGGACAGTGCACGGGTTCAGACATTGTTGGTTTATGCAGGCCAGTTGGGAGAGACAGTCGTCGTGCGTTTTGCATTTGGTATCTGACGGAACGAACGTATATTAGAAGCTCAAAATAACTTATCTACGAGTTGTTCTAACGTTGAAAAATTTTGAAATTCGTCGTACAAAAAGAAAAATCATTTTCCAAACGAGTACTCTAATGAACATGATCTTTACTCGATAACTTCTCTAAACGAAAATTCTCAAGGTACACGTAATGTATAATAATATAACAGTGATATACAACATACATATCTAAACAACAACAAAAAAACACTAATAAAACAAATGCACAATAATAAACACAGAAAATGATACGTACAATCCCCTAATTTCTAAGACATATATATATAATGGTTTTCGTGTTACATGTGTAAAGCCCAGAAACAGTCGTTAGTTTCGCCACCCTTAAAGGAAACATTTAACGCAACAACGACTACTTTCGATACTACACAAGAAATAAAAAAAAATAAATATCAAGCTAGAAGGGTTCCTTTAAAAGTAGTATCCACATAGAAATTACAATTAACTACTACGTATAATATAGATAAGCGAGAAGAGAACGTGCAGAAGCGCAACAACGATAATGTACAGCATGCAAAAGGAGCACTAATGCAGCAGGTCCATGTCTGCACTGGATTGCAGCAATGTACTGTAACTATATCTAAATTCATTTATTTGAATATTTTTTTCTTAATATTTTTTTTTTTTTCATCGTGATGTTCCTCGGGTAATTTATTCGACACCAACGTAACAGTGATCATCAGATGGGATATGATCTGTCGATCACCAGATAACAGTACTCTCCAGAATTGGTTGCCTCCAATTTTGTATCTGGATACTGGATGATTGTCACACTGGAGTACATTTACCCAGACACACAAAATTGGTGAACACGAGGAGGACAACACATTTACAAAACTCCCGATAAGAGAGATCTATTACCTGAGAGTATGCTACAATTAGGCGTACTCTGGTTCACCGTTAGGTTGAAGCACACGGGCCGACATGTACCATTTATACAGACTTTACATTCGGATGCGGCTGTTGTTTCAATGCAAGGTGTGTATCCTGTGGTATATATGAGAGTTGTTTGAGTGGGTTGGAATTCGGTGGTTGCTTGTTCCGTGGAGTATGGTTCGGTTGTTTCATGTTGTTCTGTTATATATTCTGTTGTTGTTGAAGGTTGCTCGGTTGAATATTGTGTGGTTGTTGGAGGTTGTTCTGTTGAATACTGTATGGTTGTTGAAGGTTGTTCTGTTGAATACTGTATGGTTGTTGAAGGTTTCTCTATTAAATATTGTGTGGTTGTTGAAGGTTGTTCTGTTGAAAATTGAATGGTTGTTGAAGGTTGTTCTGTTGAATACTCTATGGTTGTTACAGGTTGTTCTGTTAAATATTGTATGGTTGTTGAGGGTTTCTCTGTTAAATATTGTGTGGTTGTTGAAGGTTGTTCTGTTGAAAATTGAATGGTTGTTGAAGGTTGTTCTGTTGAATACTCTATGGTTGTAGCAGGTTGTTCTGTTAAGTATTGTGTGGTTATTGAAGGTTTCTCTGTTAAATACTGTGTGGTTGTTGAAAGTTGTTCTGTTAAATGTTCCGTTGTTGTTAAAGGTTTCTCTGTTAAATATTGTGTGGTTGTTGAAGGTTTCTCTGTGAAATATTGTGTTGTTGTTGAAGGTTGTTCTGTGGAATACTGTATAGTCGATAAAGGTTGTTCTGTTGAATACTGTGCGGTTGTTAACGATTGCTCTGTCGAATACTGTTTAATAGTTGATGGTTGTTCTGTTAAATATTGCGTGGTTGTTGAAAGCATCTCAGTCGAATACTCTCCAATCGTTGGAGATTGTTCTGTCGAATATTGTGCAGTAGTTAAAGGTTGTTCTGTAAAATTCTTTCTTGTTGAAGATTCTGTGTAGTACTGTGTGGTTGTTTGCAACTGTTCAGTCGTCGAAAATGGTTCTCTAGAATACTCTTTAGTCGTTTGGACACCTTCAGTCGTTGTTTCCTTGTCTAAAGGATACTGAGCCGTCACAGTAATCAACGTAACACCTTCAGTCGTCTCTAAATTCAAATTCTCAGTAGTCAATTGCCCTTTAGTAGAATTTTCTCCAAAGGAAACAATCTCAGTCGTACTCCTTTCGCTAGACGTAGTCGTCGATTCAGTAACTTCCGGTGCTTGCGTAGTATATTCACCTACATATGTAGGAGTTACCGTAACAACTTCCCCTGTGAAACTACTCTCAGTAGAATGAACATACACAACAGGAGTCACTATCTGAACCTTATCAGTTACTTCGCTACTCATAGTCGCTTCTCCAGTAGTAGAAACTTCTGTAGTCAGACTCTGTCCTGTACTCTCGTTGTAAAGCACAGTAGTCGTCTTAGAAAACCCCTCAGTAGTAAAATCAATATCTCTCACCGTTGGAACAGTCTCTGTACTCTCCACAGAAATATCTTTAACAGTAGGAACCTCTGAGAAACCCACAGTAGTATCTGTATCGTTAACAGTGGTATTCTCTACACTCTCGGTACTCGTCGATACCATCGTAGAAATATCGAAAGGGTAGCCTACTGTCGTCTTAGCCAAAGAGGAAGTCACAGAAGTACTTTCTTCCATGAAAGAAGTCTTAGAAGTCTCACTAGTGGATTCAGTAGTTTCGTACGAAATTGTTGTACTTTCGTTCTCGTTAACAGCGAAGGAAGTATATCCCACAGTACTAGCATCAAATTCTGTACTACTCGAAACTGTCGTTGTCTCATCGACATTTGACGTCGAATAATCGAAAGTAGAGAACGTAGTCTGCGTTGCAGTGGTGTCTGTGCATGTGTAATCGTGTTGATCGCAGTCGCAAAGAGGCCTGTGTGCTTTAACCCGACATCGAATTGTCGATCGACAGTGGTCGACGCAAGGATCTACGCAGGATCCGTCGACACACGCGTCCGTGTCGCTGCAGTCGTCGTGAGACACGCAGAAACGATCGGTCGTGTTGCTGTGAACTGCTGCGAAATTCAATAGAACGTAAAGTGACAAATCGTTGTTCGAGCTTGCGATAGAAGTCGAGTGTAGCTCGTGTGTGAAAGATGCTGCTGAAGCGTCACTCTTACAATAAAAAAAAAGAGAACACAATTAACACTATACATCTACGATTATTACATACGTACGGTTTACTCCAAGAGGTAAAAAAAAAAAAACAAAACAAAACTCTACGAATTAATTAAGATTATAAGTTAGCATGCTCGCGTGATAAATAGACAAAGCTATGTATAATGTATAATATCGGTCAGAAGTATAATAATTTGATTATTAGGTCTTTACAGAGACAGATGTAACGGAGAAAAAAACATCGTTGAACAGTGAGGCGGTAGGAGAGTATAGGTATTATTCTGAGGGGAGGTGGGTGAACAGTTGTATCATGTGGCATATCGAACCTGAAACGTTCATGTCATTCAGACAACGGAACACCATCTGCATGAAAGAATTAGAAGAAAAAAAAAAAAGCTGT